>NC_052017.1:1831170-2186542 GCF_015832195.1 Motacilla alba alba
CAGGGACACCGAGCAGCCCGGGGGGGAAGCAGTTAATGCCCTAAATGTCACCCTTTTGGCCGGCAGCGTTTTTCCAGGTCTGTCGATGTCACTGTCATCGTCATCCCGGAGGTAATTCCAACACCCGAGAACAGGAAGGTTCCCCTCCTGAGCATGTGTGTGTCACACTGCTGAGCCGGCCCGTGTCCCCGTGGGGACAGAGGCAGGAGGACGCTCGGCACTGGGCTCTCGTCTCAAAAGCCACTGTCCCTGCGGGTTTAAGCTCAGCCCCGCAGAGCTGTGCCCAGCAGGTGACTTTTGGTGCACGATGAGCAGCAAGAGCCTCGGGTGCTCAGAATGGGGTCATCGGTGTGTTTCTGACCCCCAGAATCTGTGGACAGACCTGTTCAGGAGCCACACAGGGGGACAGCTCGTGAGGATGAACCTTTTGTCCTGGAATAGCTCCTGCAGTGACACTGGGAGCTCAGTGAATTTATTCTCACCTCTGACTGTACCCTTGAGCATTTCCAGTCTTCCCAGCGTTGTGCAAACTGTGTGGATTCTGCTCATTTTTGGGGTGAGAAGGAGATATCTACAAATAACATTTTATTTTTTAATGTTTAAAACATCTCAGCCCAGTTCCTGACCACATCTTTGCCAAAACAAAGGCAGCCCTGTGGAAAAGCATCATTCACAGCTTCCCACATCCACCCCTGCATGGGATGTGGGGCTCCCACTGCGGCTCTGTACCAGCACCCCTTGGGCTGGGGGCTGAAACTCGCTTGGGTGGGTGTCATATCCACTCCAGCTTCCTCAAATCCATGTGATTCCCCGTTACCTGGAAATATCTCAGCTTCCTTCTCGCAGTGGAGTGGCACCGAGTCAACCCCCTGTGGGTGCTGGGGGTCAGAAGCCCCATGGGCCACCGCAGCCTGGCAGAGGCCAGAGCAATATTTCATTAAAGCCCCATCTAGAGGCCTTTCCTGGAGGAGAATTTGGGAGATAGGACCAGTGCCAGGGTCATGCTGAGTGTCCTTATCCTGCCACCCGAGCTCTTCCAGCTTGGGAAAAGGCAATGCAGGGTTGTAGGTGGAGGCCAGGACAAGCAATGTTATCACTGGGAGGCTTTTCCTGAGCGTTTCTCTGGTGGAAAAAGCAGTTTAAGAGTCATTTTCCACGCACATCCCCAAGAAGCTGGTGATCCCAGCACGTGGAAGGAAACTCCAGTTCCTCCAGGCAGCCCCTGGCTGAGCTGTGGGTCATGGAAAGGCGGTGAGACCCTTGCTGTTACTCATTTTCTCTGCCCACAGCAAGGTGCCAGAGCCAGGGTGGTGCCCTGGGAGTGTGTGACTCTTTCCAAAGCCAGGCAGCACCAAAAATAGCCCCCACTTCTGCTTCCAGCCAGGGAAAAAGGGAAGCCCAAGCAGGCAGTGGCTCCTCCAGGGCTTTGCTGCTTGTCATGCCTGGCGACCATGCATGCAGCATCTTCCTGGGACAGCTTCGTGGCTTCCAGCTCCTTCAGGTGACGCAAATCTCGGTGTTTCTGCTCAGAGCAGTGGCCTCGGGCGCTGTCCCCGCAGCCACCGACAGCAGAGGGCAGTGCCACACAGGCGCAGTGCCACGGCTCTGCAAGTGGGAATGTTTCTCTCCGGGATGGAAGGGACGCAGCAGAGCCAGGGGGAAGCAGCCAAGCACCCAAGGAGTTTGGTGGTGTAAGTGGCAGTTCCAAAGGGTCAAAATTGGGGGTTTTTTTGGGAACAAAAGATGCCAGGTGCAAGGATAATGCTGGACAAAGAGCCCCAGAGTTGTTGTCACCTCAGGTGTGGCTGCAGCACAAACCCTGTGTCCTCACCCTGACCCCGACCCTGTGGGAAATGGATTTGTGAGAATTTTTAAAACTACCACGACCCCTTCGTTGTGCTTCTGGAATGTGCTCCTGCAGGCAAAGCAGTTGTGGGAGTGACCTGCAAGGATCCAAGTGTGGCATCCTGCAAAAGGTTCCAATATCCCATTCCCTGTGTCCCTGTCCCGTGGGTGACACCGTCCCATGGCAGCTCAGATGCCAGGATCTCAGCCAGCACTGCTGTGTCCACCCCAGGCTCTTCCCAGAGGGATCTGAAGGGTGACTTCAAGTTTTCCTGCTCCATGACTCAGCCCTGGAGCAGAGCCTGCCTGAGGCTTCCCCATCCCAGAGGAGCCCTCGCTCCCATCCATGTGTTTTTTGCAGGAATCCCAGCTCATCATTTCTCCAGGGCTTCCCTTCCCGGCCTAAAGCTTTGCTCCAGGTGTTTTTCTCTGCAGCGCAACAGCAGGCTCCACAACACCATGCAAAGCTCTCTTCCTTTGGAGAGCTGGGGATTTTGCCCTTGGAGCTCTCTCTGCAGGAACCCAACCTCTCCAGGGCAGCCGCTCCAGCTCAGCGGGGCGACTGACTCACAGGAGGGTGAGAGGCAAAGAAAATACCCGCGAGCTCATCTCTCTCATCCCTCACTGCCAGTCCTGCATGGATTCCCCACCAGATATTTGGCAGCCACTCCCAGGTTGGGGTAACCCAAGCACGGCAGGAGAGGCGGGGACCTCACCGGGCTGGGGCAGGGCAGGGTGGCCGAGGCCATTCCTGGGATAGCTGAGAAGCCTCTGGTGGCGTTTCCTCCCGGCAGATCACCTCCCAGAGGAGCCACTCACATTTCCCTTCCTCAGTTCCCTGAATTAGAAGCGGGCCTGGCATTTCTGTGCCCTCTGGAGGGAGGCTGAAATAACAGACAAGAGCCAGGAATGTGGCATTCACATGCTCTGGAGAATCCCTTCGCCCAGGAATTCTCTCCTGGGAAGCTGAGAAGCCTCAGAGAAAAGGAAAACAATTCTCATCTCATTTGCTTCTCCTGTGTTGTGCTGCTTTGGAATGTGTTTGGAGATTGTTCACCCACAGGTGATTGTTCCATTGGATTCTGGTGTGAGTTGTTTTCACTCAATGGCCAATTGGGGCCAAGCTGTGTCAGGCTCTGGAAAGAGTCAGGAGTTTTCATTTTTATCTTTTTAGCATTCTGTCTGTATCCTTTCTGTGTTCTTTAGTATAGTATAGCTTCTTTAATATAATATAATATAATATCATAAAATAATAAATTAGCCTTCTGAGAACATGGAGTCAGATTCATCATTCCTTCCTTCTTCGGGCCACCCCACAAATACAACCAGGAATGCTGCCTGCCCACAGGTCAGGTGTTTGTTCCACTGGGATCATGCCGTGCACCACCTCCTTTAATTGATATACATTAATTATTGTAGTGACAAGGTCAGTGACAGCACCTTGTGTACCCCACCGTACACAACAAGCAATGAACAAAGCCATCAAAGAAGTTTTTCCCCACTCAAGAGAGAGGGGGAAATGGATTTGTAGGGAACTCTCCAAGCCTGGCAGAAGGGTCCCACAGCGTGTGCATCTGTGCAAACCTGGAGATGAGAAATGCTGACTTAGAAATGCCCTGGAATAGGACAGACATTGCTGAGAGAGAAATGGAACCAGGAACAAGTTCCAAAGGGTGGCCTTGCAAATAGGACTGGATACTTTGGAGAAACAGAACTGGGAAAGGGGCATTGTAGTGAGACCCACGAGGGGTAATTTTAGATGATTGGCTTTGAGGCGTTTTCAGCATGGTGTGGCTAAAGCTGAGAGGCCAAGAAACACTTTATAGTGTATTGGAAATAGGAAATAATTGGCTTCTGATTGTGATGGTGTGAATTACAACATCTGTATTATTTCACCCTTCTCATGAGACTGAAAATGGAATAAAAGTTTTTAAAACACCTCTCAGTTGCCCATCTCTGGGTCAGAAAAGGGCTCAATCCAACACTCCTGTGTTTCCAGTCACTCTTTTTTCACCATCATGTGGACTTCCAGGGTGTTTCCTCCCTGCAAGTGCCCACACTGGAGGCCACATTCCTGCTTCTTTTCCATCAGGAGTCACCCTGGGGACAGCTCCGAGCTCCAGCCACTGGTGCTGTTATGTCCATCCCTTCTTTGGAGTGATGCCTCAGGTTTAGCTTTTATATTTTCAGGTTCTGTGCTGCTTTAGTGTGTGGGGCTGGGTTCACATCAGGGGATGCTGAGCTCTCTGCACAGAGCAGGGAGACAAAACAATTCCTGCTCCAGCTGGGCACCAAGGACAAATGATCCAAAGCTCAGCCCAGGAGCACAAACAGCGTGGGCTGCAGAGAGGAAAACAAGCAGGGTGGGAGTGCCTGGGCTAAAGCTGGAACGGGACAATGAACTGCAAGGTGCAAATGGAGCAGAGCTGAGCCAAGGCAGAGACCCCGGGAGCGCTCGTGCATTTTGGGACCATTTGGGTTCATCTTGGGTGCAGCCCTGGCTGGGCTCTTGTGCTGCCCAAGGTGCATCCATGGAGGCCTTGGAATAAATCCCTGCTTTATTCTTTAGCTCTGTCCAGCCTCTGCTCTAGGGCAGCCTTCTCAAAGCATCAGTGTCAATAACTCTGAGGGGTAAAAATGTGATCAAAACACGGCTGATCCTTTCAGCTGGAATGCTGAGACCATCGCTGCTCCCCCAGGGCTTTGGATCATGTAAATCACTGGAATAAGGAGTAGCAGGGCCCTGGTCCCCACTCCAGCCCCTTCCCACTTTTGTGAGTGAAGAAAAGGCCATGGGCAGTTGCAGTGTTATGGAAAACAAAAAGCAAATTACAGCGGTTTTCCCACTCTTTCCACGCAGAGCAGAGCTGGATGGAGGGACATGGGGGTATTGTAAGGCTGAGTGTGTCCCTGCTGCAGAAGGTGTGGAGCCACCAGCTTTGCCCTCTGAGATCCATTTGGGATCCATGGACTCAAAGCTGTGCTTATTGGGCTGCAAATGTTCAATTCTCCCTCTGTAAATCCACCCCAAACAGGGCAATCACCTGGGAAAAGATTCAGCCAGGGCACCCAGGTGTTGAAAGTGGAGCAGAGCCCCTCAAATCTCAACAAAGTGGAGCTTTCCCCAAACCTCCCTCCCCTCAGAGATCCCCTCCCTCAACTGATTACAGGACACACAATAAAACACCTTGAAAGTATCCGATGCAAGAAGAGGAAGGGGTGATTTTTAGGATTTTTTCCCCCCTTTCCCTCTAATTTTCCATTGTAAGTAAGATATTTTATGAAAATCCCTTTGCTAGGATTTTCTTCTCTTGAGAAGCTGAAGGGCCTCATCTTCAAGTGTGAACAATTTGTTCTCTGCTGCTGTGGGATGCAGCAGGTGCTTCCTCCATTGGTCAGTGTGGGATGTTTCTGCTTGGTGGCCAATCAAGGAGGCAGAAGCTCTCAGACTCTCTGGGAGTCACAGAATTTTATTATTCATTTCTTTCTATTTTTGTCTTGCCTTCTGATGAATCTTTCTCTCTGTTCTTTGTAGTATAGTTATAGTGTAGGTTTTTTTTAATGTAATATATATCATAATATAATAAACCAGCCTTCTAAAATGGAGTCAAGATTTCTCCTTCCTTTCACCAAGTCCTAACTGCCCTGAAGACCCACGGCAATATTCCCTCTTGTTATCCTCTAATTTAGGAAGCTGTTGCTTCCTAGTTAAATGGAAGGAAGCACCAATTCTTCACCTTTTTGCATGAAGTGACCTTGAGGTGCCTGCACCGACCTTCAGAGAATCGTGGAAGTGTAAAAAGTTTGGAAGAGACCTTAAAGCTCATCCAGCCCCACCCCTGGATGGGCAGGGACACCCCCCACTGTCCCAGGCTGCTCCAAGTGTCCAGCCTGGCCTTGGGCACTGCCAGGGATCCAGGGGCAGCCACAGCTGCTCTGGGAATTCCATCCCAGCCCCTCCCCACCCTCCCAGCCAGGATCTCCTTCCCAATATCCCATTTCTCTTTCACTTTAAAGCCATTCCCTGTGTCCTGTCCCTGCAGGCCTTGTCCCCAGTCCCTCTCCAGCTCTCCTGGAGCCCCTTCAGGCCCTGGCAGGGGCTCTGAGCTCTCCCTGGAGCTTCTCCTCTCCAGGTGAACATTCCCAGCTCTCCCAGTTCCAGAGCCGGGGGGCTCCAGCCTCTCATATCCCTCTTTTTCTCTCTCCTTGCTTCTGTTAAGATCCAATCCTTTTGTTCTGGCAACAAAACACATTTCCTTCTCGCCGATGTTTCCAAAAGCTGGCAAATTATTTTTTAAAGTACCTAAAAAGGGATTTATTTTTATTTTTTTTGCCTCCTGCTTCCATGCACATCCTTCCTGGGCTGTGCTCTGCTCCTGCAAAGCTTTTTTCTCATTACATCCACACCATCAAAACTCTGAGCAAACCCAGGCAGGAATTCCTCACATGGAAATCACCTTTTTGCTGGTCATTTCATGGAGAATGATGGACTTCATAGTCTGGACCAGAATGCTTTTTATTTTATATATAAATATATAAATATAAATATATATATATAAAAATAAAATTATATATAATATAGAGTCTATATATAATATATTTTATATATATAAAATATACAAATTATATATTATATATTATATATTTTATATTTTATATATTATGTATATTATATATGTTATATATATTATATACATATTATATATTATGTATATAATATGTATTATGTATATTATGTATGTTATATATATTATATACATATTATATAATATATAATATATAATATATAATATATAATATATTATATATTATATATTATATATTATATATTATATATTATATATTATATATTATATATTATATTATATATATATTATACATATGTTTATATACAATGTTTTATATATAATATTATATAATACATAATATTATATATATATAAAATATTATATATATATTTTATCTATATATTATATTATGTACTCTAATTAGTACAATTAATCCCAGTGCAAATCCAGGTCCGTTTTGTCTTCATGGACACGTCAGGAATGAAGGAATTTAGTGAGGCAGAGCTGCAGGAGGGATTGCTGGGCTCTGAAGGAGCAGTGCCGAGGGCACAGGGACTCTTCCCACCGTCAGCCTGTGCTGTGAAGCACCCGCGTTATCAGCCTTTATCTGAGGGACTGCGAGAACAGTTGGAATAATTGACATTTCCTCATGAAAATCAGGTGTAAAAAACAGACCTGGATTTGTGCACAGCGGGGGAGAAACCCCTGTGTGAGCTCAGCACCTCCTCTGAGCTGGTTAATTCAATTCCGGACCAGAATTAATGTTGATCATTAATTGGGAGAGCGACTGGAAGGGGGAAATGAAGAAATTGAGGTTGTGGGGGCAGGAACTGGGGGAGAAGAGGGAGAATCAAGGGTGACAGGGAGGGTAGATATCCCAGCGCAGATCTGCAGGGGACCTGGTGTCCTAGGGTGACGCTATGATGCTTGTATCCCCATCTGTGTGTTCTGTTTATGCTGGATATTATGTTCTGTGCCTTCAAGACTGGCTCTGAAGAGCGAATGTTTTGTTTTGGGTTTTGTTATCAGCCCGCTCCCCCACAGCTGGCGGGACACAGAGACAGGGAGTACATAGTGCGGCTTTTGCTTTTTGCTGGGCTTTTTGCTTTGCTCTTGCTCTGGCCTCTGCTTGCTCCTGCTTCGCTCTTGCTTTTGCTTTTGCTTCTGCTCATTAGCTAGTTTAGCTAAGCGGTCCAATTTTTTTTTCCCCTGGACTGTTTTTTTCCTTTTTCCTTTTTTTTTTCCTTTTTCCCTTTTTTTTTTCCTCCCTTTTTTGGAACTACTCGAACCTGCTCTGGACTGGGACCTGGAAACACCGAGAGCTTGCACCTCGTGGCTTGTAGCAGCCATCCCCAGCGCCCGAGGGACTGACAACAGAGCAACCACCCCCCAAGAGAGACTTTCTGAATTTGTCATCCTTTTCAGAGTGGTGAAGGAGTGTTATCATCTGGTATTGTTCATTCTGTGTGCTGGGGGGTGCTGTGCCTGTTAAATAAACAGGTTCTTTCCACTTCTCTCCGAGGAATCCTTCCCGAACCGGTTGGAGGGAGGGGCTGTGTGGGTTTGCTTTCTGGAGGGGCCTCCTTTTGCAGATTTTCTCCCAAATTTGCCCTAAACTAGGACACCTGGTCAGCTCTGCTCCTCCCGGACCTCTTGTTTACCTCACGCTGAGGGTGACAGGCGCCCTGGCGAGCTGTGCCCCTGTCCGTGAGGTCACCCACCTCTGTCCCTCAGGGGCGGATGGCAGCGGCCAGCGGGATGCCCCAGGCGAGGCTCTTCGTACTTTAAACCGCTGGATGCGCGGTGCCCGGGAGGGGAGAGGAGGGATGAGATAGCGCGGGGAGAAGGGACAGGAGAAAAAGGGGAAAAAGAGGGGAAAAGGGGGAAAAATAAGGGGGAAAAGGGAAAAAAGGGGAAAAAAGAGGGGGGAAAGGAGGAAAAAAGGGAAAAAAAGAGGGCGGAAAGGGGAAAAAAGGGAAAAAAGAGGAGAAAAAGGAAAAAAAGGGGGGAAAGGGGAGAAAAAAGGGGGAAAAAGGGAAAAAAGAGGAGAAAAAAGGGAGAAAAGGGGGGGAAGGGGGAAAAAGGGGAAAAAGGGTGGAAAAGGGAGGAAAAAAGGGAGAAAAAGGGAAAAAAAGGGAAAAAAGAGAAAAAAAGGAAAAGGAAAAAAGGGAGAAAAAAGGGATAAAAGAGGGGGGAAAGGGCAAAAAAGGGGAAAAAGGGAAAAAGGGGAAAAAGGGCAAAAAAAGGGGAAAAAGGGAAAAAGGGGGAAAGGGGGAGGAAAAAGGGAGAAAAAAGGGGAAAAAGGCAAAAAAGAGGAAAAAAGGGGGAAAAGAGGAAAAAGGGGAGGGGAAAAAGGGGGGAAAAAGGGAAAAATGGAAAAAAGGGGAAAGGGGAGAAAAAAGGGAAAAAAGAGAAAAATGGGAAAAAGGGGGAAAAAAGAGAAAAAAGGGATAAAAGAGGTAAAAAAGGGAGAAAAAAGGGGGGAAAGGGAAAAGAGAAAAAAGGAGAAAAAAGGGAAAAGGGGAAAAAAGGGGGAAAAGAGGAAAAAAGGGAGAAAAAACTGGAAAAAAAAGAGGAGAAAAAAGGGAGAAAAAAGTGAAAAAAGAGGAGGGAAAGAGGATAAAAAAAGGAAAAAAATGGAAAAAAGGGGAAAAAAGGAGAAATAAAGGAATAAAAAGAAAAAATGGAAAAAAGAGTAGAAAGTGGGGAGTAGACATTGTTTTTCTGGAGTTCAGCTGTCCCTGGCTGTGGTCACTGCTGTCACCTTGGAGAGAGGCAACAGAAACCTCTTTAAATCTCTACAAATTCATTTCTGCTTGAAATTTTGTAACAGTTTCCAACCATCTCCAGTGTCTGTGGGTGATGCATTCTACCGTGGGGTTTTGTTTTTGTTTTTGTTTTTTTTTTTAATTCCTCTAATTGATTACTGCTCTGATAAAATAATTCCTGTTTAAAAATCCTCTCTCCATTGGATTCACTGGGAAGGGACATGGGATGTTTGATCAGTTTTTAGCACAGCAAAGAAGAAAAAAATCATAAAAATAGAGGATGAGGAGTAGGTCTGGGCAGTGCTTTCTCTTTTTTTTTCTTTTTTATTTTTTTGGTTGGTTAGGTTTGGTTTGGTTGGTTTGCTTGTTGGATTTTTGTTTTTGTTTTGTGTTTTAATAGTGAATTTTCTGGGAATGGAGATTGGCAGGGAAGAGAAGATATCCAAAAAATCCACGTTGAAACTATGTGGGCGGCACAAAAGGTGGGAGAAAATTTCTATGGGGAAAAAATGAAAGCATTCCCAAGGCAGGTCCAAAACATCAGCAGATTTCCTTGGATATTTCAAAATATGACCTTTTGGCCTGCAAATTATACAGTGGCTTTAAAAAACTGCCAATGTGCAAAGGAAAGGCTGGAAAAGGAGGAGTGAAATGCCCTCAGAAGGGAACGGAACTGATCTCCAGGGATGTCCTGGGCTGAGCTAAAGGACATTTGCTGTTCTCTGCTTTCATTTTTTGCTGGAAAGACTTGGGAAAATAAAAGAAAAAGACCAAACTCCTTTGGTGTTTCCAAACTGCCTGAACTTCCTCCTGAGCCCAGGCTGGTTTTGGGTTCTGGGAGACCCACCTTGTCCAAAGCCACTCCCCAGCAGCTCTCGGGTGGCAGCAGTGTCCCCAGGGACGTGTCCTCCTGTGAGCAGCCACACTTATTCAACAAAAATGGGAAAACTGCTGCTCCTCAGTCCTGCTATTCCCAGCCTGAAATTCTGGAGAAAAATTACATTTCTGGGTTGTTTTTTTTTTTGAGGAATTTATCTGAATTTGCTCACAGTTGCTGTGGCTCGGAACGCTGGGATATTTCTAGGGCATTTACCAGGGGAGTTATTCCCCGAGTCCACTGTCCCTCCAAGCCTTTTTGGGATGAGCCATCCCATCTTATGGAATGCTGGAGGAAAAGGGATGCAGCTATAGTGGGTATTTTTTGCTTTTGACGAAGGAGAGGGATGATGAGGAGGACTTCATTTTATTAGAAGGTTAATTAATTATTATATTATATTGTGTTGTATTATATTGTATTATATTGTATTATATTGTAATATATTGTATTATATTATAATATATTTTATTATATTATGTTATGTTATATTATGCTATATTATATAATATTATGCTATATCATATTATATTATATTATTTATACTATATTATATTCTGTTATATTATGTTATGGTATGTTATATTATGTTATATTATATTATAATATGTTTTATTATGTTATATTATATTATATTATATTATATTATATTATGATATATTATATTACGTTATATTATGTTATATTATATTATATTATATTATATTATATTATATTATATTATATTATAATATGTTATATTATATTATATTATATTATATTATATTATATTATATTATATTTTGTTATATTGTATTGTATTATTTATACTATATTATATTATATTTTGTTATATTATATTGTATTGTATTATGTTATATTATATTATATTATATTATTTCTACTATATTATATTAACATTTATTACATTTAAATTGGATTTGCTAAGCACTTAATTGTACTTTGCTGTACAGCATCTTGTGGCTGTCAGCTGACAGTCTTGATACACACACACTTGGATTTAATTGGTTAGTGAATTAAAACACACTAGAATTTAATTCCTATTTTTTTTTGAAGGTAAACAATATTCTACTTGTGAACATTTCACTTGTGAACAAACACGGATGCAGCAGATGAGGTAGGAATTGTTTTTCCTTTCTCCGAGCTTCAGAGAACGTGAAACCCAGAAATACTTTTGGGAAGGATTGTGCCTTTGCTTGTCTCTCTGAAGAGAAATGTGGCGACATCCAGCCAAGAGACCTGGCAGCCCTTCAGCTGCAGAACAGCCAGAAACAAACTGAGCAGAAATATTTTTGTAGCCAAAGCATCAAGCCCACCCATTGAAAGTGTGTCAGGGATTTTCCAGCCCTGCTGAAAATTCCCTCTCTTTGCTTTTATTTCTGGAGGACGGGTGATTCCAGTGGTGTTGTTTCACCTTTTTTTTGGACATTTTGTGCTAATAAAAGTGTTTTATTTCACAGTGTTTTGCTTTCTTTGAAACTGGGTTTATGATTTCCTGCTGGAACTGAAATGTCATTGTCTCGAAGGTTGTCACCGGTCTGGTCCCCAGCCAGCGTGGCTGGGAGCTGGGTGTTGTCACCTGGCTTGGTTTGTGAGCACTGCCAGGTTTTGGCCAAGTCGGAAGAAGGTTCCTGTGAGTGATCCCTGCTCCTGTGAGCAAAATGAGCCTTTTGAAAGAAAAACTCCAGTCCAAAAGTCCTTTTAACAAGGGCCTGGAGCGACAAGACAAGGGGGAACGGGTCCAAACTGACAGAGAGAAGGTTTAGATGGGATACTGGGAAGGAATTCCTCCCTGGCTCAGGTTCCCAGAGCAGCTGTGGCTGCCCCTGGATCCCTGGAAGTGTCCAAGGCCAGGCTGGATGGGCTTGGAGCACCCTGGGATAGTGGAAGGTGTAGAACTGGATGATCTTTGAGATCCCATCCAACCCAAACTGTTCTGTAATCCTGGAGTTGCTGAGCACAGAGTATTTTTCTTCCTGCTCTACCTGTCTGCTGCCACTGTTTTTGCCTCCCTGCACAGCCAAAATACAGAAATCATCATTTTACAAGCTCCAGTTGCTGCTGAAGTTCTTGAAAGCCTCATCCCAGCCTGCTGTATCCCTGAAATCCTTTCCCAGGATTGTTTCCAGCTAAGCAGCAAAGCAAAAATTCCAGCTCCCAACAGGTAACTCCCAGCTGGGGAAAATCCGAATATCACTGGGGCCTTCTGCTTTTGCTGTCATCCGTTTTCTTCTGTCCAAATCTTTGGCCGAACCCAGTTTGGGAGACAACCAGAAGCCCTGGAATCTTGGAGCATCCCAATTTCTGTGCCCACGGGGCTGGGTGAGCTCAGAGTCCAAGGCTGTGCTGTCTGGTGGGCATTTGGGGTGTGACATCACCATGTGAGGGGTGTGGATACTTGGAAAGCAGAGCAATGGGGAGCAGGGCCATTCCCGGTGGAAATTCCACTGGGATGGATGTGCAGACTCCAGGGCAGGACACTCATCCTAAAGGTACTGGCTCACTCCAGATCTGGCCCAAAATCTGATTTCTATCATATATTTGGTACATCTGACAAGGAACTTTTCAAGGAATTTGTAGGGGGAAGCAGAGATGAAGCTCAATACGTAGGAAAGTTCATCCTTATTTGTTTCAAATAAATGGGGTTTTTTTCAAAGTTTCAATTTGGGAAAGCACAGAGTCGTCAAGGCTGGAAGAGACCTTCAGGATCATCCACTCTAACCATGAACCTAACACCAAGATAATCACCCCAAAACTGGATCTCCAAGTGCCACAAAAGCAGGATTTTCACCTGTTATTCATTCTTCTTCCCAGCCCCAAAATAAACCTTTTGTGTTCTGTTTTCATTTTCATTTTCATATTCATATTCATACCAAAGAACCCTGGAAATCCGAGTCAAATGCAACTCTAAGGATCTCTGCCTTTGGGGGATTGCCTGTTTCAGTATTCCTGGGAAGCCTGAGGTGCACTAGGAATATTCCATGTACCAAAAGTACACATTGCAGAACATCCCCCCAGTCTGTATCCGTGTACTAACCTCAGGAAGGGCAAAAAAAGTGGGAATCTTCCCATCACAGTATCCAGTTTCTGTGTCAAATCCTGATTTTGATGACATCCAGATAGAAGAGTTCCCTCCTTTGTTGTATCACGTCACCAGTTTTCCTTCTCTTTTGAAATCAGAGGGTTGGGAAATTCTTTTCCCCGGTTTTCCAGTGGCACCCACCAAGGAGAATGTCAGGGGGTAAATATGGGATAGCTGAGCAGGAACAGACCAAAATAACTGGATGGTCTTTAAAACACAGGAATGATGGAATTAGATGGTCTTTAAAACACATTAGACGTCTTTAAAAGACAAAAAGAGGGACTCTGAAACACACATCCAGATGGAACAGGGTGGATTTTAAAACACAGGAGTGATGGAACCGGGTGGTGTTTAAGGTCCCTTCCAACCCAAGCCCTTCAGTGATTCTGGGATGGTTTGATTGAGGATGAATCTGGCAGACACAGCCAGAATAGGATGGAGCACCATAATTTCCAAAAAAGATTTATTTAGTCATTATTAGCTAGAGAGAAATTATTAATTTTGTCTCATGTGTTCGGCCAATGCCTCCAGATGAGTAAATCTGGCTGACTTAGTGATGCCTCAGGTTTTAGCTTTTATATTTTCAGGTTCTGTGCTGCTTTAGTGTGTGGGGCTGGGTTCACATCAGGGGATGCTGAGCTCTCTGCACAGAGCAGGGAGACAAAACAATTCCTGCTCCAGCTGGGCACCAAGGACACATGATCCAAAGCTCAGCCCAGGAGCACAAACAGCGTGGGCTGCAGAGAGGAAAACAAGCAGGGTGGGAGTGCCTGGGCTAAAGCTGGAACGGGACAATGAACTGCAAGGTGCAAATGGAGCAGAACTGAGCCAAGGGAGAGACCCCGGGAGCGCTCGTGCATTTTGGGACCATTTGGGTTCATCTTGGGTGCAGCCCTGGCTGGGCTCTTGTGCTGCCCAAGGTGCATCCATGGAGGATTTGAATAAATCCCTGCTTTATTCTTTGGCTCTGTCCAGCCTCTGTTCCAGCTCAGCCTCCCAAGGCATCAGTAGGAGCTCCTCAATTCCCACGCAGCATTCCTGCAGAGTGCAAAAGGGAGCCTGGAAAATGAGTGGCAGCTCCTAAACCTCCCATAGTTTGATCCAAAGCCTGGATTTGGGCAAGATCAGCTTCCAAGGTCAGCACAGAGCAGATGCAAAGGTGGGGAGCACGGGGCTGGCTGTGTGAGAGCCCAAACTGAACCATTCCAAGGCAAAATCCACCCGGCTCTGTCGGAAAGGCACTTCCAGGATGGACAGGCTGGGCTGGTTTCTGTATGGAACCCATTGTTCAGCCCGGCACAGGCCTTCCTCTCTGGTTAATGGCTCAGCAAAGTGTGTTGCTTTAATGGTTAATCATCTACTTACATTGTTGAGCGAGGAAAGGCAGGCAGATAATGCCCCTGGCCTGCTGTTCATGTGACAGGCTGACTGCCCAGGCAGCAGGGAAAGGATTTCACACTGGGACAAGGAGGGAGAGGGGAAATGCCAGGCTGGGGGGGATCTGGTGGTTACAAAATGAGCAAAAACACACGTAAATCCATATGTGGCTGTGGATACACACATGGTGTGCACAAGCGAAAATGTGTGCAGAGCAGAAACACACACAGATCAACGAAATGAAATGATGAAATCATTATTATGAAATTATTAACTTTTTATTGTGAAATGATGAAATTATTATTTCTGCCTTTCACTTGCAAGGTTGGATATTTGGTCAGGGCAGTGAGATTGCCTTGATGATTGATGGTTACGACTATTATGACTATGATGATGACGATTTTATGTTTTATTATTATCTGTGGTTGTAGTTATTAGTATGACTATTATGGTTAGGTATTTCATTACATATTATTCTCATTATTGGTGTGATTATGATTGATGATTACAGGTGATGATGATGATGATGATGATGATGATTGTTATTATTATTATTATTATTATTATTATTGATGATGATTATCATTATGATACCAGATTACCATCACCATCTGCAGTACCTGTGCTGTGGGCACTGTCCCATAAGCTCCTCCAGAAATGCAGATACCTCTGGCACAAGGGCACATGGAGGAGTTCCTGTCTGGTCATTAAATCATTATTTCCACCCCAGATGATTTCCCAACCGGTAAATGAGCTGATGATCAGATATCACAGAATCAGAGAATGGTTTGGGACCCTACAAATCATCTGTCCATGGGCAGGGCACCTTCCCCGAGAGCAGGTGGAATTTCACACAAATGGTTGTGAGCTCACAGGCAAAACTCACTCCACATTCTTTTGGCAGCAAGTCAGACTGAAAGCCATCCCCATTCAGGGTTTCATGGTCTCAGGAGTATCTCCTCTTACTCTGATTGCAAGCCCTGAGCTCGCACATCCCACCCTGCACCCTTTGCTGTCTGAACAGATCCATCAGAGATGTTGTGGAGGAGTCAGGGGGCTCAGTTCTACTCTCTGCTATCATTTTGGGGGTGTCTCTTGTTTGGACATGTCTCACACCAATATTTCAGTTCCTGGGGGACCTTGGAATCATTGAGGCTGGAAAGACAAGATCATCATCATCATCAGCCTGGAGAAAAGGAGACTCAGGGCTGCCCTCATCACTCTCTGCAGCTCCTGAAAGGGGCCTGTGCTCAGCTGGGGCTGGGCTCTTTCTCCAGGCAGCGCTGACACAACCAGAGCACACAGCCTCGAGCTGCACCAAGGCAAATACAGGCTGGAGAGCAGGGAAAAGCTTTTCCCAGGAAGAGTGATAAAGTTCTGGAATGGCTGCCTGGGGAGGTGGTGGAGTCCCCATCCCTGGGTGTGTTTAACACAGCCTGGATGTGGCACTGGGTGCCAGGGTTGAGTTGAGCTGTTGGGCCTGGGTTGATGACCTTGAAGGTCTATTCCAGCCTGGTCATTCTGGGAATTCTGGGAATCAAGTCCATCCATTCATCCAGCACTGCCAAATCCCCCTGAACCATGTCCCCAAGCACCACATCTGCTGTGAACCTAGGGATATCTACCTGATCATCTGTACTCATCCATGTGAGAAATCAGAGTTTTTCAGTGTCAAGGAAGGAGCCTCTGGGTCAAATTTTCTCCCTTAGTGTGTTCAGCAAATATCAAACTTCATTCTTGCATCCTGACCTAAACATCTCTGTGTGACAGTGCCAAATGTCCATTTTCACCCCAAGTGGAGGGGAAGACGCTGGGTTTTTCTCTCTGTGACAGTGACAGGAGCCAGGGAATGGCATGAAGTGGTGCCAGGCTGGAGAGCAGGGAAAGGTGCTTCCTCCAGAGGGTGCTGGGCACTGCCCAGGCTCCCCAGGGAATGGGCACAGCCCCGAGGCTGCCAGAGCTCCAGGAGGGTTTGGACACTGCTCCCAGGGGTGCCCAGGGAGGGATTGTTGGGGTGTCTGTGCAGGGTCAGGAGTGGGACTGGATGATCCTTGTGGATCTCTTCCTGCTCAGGATATTCACATTATCTGTGATTCACCTTGATTTGACTGGAGTTTGATTCCACACATAATCAAAATCAAGCATCTAACTCCACTGCCTTGAGCTGGTCACTTCCAGAGCATCTGTCCCTTCCCACGGGGAATTGATAGGAGGAAACACCACCCCCAATACCCTGGGAACATGTCCTTTATTTATTTATTTATTTATTATTTATGTCCTTTTAATTTTTAACTTAATAACTAATCACTCATGTCTCGTAATGTGGATTTTTTTGTCTAATTACATAATTCTACTGAAACCCTTGAAGACGAAGGTGAAGAAGAAGGACTATTTACCACTCTAAAACCTTTATCTTGCTTTATATCTCTTACTGTATTCTAAAACCTTAAACTCTGAGTTTCCCACCCTGTGATGTCACACACTTCTATCCAAACTCCACCCCCACAATCCCAGTTCTGTCATTCCATTTTGGAAGCTTCTCCAGGGCCTCAGGTCAATGCAGTGTTCTCCTGGGGGTCAGTGCCTGGCAGCACAGACAGTCTGAAATTCTCAGCAGCCAGCGTTCCAACACTTAATAACTCCCTTGACCCATTCCCATCACCCTGAGCAGGATATAACCATTTCCCTATCTCCTAAAACACACAGCCTGGCCCCCCCAACCCCAGGAAACAACACCCAGGAGGGGAAAAGAGAGACATCAGAGGCACTCAGGGCTGACAGACCAGACACAGGACTACCCTCAGCAGCCTTGGGACCCGTGTGACTCGGCAAGGTCAACACACTTCAAGTCCACTCCAGGAACAGCAGCGTTGACTTTTTGTCATCATCCCAGGAGGAAAGAAGCAAGAGGAGAATGGTCTGCAAACACTTGGAGTGTTTGTTCCTCCCCGGAGGACACTTGAGACTTGGGAAGTACTTGCAGCCTTCAAGGGCAGGGATGAGTAACTTTGAAGTGCAGGTTCCCTTCCCACCTGGAGAGGCTCCAGCAGCCCCAGGGCCTGGCTGGATTCTTCTGTCATGAGGCTGATTGTGTTGTTGTTAAGCAGTGATGTCACCCAGGATGATGGGGGAGAGGTCGTGGCCTCCAGGCTGGAGAAGAGGATCAGCAGTAGGAATTAGTCCCTGTCTCCAGGGGGAAAATGTGCTGAGGGTTCTAAAATCAGGGGGAATGGGACAGGCTGCTCCTCGAGGAAATTCAGAGGGAGGTAAACACAGCCAGGCTGAGCTGGCAGGGATCTTTTTGGCTGGGTCCAGACAGGAACTCGTCCATGTGCCCTTGTGCCAGAGGTATCTGCATTCCTGGAGGAGCTTATGCCCACAGCACAGGTACTGCAGATGGTGATGACAATCTGGTATCATCATCATCAATAATCATCATCATCATTTGTAATCATCAATCATAATCACACCAATAATGAGAACAATAGATGTGGCATTCACATTCTCTGAGAAATCCCTTTGCCAAGGATTTTTCTCCTGGGAAGCTGAGAAGCCTCACAGAAAAATGAAAACAATTCTTATCTCATTTGCTTCTCCTGTGTTGTGCTCATGTGGAATGTGTTTGGAGATTGTTTACCCACAGGTGATTGTTTCATTGGATTCTGCTGGGAGTTGTTTTCACTCTTTGTCCAGTCAGGGCCAAGCTGTGTCAGGACTCTGGAGAGAGTCACGAGTTTTCATTATTATCTTTTTAGCATTCTGTAAGTATCCTTTCTGTATTCTTTAGTATAATTTAGTTCAGTATTCTTTAATATAATATAGTATCATAAAATAATAAATTACCTTCTGAGAACATGGAGTCAGATTCATCATTCCTCCCTTCGTCAGGGGACCTGGCCAATACAATAAATATATAATAAAACCATAACCATAATAGTCATCCTAATAACTACAGCTATAGATAATAATAAAACATAAAATCATCATCATAGTCATCATATCATAACCTCACTGCCCTGACGGTATATCCAGCCTTGAAGTGAAAGATAAGGAAGCAAATCCAACATCAAAGGATACCAGAGATGGCTTTTCTTCTGCTCAGGGACAAAAAGTCAGAGCCCTCCTACCCTGAATCTGACCTGTCTCAGGACCCCATCCTCCTCCCAGCACAGGAATCCACCTGTTCTTCCAGACAAAAATCCTTTCTGCTGCTCCAGGGAAGGATGTGGCCCCCTGGAGAGGGTCAGAGCTGAAGAGAAGAGCTGAGATGAAAAGAGCTCTCAGAAGATGCCCTGTGAAGGGCAGCGCAGGGACAGCCAGCCTTGTTTGGTGTAGGGGACACTGAGAAGTGAGGGGGTCACTGCATCCACTGGGAATAAACTTGTCCAGAGGGGAGGGAAAACAGGCTCTGAATGCAGTGACACAGGCTGCAGTTAAACATTAGTGTGACCTGTCTGCAGGCCTGGCTGGCAGCAGCAGGGACAGGGCTTGGGGGTGGAGGGGTCACTCAAAAATCACCAGCTTGGCTTCCAAATCCAGGAACCTCAGGACACCCAGAAAATTCACTCAGCTGAAATTCACCAAGGCAAATGGTAGAATAACAAAGAGTATTTTACTCAAAGGAGCAAAGAGAAAATATCTCCTCTTCCTCAAGGCAGAAATGCAAAGTATCACACAGAAAAACCTCCCCTACAAAAAATGAACCTATTTAAAACAAACACAGTTCACCCCTGCCTGTTTGTCCCCTCTGTTTTAGCCCAGCTCCTCTCCAGCCAATTCCAACAAACCCTCCAGCCTCTGGGATCTCATCCCTCTGGAAGACAGCTGTGCTGTGACGGCTTTGATTTCAAGCCCTTGCTACCAGGCTGATGGTTTTTTTACTGGGAATCAAGGAAAAACTTGTCTGAGGAGGAGCTTAAATGGACTTTCATGCCTGGTACAGAATCCCAGGATGGTCTGGGTTGGAAGAAGTCTTGTAGATCATCCAGTCCCAACTCCCTGCCATGGGCAGGGACACCTTCCACTATCCCAGGTTCCTCCAGCCTGGCCTTGGACACTTCCAGGGATGGGGCAGCAGATGAAAATCACAGGAACTTTCTCCAGGCTGACCAGCTACATCTTTTGGAGGCCACTTCCCTTTCCTAAGGGCCCATGAAATTCAGTTTCAATTCAGATCTCAACTCATTTTCTGCAGATGGCAGCTACGAGCTACAGAAAATCAGTGTTTCAGCCATCCATCAGTCATTTCTATATCATTCCTCCCTGCAGATCACTCTGCTGCTTCCTGTAGCCAGTCTCCAGTTTCCCCACTCACTCTTTTAAAGCTTTTTTTTTTTTTTTTCCTCCTTTTGCACTGTCCTAAAAAGTAAACTGAAATTTCTGGCTGTGCCAGGGAAGAGAGAGGCTGATGATCCCCCAAAAAATGCCCAACACAGATCATTGCAAACCAATAAAAACAACCAGAAGCTCTGTCCCCAGCCAGGTTTCTCTCTCCAGCATGTCTAAATTGTTTGCCACGCTAATTTTCAGCTAAATAAAAACTCCAGGATTTAAATTTCCAGTCCTTTATGCAGCCATTGCTCTTGGCCACGTGATCCCTGCAAAAACAGCTTGGGTAAAACTCTTGACATTGATCCTTGGGGATTCCCCTCCTGAATGTTCCTGCAGCAAATGGTTTTATTTTATCACTTCCCAATAAAACCTGAGCTCTGGGGCTCTCAGGTCCATGGCCAAAGGAAAATCTGGCAGCAGCCCAGGGCAACTCGTGACTATTTAAGAGACTCTTGGTGCCAGAGTTCATGCCCAAGGAAAGGATGCAGAGGGTGGAAAAGCACCCCCAGGTCCCAGTGACCAGAAATTCACCAGTTTGGCTGCTTTTTTCTCCTTCCCCACTGCCCTTAAAGCTCTGCTGGCCACAGCAAGCCTTTGGATTAACCTCCAGACCTTGAAGAAGTGGGATTTGGATGCACATTGAAACAGCTAAATCTCGTGTCTGCACCTCGATGGGGTCTGACCACAGGGACTTGCCGCCATCTAAAATCACCTGTGGGCTGCCCCACCTGCAGACATCCAAAAAGTTTGATGCCCTGCAGGTGGGTGTCCTAGATGCCCCACAGTGTCTCAGACAACATTAAATACCTACATTGCGTCACAGTCGCATTCTCTGAAAAATCCCTTTGCCCAGGATTTCTCTCCTGGGAAGCTGAGAAGCCTCAGAGAAAAGGAAAACAATTCTTATCTCATTTGCTTCTCCTGTGTTTTGCTGCTATGGAATGTGTTTGGAGATTGTTTACCCACAGGTGATTGTTCCATTGGATTCTGGGGTGAGTTGTTTTCACTCTTTGGCCAATCAGGGCCAAGCTCTGGGACTCTGGAGAGAGTCACGAGTTTTCATTATTATCTTTTCAGCATTCTGTGAGTATCCTTTCTGTATTCTTTAGTATAGTATGGTTTAATATTCTTTAATATAATATAGTATCATAAAATAATAAATTAGCCTTCTGAGAACACGGAGTCAGATTCATCATTCCTCCATGGGGCACTCTGCAAATACAATGATATTGAGGTGTCTGATTTGAGATTTGGGGGCTCCATGTGAGAGGGAATCTGAGGTTTCTTTATGACATGTGGGGATCTGATCCCATCACCAAATGATGGCAATCCCTGCAATGATCCCTGACTGATTTTCTCCTACTCCTCTCTGGGCCTTCTCGAGCCACATGGAATGACTCAAATGTAAGGAAAACTCCCCTGGATTTGCTGGATTCAGCAAAGCCTTGTTCTGGGAGGTTTCTGGCTCCCAGAGGCCCACAAGTGGCTGGATAACTTGCACATCTTTGCCTGATGCCCTCAGCTTGGACATGGAATGAGAATTTGACCTTGGAAGGAGCCACGAACCAGACCAAGTGTGGTTCTGTGTTTGTATCTTCCCTTCCCCAGCGGCTAGGGAGGTTTAGGAGACACCTGATCACTAATTTCCACTTTATCTCCATGTTACTTTTACTGTCCTTCATCTTCTGGCTTTTTTGAGTCATTTTCTGAGGCCGAGAGCAGGAAAAGGTTCTGCTGTGTGCATTGGAGCTGCTGGGCACTCAGGTTTCTTTATGTCCCTCCAAAACAGTCACATCACATCACTGGGCCATGGGCAGGAGTCCCAGGTCAGGTGGTTAGCTTGGGAATATTTTTCCAAGCTTTTTATGGTTGCCTGAGCCTTGTGGACACCCAGAGCAAGGGATAGAGTATGTTTGTATGTAGATGTGTATCAACACATCTCTTTTTTTTGGATGGGATCTCTTATTTTCCAGAGTATTTTTAGGTAAAATGCAATTTCCCGGGAGCCAGTTTGGGGCAGCCACTCTGTTTGGAGTGGGGACACCACAGAGGGGCCTGGATGGGCTTTGCCCATGCTCCAGCTTGGTTTATTTAGTGCCACAGGATCCTGGGTCACGCCTTGGGTTTTTGGGCAAGCACAGGCAGTGTTGTGACCAGCCTGGCACACCTGAGCTCCGAATGCAGTGAGATAATCTCAAATTGATGCAGGTTTGATGGACAGGGTTCACTCCAGGTTCCTCCTGCAGCCAAGTCCCCATCACCCACCTGCCCTTGGTGCCTTGTGAGGCTGGCCTGGAACAGAGGCTGGACAGAGCTAAAGAATAAAGCAGGGATTTATTCAAAGGCCTCCATGGCTGCACCTTGGGCAGCACAAGAGCCCAGCCAGGGCTGCACCCAAGAGGAACCCAAATGGTCCCAAAATGCACGAGCGCTCCCGGGGTCTCTCCCTTGGCTCAGCTCTGCTCCATTTGCACCTTGCAGTTCATTGTCCCGTTCCAGCTTTAGCCCAGGCACTCCCACCCTGCTTGTTTTTCTCTCTGCAGCCCACGCTGTTTGTGCTCCTGGGCTGAGCTTTGGATCATTTGTCCTTGGTGCCCAGCTGGAGCAGGAATTGTTTTGTCTCCCTGCTCTGTGCAGAGAGCTCAGCATCCCCTGATGTGAACCCAGCCCCACCCACTAAAGCAGCACAGAACCTGAAAATATAAGAGCTGAAACCTGAGGCATCACCCTTCCCTCCTCTCTCTTGTTTTTGTCATTTCTAAACTTCATTGAGGAGCACAAGAGAAGCAATCTGCTCTCCTCTCACCTGCTGGCACCGGGTTGAGAAGCAGAATCCATCCCCTGCCCTATTCCCAGGGGATGGAGTGCAGGCTGTAGCTGCAATTTGCAAGGGCATTCTGGCCCCTGGGAGTGTGTGTGGGCACGCAGAGCTCTCCTGGCCTGTAAATCATTGTCAGCACTCACACACAGCAGGCCACAGGTCAGGGGCTGAGCACTGAAGCATCCCCTGCCACCACGGCCTGATTTACGAGCACTCCCAGCCCTCCTGAGATGGTTCCTCACCCAAGTGCAGTGGGGTCCCAGGCTCTGGGGAGCTCAGGACGTCTTTAGGGGGTTCTGTGGGTGCAGGAGGTGCAGCTTTGCTGCACTGAGCTGCCTCACACATGGGAAGTGCTGCGTTCAGCAGGAAAGGAATGATGGAAAGGACACAAATCTCCTGCAGAGAGGCCCCTGGACCACTCAGCTGCTGCAGGACCACCTCTCAATCCCGTGATTGGTGTGGGTGAAGCACGGCCAAGGCACAGGATAGCCAGAGCATGTGCTGAGGTCTTCTTTGGGTGATCTGCTGAGAGATTTTGTGCTTCTTCAGCACAGTGTCGCTTGTTGGTGTGAGCCTGAGCCAGGCAAAAGCAGTGAGGGTGGAAAACACAGAAATCACCACAATCACCTTGCAGCTCTTAATCCCCTTCTTAACCTTCTTATCAGCCCAGGTCTTTTTTTTCCCCCCATTCCCCCATTCCCTTTCTGCATCCCCCCTCCAGGCCAAACGAGTGTCTCACCTCCCCCTCCCAAAACCAGACCCCTCCTGAGATCCCCATGGACCTGAACCGTTCAGCTTCAGCTTCCCCCTGAGGGGAAGGGGAGAGCAGGTGTGGATCTCTTCTCCCTGTGACTGTGGCAGGACCCAGGGAAGGGCTGGAGCTGTGCCAGGGGAGCTTTAGGGTGGAAATCGGGGAAGAGGTTCTTCCCCAGAGGCTGCTGGGCACTGCCCAGGTATTGTATTTGATGAAGGCAGGAATGATGCATCTGACTCCACATTCTCAGAAGGCTAATTTATTTTATGATACTATATTATATTAAAGAATACTAAACTATACTAAAGAACACAGAGAGGATACTTACAGAATGCTAAAAAGATAAAAATGAAAACTCCTGACTCTTTCCAGAGTCCCAACACAGCTTGGCACTGATTGGCCATACAACTCACAGCAGAATCCAATGAAACAATCACTTGTGGATAAACAATCTCCAAACACATTCCACATGTGAGCACAACACAGGAGAAGCAAATGAGATGAGAATTGTTTTCCTTTTCTCTGAGGCTTCTCAACCTCCCAGGAGAACAATCCTGGGCGAAGGGATTTTTCAGAGAATGTGAATGCCACACCCAAGCTCCCCAGGGAATGGGCACAGCCTTGGGGCTGCCAGAGCTGCAGGAGAGTTTGTACAACGCTCCCAGGGATGCCCAGGGTAGGATTGTTGTGCAGGAGCTGAATCAGTGATCCCTGCGTGTCCCTTCCCACTCAGGATATTCCATGATTATGGAATTAATTAACACTGATTTCAGCCCCGGCCCGTCCTAGTTAGCCCAGGGCTAGGCAGGGGCTCCAAGCACCACGGGGGTGGCAGGAGGGGCTGCCCGGGTGTCCCCACGTGGAGGAGAGGCTGCAGCACTCTGTGTTTGCTGCAGGGAGGATCCCCTGTGCCCTGGGCTCCTCCACTGGGGCACCTTCAAAAGCCAAAAAGGCTTTTGAACACAAAAAGAAAGGTGTGCAGCTTCCAAGAGCGTGTTCCTGCTGGCCTGGGCTGCTGGGCAGATAAAAGCAATTCCCATCCCATTTAACCACTGACTTTAAATCCTCCAAAGCATGCGTGAGGCAGCCAAGGCTTGTTGGCACTTTCGGCACAGGCTGGACCTCGTCCATCCTTCCTTCAGGTCCTGTCTTGAAGCAAAGCCACACTGAAGGTTTAAGGGCTCCTGCAAGTTGCAGCAAAGCCTGGGACTGGCAGGCCAAGCTGGAAAAGCCTGGGATAAATCTCCAGCAGCAGCTTTTATGGTGAGGGAAGGTTTAGGAGCTGAAGGTGGCCTTGCTACTGGAAGTCAGTGCTTCTAGTCTTGGCCTGAAGCAATAGGAGGAGCCTAAAATTTGGGAAGAGGGTTTTGGGTGAACCAGTTGGCCTTGGGAGGAGGTGGAGGACATGGGGACTGGGCTAACACAGCCTTCCCTCAGGTGCAGAGTTGGGGTTTGCATTTTCTCCCTTGTGGTCCCTTATTAAAAATACACAGTGTGATTTTTGGGGTTGTCCTGGGCAGGGCCAGGATTTGGACCCGTTGATCCTCGTGGATCCCTCCTGGCTCAGGATATTCCATGAATCCAAGTGTGATTGGCACGAGCCTTGTAAAACCCCAGGGCTAGCACTTACCTGTGCTGCTGGATAATGCCTGGGTGACTCAGCCTTGTCCTGGGCTAAAGCTGCACCTTGCTGGGCTGTCCTTTGATGTTTGGGGTTTTTCTCTTTGGTTTGGGGGGCTTTCTTTCCTTCCCACAGGTCCTGAGTAAGAACCCAGTGGTTCAGGCAGTTAAACCCACACACAGGATGGAACCTGGAAGGCCAAAGCAAGTCCCAGCACTGCTCTCTTCCATTTGGCAACCGAATAATATTTATTATTAATTATATTTTATTATAAGTTTATCATCATTTTTATTATTTATTATTTGCATTTTACTATTTATTTATATTTAATATTATTTATATTATTAATCAGCAGGAAGATTCCTCCTGCTATAAAAGGTTGAATGCCTTTATTTTGCTTTTTACAGATTGAGGTCTTAACACACAAGGGATTAAAAGTGTTGAAAATGGAATAAAAGGGCTCTTATTTGCTTCTGCAGCAAGTGTTTCTCTGCTTTTCCAGATCTGGGGTGGGAAAAAAAAGGTTTTTTCCTGCCTTTTTGCTGGATTCTTTGCTGGTCCCTGATCCCCAGCCTGGGAATCCTGTGATTCCCTGGTGTGTATCTGACCCCCTCAAAGTGCCATGGCTCACTAAATGATGAATAACTGCATTTTCCCAAGGCGGAGGGAAATCCTGCATCCCTACAAGCGGAAAGCTCAGGAACAGAGATGATGCTCCTGGTGGCTGTGGAAAAGGTTGGGAAAATCTGTGCTGGCAAAACCCTGCTGCTCCTCTGAGGAACCACCGCTGCCCTCAGGGAGTTTTTCCAGGTTTTATTGGCAGAACTGGCAGGTTTTATCACGGGAAAAAAGTAGAGGAACGGGATTTGTTGGAGACTTGCTCCTGCCTGCCTGCTGGGCTTTTCCAAGACCTTTTCCACTGACCTGAAAGCTTTTCCTCAGCACACCCCATGGAAGCTTCATCCCGGGGACTCCGGAGCCACCTTGCTGTGGGCACTGAGAGAAGCTGCTCTGAGGGATCTGCAGGTGGAGGGTTTGGAAATGGCCCCATCTGTTGGCCAGGAGCACTGGGAGCTCCAAATCACCCTTAAAATCACAATTATTCCTCCCTGTCAGAATGAAAACCCTCCGTTCCCCACTTGTCCCCTGATTTCCCTGGGCTTCCGAGAGCTGGAATGGGCAGACGAGCATCTCCAGTGTAGAGATAAACTGCAATTTAATTAAATAATCCTTGCCAAGCAGAAGACATTAATTTCAGGTGCTTTTTCTCCTTGGCAAATAAGGCTTTGAGTCGAGTGAGTGAAATGCTGCAGGAAACAACAACAACAACAACAAAAAACCCAACCAAACAAACAAAAAAAATGGATTTTCTGTACATTTACAAGTGAGGAATCCACTCTGCCTGGTCTGCACTCGTTGTGCAGGAAGAGCTGTGAATTCCAGGATATTCCGGGTGCAGACAAAGCTGCCCAGGTGCTCCTGAGAAACCCCAAATCTGCGGGATCGCTGGGGAGGGCTTTAAGGCGAGCAGAGGAGCAGAAGCAGCTGCGGTGGGTTGGGATGCACCTGCTCCACAGACGGTTCCATGGAGAACCAGTGCCATCTTCTGGCAAACGAGACCTGTCCCGGCACAGCTGCAGGTTTTAGGGTCTTTTTGGGCAGGGAGATCTCCAGATGACGCCCTGAAATTGTGCTGCCTCACACTCAGCCCTGCGATGTGTTTGTCTAAGCTGCGTGCAGGTGGAGGATAAAATATTGTCCCTGGGAGAGCTGGAAATCCACCTCTTCCCCATGTTCATGCAGGATTGGGGTGATTGTAAAACGTTCTGGCAGCTCAGTTTGGGCTTCTCAGAGGGAGCTGGAGCTCAGAGACATTTTCTCATTTCAACCCCCACCATGAATGGCACCACCCAAACCCATGGAGAAGAAGAAGGAGAAGGAGCAGCCTCCACCCCAAAACCTCCATCTTACTTTATCTCTATTACTGTATTCTAAACCCTTAAACTCTGAATTTCCCACCCTGTGATGTCACACACTTCTATCCAAACTCCACCCCCACAATCCCAGTTCTGTCATTCCATTTTGGAAGCTTCTCCACGGCCTCAGGTCAATGCAGTGTTCTCCTGGGGGTCAGTGCCTGGCAGCACAGACAGTCTGAAATTCCCAGCAGACAGAGCTCCAACATTAATTCTAATTTCAATCCCAATTCTAATTCCAGTCCCATTTTCCTAATCCACTGAGACCGAGGCTAAAATCTGGGATCTGAGACCTGGCTTGGGGCCATCCTGAAGTAACTCAGCTCATGGGAAGATGAGGAGGAATAACTGGCAAGCAGAGCCCTGAATTACCCTCCTTTGAGCTGTGGGATCCTCCCAGATGGCAATCTTTAATTTAATCACTCTAACCACTTAATTTAATCAATTTAATCAATTAATTAATGCTCTGATAATTGAAACTGTTGCAGCTGGGTGGTTCAGCGCTCGCTGGAGCCACAGGAAGGACCAGAGCAGCTGAAACAGATAGAGATGGATAAATCCCATCCCCCAGATCACCTTTTCCATGGACAGGACAGCTTTTCCTGGGAATATGGGCAGGTTGTTGGAGAACCAGAGTCAGGAGCTATTCAGCTCTTATTTTCCCCCTGTTCTCAGCCCTGGTGTGGCCCCACCTCAAATCCCAGAGTCAGTTTGGGCCCGTCATGATCAGAAGGACATTGAGAGTCTGGAGCATGTCCAGGGAAGGGAACAGAGCTGGGAAGGGGCTGGAGAACTCCTGAGGGAGCTGGGAAGGGGCTCAGCCTGGAGAAAAGGAGGCTCAGGGGGACCTTGTGGCTCTGCACAGCTCCTGACAGGAGGGGACAGCCAGGGGGGTCGGGCTCTGCTCCCAGGGAACAGGGACAGGAGGAGAGGAACGGCCTCAAGTTGTGCCTGAGGGTGTTTAGATTTGATATCAAGGGAAATTTTTCCCGGAAAGAGTGGTCAGGCATTGGAAGGGGCTGCCCAGGGCAGTGGTGGAGCCACCATCCCTGGAATTGTTAAAAGCCACGTGGGGATATGGGTTGGTGGTGAGCACAGTGGTGCTGGGTCACTGCCTGGATTCCATGATTGTCGCGGTGTCGGTTTGTTCGTTTGGGATTTTTAGGTTAATGTGTTAACGAGTGTGGTGGGTTTCGTGTTGGTCAGTTGCTAGTGTATTTACTCGAATGGGCTCGTGGACGGGGCCTGGCCAAAACAGAGGCTGGGCCAGCCTTGTGACCTACTTGCAGACCAGAAAAAAATACGAAATTTCCAAGTTTCTTTCATCTTTAACATGTGTTTTTCACAAAAGTATATGCAACTTTCTAATAGTCAGAAGCTTTACGTTACTTCTGTAAATACCTCCCACACAAAACTAAGACAATGATCTTAGAAAGCTTCTCCAACCCTAAAAATTCATGGAACTCTTCGGTGAAGTTCATGTTCCCTTCCTACCTGCTCAAGAAATGTCAAGCCAAAGGACAATGAAATGACTCCATATAATCTGAAGTTCTTCACCTGGGGCCAGGTGCTCATCTCTTACGGGGATTTTGGAAGGAATTTTGAAGGAAGGAGTTAGAGACGGGACCTCTGAGTTTTTAGATGATGGGGTTTATTTTCCTGTTTTCTACATAGGCAGGAAGGGTGAGCTTGGCTTGCATCTTCACTGCGTGGCTCAGAAGGTTGCAAGACCCTCAGTTAGAGACCTTTAAAGGATTTATTGACCAAGAAAACACTGCTGACAAGGATATTTATATTTATATTTGTATTTGTATTTATATTTATATTTTTGACTCAATCCTTAAATATTTTGTCTTATGGACCCATGCTACATTGTGAGCTTTCTTAGCCCCTCATGTTATAACACACAAACCCACAGTGCTGCATTCTAAACTCCTTGTTTACCTCTGTAACCACTTTAATTTTTTCTATATTTTAAACTCTAAACTTTCTTCTACTTAACATGTCTCTGCTTTAAACTATTTATCCACGTTTTCACTTCTAGGTTTGGAAGTTTTTCTCCAAGGTCTCAGATCAAATCCTGGGTTTAATTCTAAGCTTTGGCTTCCAGGCCCAAAGTTCTGAGAGCTCCCAGCGTTTCGGATTCCAGCAATCTCCTTTCTCCCGTCCCTCAGGATTCCCCTGAGGAAGGCAGAGAAGGAATTTTCGGGATCCGGGAGCTGTTCCATGGTCACTAGATGGCAGCGGCTGTTCACATTTGGCGGCCCTTGGCAGGTGAGGAGCAGCCCAGGTGAGCAGGACGGGTTTGTGGCTGGCAATTTGGGAACCACCAAAAGGTTCCAGTGCTGTCCCCGACCCTACACGCGAGATGTTCCCACACTTCAGTGCTCCACACATTGTTCATCGGGGGAACTCACTGCTGCAAGAGGGGAAAAAACCCCAGCCAGTAATTTATTTCAATAAATAAACCGATTTACGCATTTATCCTCCTGGCGAAAGCAGAGGAGAGATAATGCAGCGGTGGGACAAGGGGAATGGCTTTGAGCTGAAGGAGTGGAGGTTTGGGTGGGATATTGGGAAGGAATTCTTCCCTCTGAGGGTGGTGAGGGGCTGGAATTCCCAGAGGAGCCGTGGCTGCCCCTGGATGCCTGGCAGTGCCCAAGGCTAGGCTGGACACTGGGGCTGGAGCAGCCTGGGACAGGGGAAGGTGTCCCTGCCATGGCAGGGGTGGAGCAGGATGATCTTTTAGGGTCAACCCATTCCAACCCAACCCATTCCAACCCAACCCATTCCAACCCAACCCATTCCAACCCGAGCCACTCTGGGATTCTGTGATGACGACAACCAGCAAGATAAAAAATTAACATTGTGACAAGGTGAGAAAAATTCTCATTCCAGGACAGAAAGGCACCCACTGCTGCTGAGTGTGAGTGGCTCCCCATGAGCTCATTCCCAAGGAGAAGCCTTAATTGGGCTTAATTTGTGACAGCAATTAAGGGAAGCCATCAGCTACTCCAGCCAATTATGGTTGACCCAATGTTTGCACTCTCACCAGGTGTATTGATCTCCTGAGGGAGAAAAGCCTCAGGTGCTGTGGGGACACCTGTGGGGATCGGGGACACCTGTGGGGACACCTGTGGGGATCTGGGACACCTGTGGGGATCTGGAACACCTCTAAAGACACTTGTGAGAATCTGGAACACCTGTGGGGACACCTGTGGGGATCTGGGACACCTCTAAAGACACTTGTGAGAATCTGGGATGCCTGTAGGGACACCTGTGGGGATCTGGGATGCCTGTGGGGATCTGGAACACCTGTGGGGAGCTGGGACACCTGTGGTAATCTGGGACACCTCTAAAGACACTTGTGAGAATCTGGAACATGTGTAGAGACACCTGTGGGGATCTGGGACACCTGTGGGGACACCTGTCAGGATCTGGGATGCCTGTAGGGACACCTGTCGGGATCTGGGACACCTGTGGGGACACCTGTGGGGATCTGGAACACCTGTAGGGACGCCTGTGAGAATCTAGGATGCCTGTAGGGACACCTGTGGGGATTCTGGGACACCTGTGGCAATCTGGGACACTTCTAAAGACACTTGTGAGAATCTGGAACACCTGTAGAGACACCTGGGGGGATCTGGAACACCTGTAGGGACACCTGTGAGAATCTGGGACACCTGTGGGGATCTGGAACACCTGTAGAGACACCTGTGGGGATCTGGGACACCTCTAGAGACACCTGTGAGAATCTGGGACACCTGTAGGGACAGCTGTGAGAATGTGGAACACTTCTAGAGGCACCTGTGGGTATCTGGGCCTCAGGACATGCAGGAACCTGTCACTCCCAGATGTCCACACCTGGACACCTTTGGAGAGCTGCTCTGAGGTGCTGAAGGCACATTGACACCCAGCATGGATGGAGCCCAGGCAGGTCCTCTCCTGGATTAGTCCTCAGCGCCTGGCACTGATTCTCCCACCTTGCTGAGGTTTTTATTGGTCAGGATGATTTCGAGATGTGTTAAAAGTTGGGTTTTTTTTTGGTTTTTTAACTTAGTTTTTGAAGGAGTTAGAAGGTTTTTTTGTTGTTGTTGTTGTAGTTTTTAAGGTTGTTTATTAGTTTTTATTTTTTGTATTTGTTTTTTGGTTTGTTGTGATTTGTTTGGCAGGTTAGCTAAAGGCACATTGTTTTTTATGGGGTTGGTGTTGTTTTTTATATTGTAAATTAAGTATTAGATATTTATAGTTATGTTTTAATATTTGTTATTTATCTTAGAAAGCGATTTTTTACTTTAATTTAAGAATGTTAATATTGTTTAGAAAATGGACGGTAGGAAGAAGAAAGAAGGATAGGGCACGCTTTAATTTTTCTATTTTGGAATTTTAAATTCTTATGTTAAAATTTTAAAGTTTCTCTTTTTACTCTGTAATTATTACTATTATGTTATCTAAATTTTTGTGACTTTTAATTTTTTATACGAAGTATGCTAGGGTCATCCACCCGCCCTGCCAGGGCTTTAAAACCTCCTGGCTGAGACTTGGATCATTCTAGAAGGTTAGAGAGATGTCCTGAGCTCCAACACCACCTCTACAAGTGGAATTTCTCTGGGATCTCCAGTGGAAATCCCAGGGGAGCAGAGAGGATGTTGTCCACTGGGGTGGCTGAAGCATCCTGAGGGACGGAGAGGAGGAGGGGGAAGGAAGGGATCCACTCCCCATCTCTGCAAGCCTGTGGTGGTGGTCACTGCCCTGCAGTCAGCCCTGGAAAAGCAAAAAACATCTTAAAAATAGGCTTTTTCCACAGTTATGGAGCATCCCTCCCATTCTCCATTTTTTTTTCCTTGAAAAGCCTGAGATAAAGTTTTTAAAATTCGTCAGACTCCAAAGAGGAGTCGGGAAAAACCTCCAACAGAGCAAGGCTGTCATGGTGGTTGGGCCTGTAGGGGCCTCCTCCAATAATAATGAGTAAATTAATTCTTTTTCCCAAATGTATATGGCTAACATATTATTATATTAATGTGATTTTCAATTGTTGCATTTTCCTGCCCCGATCTCGCCAAGTAGAAAAAATCTTAAATATATATATATAAACATATACATATATATATATACACACATATATATATACACACAAAGGATTGGCTGCTTTGGTTTTGTTGGTTTTCCAATTGTTGATTTTTGTGGTGGCTGGAAGAATTTTGTGGCGCTTTTTCGGGATGGCCGCAAGATTTTAACAGAAGCTGAGACTGGATTTCTCTGAAGCTGAGCACAGGACAGCAGGCGCTCATCTGGGAGGTGGATTTTTAATTGTGACTGTAATATCCAATCATATTCTATATTACCCCTGGTAGTCAATGAACATTCATGTACGGGGTGTGGGGGAAAGAAAAATATCTTTATTTGCCAGCTCACCTCTGTTTAATCTGTGGTTTTGTGACCAAGTGCCATCATTTTGGGGTCCCAGAGCAGCCTCACAGGTGGCAGAGACCAGATCTGAGGTTGGACATCCTCAGGGGTGAAAAACCCAACCCAGAGACTCCAAGCCGTGCTGGAGCTGTTGTCAAACTTTTCCAAAACATAATCTGGAATGGTTTGATTTATCAAAAGATAAAAGTGCTTTTTCACTGCTCCTGGGGCTTGTTCTGTTATTATTAGAACCCCGTGCTGTCTTGTGGCAGTGAGTTGCTGGGTTTAATCATCAGCCATCTGTAGAGAAGTGGCTGCTTTGACCAATTTTAATCTCAGTGCTTTCGATTCCGTTGGGCTGGATCATGAGTCAGAACAAATTACAGCTTCTTGACTGATTCCTCTGCTGATCATTTTGTCTGCAGCTCTTACTCACCACCTCTCAGCAACGAACCCCTGATATTTTTAACCTGCTCCTCTTTTCTGTCTCTGTTTCCCTTCCTCTCCTCTTTTGAACAGTTTCATATTTAGCCAATCTCACGAGGTACCCCCAGCATTATTCCCGTTTCCCTCCTAGATGGATTCTGACTCCGCTGCTCTATTTTTGGGGATCATCCCTGCACAGGGAGCTGTCCATCAAGGACACAGCTTTTTTTTTGGAGCAGAAGCCCTGCGTGCTGCCCACCCATCTGGGTTCTTCAAAGGCAGCATCACCTGCTACCTGTGCTTGGTGACATCAGCCAGTCTCATTTGCATCATATCATTAATGTGATAATTAAACCCCAATTAGCCCAAACCATCACCGGGTTTTTACCACTTTGCTCCCACATCCATCATCTGTTTTTTAACCAAATTTGACCTGGATGGTTCCTTCTCCCTCCACTTTTACAGAAACTGGCGTTTTCCCTCTTGTCCACCTTTTTCCTGCTCTTCCCATCATTTCATCTTTCCATTTCTCTCTGCAGAATTCAGGGGTTTCTTGCTGGTTTTGCTTTTTTTTTATTAATATTTTTTAATTCTGGACAGCTGCTGGTTTTTCCATGAGCCAGGATCACCCTGAAGCCTGGGAAACCCATCCCACATTCACAGTCCTGAACGAGGTGAGAAGCCGCTTGTACACCCAAGCTGACACAGAAACCTTGAAATGCTTGAAAAGCTTTTTTTTTTTTCACTTTTTTTCTAATGTTTCCATGCTCCCATGGAGACGTGGCTTGTGTCTTTTCAAGGATGCCATTCTGTTAGGGCTGAGAAAATTGGGATTGTTCAGCCTGGAGAGGAAAAGCTTTGGGGTGACCTCACTGTGGCCTTCCAGGACCTAAAGGGAGGTGACAGGAAGGATGGAGAGAGAATATTTCCAAGGCTCTGGAGTGACAGGACAATGGGGAATGGCTTCAAAATGGAAGAGAGTAGATTTAGATGGGATATTAGGGAGAAATTCTTTACTCTGAGGGTGCTGAGGCCCTGGCACAGGGTGCCCAGAGAAGCTGTGGCTGCCCCTGGATCCCTGGAAGTGTCCAAGGCTGGTTTGGATGGGGTTTGGAGCAGCCTGGGATTGAGCAAATTGTCCCAAGGTGCCTTGTGATGGCCAAGGGTTCTCAGGTAAACCCTAAAAACCTGAGGTCAAGGCCAGCTCCAAAGTTCTGCCGTGGTGGTTGAGGGCGCAAAGCTCCCAGGAGTCATTTCCTCCACCCATCCTAAAAATTCCCAGAATTCCAGGGTTTGCCATGTCCAAAACTGCAGGAAGTGGCCCTGGGGGTTTGTGGTGAACACGGCAGGGCTGGGTTGAGGTTTGGACTTTGTGATCTCAGAGGTTCTCCCCAACTCCTGTGATTCTGGGAGGCGCCAGGCAGCCCCTGGGTGGGGACACGTGACAAAAAGGCAGTGGGACAAGGGACCTCCCCTTCACTGGGCTGGACTTGTCCCAGTGGCCTCATTCTCCAGCTCTTCAGAAGAGCTTCAAGGACTCTTTAAAGTTGCTGATTTCTTCCAAAAATTAAAAATATTTCAGAAAAAATTGCATTATTTGTGAGCAAGCTTGCCAATCCCACCTTGTCAGTCTCCATTTTTATGCACTGCTTCCTCAAATATCTGCATCTCCCAATTAAGTTAGCAAATACCTCAATATTTGATGGTGTTTTGGGGTTTATTCACAGCACAGCAGCTTCTGGTTGTGCTGTTTTGTCCAAATGTGCATCAAGCTCCATGGTGGGCAGAACATTTCAGAAACCACCTTCCCCACCTACTTTTAAAAATTCACAAACTGGAAAGTAACTCGTGACTCCACATGGATTTGATTCCTGCAGATCTTACGAGTGCTGGGAGAAGGAGGCAGAGGCAGAAAGAGAAGATTCCTGATGTCTGAGGTTCAAATTTCTTGGTGTCTTCCAAATTTTTGCAGGGTCAGGCTGGTGCGGCTCCAGCTGCCAGGAGCGCAGCGAGAAGGAAAGAAGGTGAGGACAGGATGAGGAGAGGATCAAACATCTCACGGAGATGAACTCCATCCGTGAACCACCTGCTGGGCTTTCCTACCAGCTGGATGAAGATCCAACCCCAGTTCAGGCACCACCACCCTCAGGGATGGGAGCACAGCAATCCCTTTGTTGGGAAAAGATGGACCAAGTCCTCCCAGGAGAGCAGAACTTCTGAGCTCACCCAAATATCCCCAACACTGCACAGTCCCTTCCTGCCACAAAGTTCCTTTCTCCTCCTGTCCGCTGATTCCTGGGAAGTTCTGCAGGAGCTTAACCAGTGCCTAAAAGGAGAAATAACCTCTTTAGTGGGTCCTACGGCAGCTCCAGGATTTAAGCCTTGCCTTGGTAAATCAAGGCACTTTCCAGACTCTGCCCTGGTGTGACACCAGCAGGGCAATGGCACATGGGTGACCCAGTGCCCTGTGAAGACCCAAACACTTTTTCTACCTGCAGAGAAAGAATATAATCATTTTTTTTTTCTTAATAAAAAAAAAAAATTAAAAATAATTCACAGCTTTCAATGGGGCCAAGCCCTGCAGATTTCACTCCACGGAGCCAAGAGGATTTCTGGGCAGGAACCAAGCCAAGTAGGGCTGTTAAGAGGCAAAGTTCATCAAGCCCTGTGATTTCCTTGCCATTCCCATGAAAAAAACCAACTCCAGCAGAGCCCAGCTCTGCTCCTTTGCAGGCTGCAGCCAAATCCAACCCACATTAAGGGAGTTGCTCCACATTCATATTGAAAAGCGGGCGCTTGCCAACCTCGCCGTGCCTCAAACTCCTCGTTTTCAACTCCTGAGCCCTGGCCTGGGGAAAGGATTGTGTGCAGGAATATGTTGGTGCAGTGCCTGGCACTGGGGGTTCTGGCTCATGACTGGGATTTGTAAGCAGCTCCTGCAAGACTTGTGAAGCATTTGAAGTCTGGTTTCCTTGGGAAACTTGGTTGAGCTGATTATGTCGAGCGTCTCCATCCGCTCGTTTCCTCCCCTCCAACTTCTGCCCCCCTCGGCCAATCCCAGCCCACGCTGGCAGGAAGATAAAAGTTTCAGTGAGATTAAGTTGTATGAAAATAAGGGCACAGGTAGGGGAGGGGGAAAAAAAAAAATCTTATTACTGCATTTGCCTCCTTTCCCCCGGGAGAAAAGGGAGCTCAGCCCTTATCAGAGCCCGCAGAGGAAGGGGGAAGGTGCACCAAGCACCATTAGCTGCATTTCCCACTGAATTTCTTGCTGCTAAAGCCACGTTGCTTCATGCCCAGGGCTTGGAAACAGCTTTTTAAAAGAGTGGGAAGAACGGGAGGATGTGGGCTTGATTTTGGTCCTGTAAACACGAGGTTGAGAGCAAACCAGAAAGGTGCAGCCCCAGCTTCTTTTGCTTCCAAAATGCTCCAAATTCTGTGGCAAAATTCCCTCAATGGAATCAGAGGATGGTTTGGGTTGGAAAAGACCTTAAAGATGATCTGGTTTCAACTCTCCTGCCATGGGCAGGGACACCTTCCACTGTCCCAGGCTGCTCCAAGCCCTGTCCAACCTGGCCTTGGGCACTTCCAGGGATCCAGGGGCAGCCACAGCTTCTCTGGGCACCCTGTGCCAGGGCCTGCCCATCTCACAGCCAAAAAAATTCTCCCTAATATCCAATCTAAACCTTCTTTCATCTTGAATTCATTCCCCCACGGGAATGAACAGCATCAAACCCATCAACATCCCTGCCTGGGCACTCAGCCCTTCCCCAGATCATCCCATGGGCAGCGCAGCTCCAGGCACTGCCATCCCCCACTCCTTCCACCCGAGCTGAGAACCTGATTCGCGGCTTTTTGCCCCGTTTTAATCCACGGCTTTGGATGCTGGGCCAGAAACCATCTGCAGGTGTCACTCCTGCACACGGAGTGGAGGGAGCTGGGGACAGGTGGCCACCCGGCAACTGCATGAAGACATCATAACTTTGACTAATTTGTAAACAGGCTGAAAGAACATCCACCCTCCCTGGAAGGGGGAGAAGTGGCTCTTTAAACCCTGGGGATATGACCTCTTGTCCTCTGTGTTTATAAGAGGGAGGGGAAGAGGGGGGGAAAGGGGAAAAAAAAAAAAAAAAAAAAAAAGGAGGGAGAAAGGGAGAGAAAGTCAGACTTGTTGCCGTGTTAAAACCTGCCCCCCACCATCAGCTTTTGTGATGAAAATGGTGAGGGACACTCTCCAGCTCCTGGTTCTCGCTCTTTGTCATTCAGGCTTTGCAAGGGAGAGCTCCTTTCTGTTTATTTATCAACTGGGATCCCTTGTCAACACCTCGCTTGACTGAGGTTTTAGCACCTCGGTGGGGCTGTGTGGGTTTTTTTAACTGCCTCAGCCAAATCGCTCAGGTCTCGTCCTCCCGTGGGTGCAGGCGGGTCTTTTCTTCCACGGGTTTTGCAAGAACTCTTCTCCCCTTGGCACGAGATTCTCCTGCAGCAAAGCACCAGGCAGTCCCCAGCCAGCCCTTGACAGTGGATTTGGGGGTGCACGGGAGGTATTCCATTATTCATTATTTATTTCGTTATTCATCATCTCCCCATTTCTCACCTCTGGCCCCCTCCCAGCTCCTCTTTCCCATCCCGTGGCTGCACCACAACTTTGCCGCTGCGATATTTCCCATTAAGCTGTTTTAAAACAAACCTAATGCCAAAAACAATGTGAAAAAAAAGCCTTAAAAAATTAAATTCTGCACTTTTAAAACACATTTAAACGTTTGGAGACCTTGACCAAGGCACTAGTGCAATATCAGGCAGTAACTGCAGATGCTCCTGTGCTCTCAAATTGTTCCCTATGTTCCTATTAATGATTTTAATGTATCTTAATTAACTTGCTCTGTGGCTGGAGAGAAGACACTCCAGTCTGGGCAGTTTTTCAGTCCAGTGCTTGTCAGCAGCCCAGAGTAATCCCTGTTTAAAATGCATATTGATTTGCAAACACGAGGCTGAATCCCAACATTCATCTCAGCGATGCTATCACTTGAGTTTCAAAGAGGGGGGTGAGGAGCGAGTTCACAAAGGGATCAAATTCTGGTTTAAATTTTAAATTTGTTTTTTCCTTTGTTTGCACCTGCAGCAGGAGTGTGGCCAGCCCTTTGAAAAGGAGTGATTTGAATCGGGTGTTAGAAAGGGATTAGAAAATTTCAACATCAGTGCATCCATGATTTAATAAATAACTGTTCATCTTATTGTTCTTTCTGCCTCACAAACACTTGGCTTTCCTCTCTTTTTCCTTCCCTTAATCCAATGTACATCTCCACCCTCAAAATTAATAAAGAGAAATCAGATGGAGCAGAGTGAAGAAGCTGCAAATTTAAAGCCAGTCCTTACTCTAAGTGTGAATTTGGAGGAAATCTTCCTAAAATCATAGAATGTTTTTGGTTGGAAAGGACATTAAAAATCTAAGTGTGAATTTGGAGGAAATCTTCCTAAAATCATAGAATGTTTTTGGTTGGAAAGGACATTAAAAATCTAAGTGTGAATTTGGAAGAACTCAATAAAATCACAGAATTTGGTCAGAATTTTTGGTTGGAAGGGACAGTAAAAATCTAAGTGTGAATTTGGAGGAACCCTTGATAAAATCACGGAATATTTTTGGTTGGAAGGGACGTCAAAAATCATCTCATTCCAATTAATGCTGCACTTCAGCTTTCCTGATTTTGGGCATTTAGGTGAAGGTAGTTAATGAAGTGGTTAATGAAAGAGGGGCAGAAAACAAGGAACCCCAAAGGATGTTTTATTCCCTTCACTCCCAAGGAACTGAACCCTTTTGGAGGTGCATTTTCACCCAGCTGCCACCCCTTCAGAGCCTGAGACTGGGAAATAGGGATGTGTCCAGAAAGGGGTGCAGGATTTGCCCCCAGGAGCCAAAATACCTGACCCCAAAATGCTTCTCTCAGAGCAAGCAGGCTATTATTTTAATTTTTTTTTTAAATTCTTTTGCAAAGATTTCATTTCCTCAGTTAGTGGCACCCAGCCTCCTATGAATGATTGTTTCTACACTTCACAGCAGGTTTGGGGCCCTAGAGATTATCAGCTTCCTCTGCTGATTAATGGGTTTTTAATCTGAATCTGGCCTGAATCACACACTACACACACAGGGCTCAGGTCGTGTCTACATTTATTGGGTTTCCTTACGGGGCCAACTGCCACTGATCAGGGTCCTCAGCTCAAATTTTGGTTATTTTCTCTATGATTCTGGAGTTCTCAGTGTGCCAGAAAAGCGGGGCTGCTCCTTACGGACTCAGATTTGCCTTCAAATAAATCGGTTTTCCCCAAACCTCATCCTTTAGGGAAGATCCCAAATTATCCTCCACACACTCATTTTTCAGAGGGTGATCTCCACAAGGTGACTTTGCTGGTGGAGACCACCTGGAAAGGTCTCCCTCGCCACCAGCCCAGCTCTGATTCCCCTTGCCACCAAGGGGTTGTGGAAAGTTCTGGAGAAGATCCCAGAGTCGCAGAGTCACGGAAGGAACCTTAAAAATCACCTTGTGCCATGGGGCACCACCCAGCCAGGGACACCTGGGACACCATGGGACACCTCCCAGCAGAGCAGGCTGCTCTGAGCCCAGTGTCCAGCCTGGCCTTGGACACCCGTGATGGATGGCAGTGAGTTTAGGAGCGGGGTTTAGGAGGGTTTAGGAGTGGGGACAGTGGGTTTGGAAGGGGGACAAGGACAGGGAGTGTTCATCTGGACAAGCTCTGGCGCTGACCCCTCGGGCTTTTTGACTCTCCTGCAGCCTGAGAGAGCTGGACCCCCATGCTGGGCTCCCTGCTGCTGTCACTTGCCAGGGGACGCCTGGGTGGACGCCCTGCTGTGTCCAGTGGCCAGCAGAAGATGTTTTCCAGCCTAGGAACCTGCCCTGCCCGAGGGCACAGGGGCAGGGCAAGGCTGATGTCCCCACGGTTGGTGGGCAGGTGACACAAAGAGCTGCCTGGTGACACCAGCCCTGAGCAGTGGCCGTGCACAGAGGAGGCCAGGGAAGAGCAGCACCCACCATTCCTCTCTCACCTTCCAGGGCAGGTCCCTACAACCCTTGTACCCTCTTTGAGGACCCTGCGTCTCCACCAGGGACAAGGACACATGCCCTGCTTTGGTCCCTGGGGATGGAGAGCAGAGCCCAGGAGCTGCAGAGCCCCGAGCTCTGGGTGTGTTTTTTATCCACCTTTTCCCCTCGGCAGGTTTGTTCTCCTGCTGCACCACTAGGTGGGCCAAAGCTACACGGGTGACAGTGCCACCTCTCCCGCAGGACACACAGGGCAGGTGGCCCTGCCTGATCCCAGGGGACAGGAGGCAGAGGGAAGGGGCAGGAAGAAGTGGCAGAGAGCCCCAGGTTCCTCCTTGAGTCTCGCTGTCTCCATCAGGAGAGGTGTCCTGCCCTAAAGCAGTGACCGTCCCAGGAGAGGGACCCAGCTGGGACAAAGCCACACCAGGGTGGTGGCAAAAGCAGGAGAAGAGCCGCCACCACCCTTTCTTTGTCGCCTACTGCCCTCCTGAAGCAGCTCCTGGGTGGCCAGGACGTTTGTCAGAGCCTGGATGGAAGGAAGGGTCAGCGCCGGTGCCTGTGGGGAAACTGAAGGCACACAGAACGTGAGAGGGAAGCCTCCTCAAAAGAACATTTTTGTCACCCGAGGTTGGGGAGCAGAAATAGAAGAGTCTGTGTCTCAAATTCCAAAGGCAAGGAGCAGCACCCATGGAAATTCTGCTCTGCTCTGCCAAAGGTCTGGGGCAGCCCAGGGCGGCTCTTTGGCTGCTCTGCCTCCGTCCAGCTGATGGATCTGATCCCTCCTGGGCTCATTCCAGCACTGGGTTTTACACTTCCAGCCAGCCCCCATTCCCCTTCGGAGCCCTGAGATCAGAAGATAACAGAAACAGAGATTTATACAGAAATTTATACAGAATTATGCAGAAATGTTTTAAAATGGGACTCCAGGAGCAGCCAAAATTCCAGTTACACAGGGAATAACCTGGGCACATCCCAGCCACTGCCAGGGGTGTTTTTAGGGCAATGTCAAATGTTTGCTGTTCCCTTTCATGTCTGATGTCCCCTCCCAGCTGAGGACATCTCTTTGAAGCCTGAGGAGCTGAGAAACACACCCCAGCTCGCCCTGATGTGCTCAGTGCTATCAGTGCCACCTCAGCGCCCGTGGCAGCTCCAGCTCCCAGGAGATGGGAGCAGAGCAGATCCCAAAGGCAGGATGCAGCTCCAGAGGAGCTCAGCCCACCTCCACGGGCTGGGACGAGCTGCTCGGGTCTCCCCTGAGCCCGGGGGCAGCCAAGGAGGAAGGAAAGGTGGAATTTTTTAGGGAAAAACTCCTCTCTCAATGGGAGCGACCTCCTCTTGCGGGCAGCAGGCACAGCCAGAGCAGCTGGGCCTGCCTTGGTGAGGGGACACGAATCCATCTCCTGCCTCCTTCCCCTCTCTGGTCGGGGGGATGGTGACCAAAATGTCACTTTTTGTGCTGCTGTGGCTCCTGGATGTGGGGGTGGCACAGCTGAGGTGGATCTCAGTCTTCAGGGATATTAAAAGTGAGAGATAAAAATGGCACCAGTCAACAGGCCCGCGACACACCCAGGCCTCCTTCACCCCAGCACCCAGGAATCCCGAATCCCAGCACTGGAATAATCTCATTTAAATAAGGAAAATGAGTTTTGTTATATATTTTTAGAAAGAAAGAAAGAAAAAAAAAAGAAAAAGAAGGAAGGAAGGAAGGAAGGAAGGAAGGAAGGAAGGAAGGAAGGAAGGAAGGAAGGAAGGAAGGAAGGAAGGAAGGAAGGAAGGAAGGAAGGAAAAAGAAAAAGAAAGAAAGAAAGAAAGAGAAAGAAAGAGAAAGAAAGAAAAAAATTTATATAATATATAAATTTATATCTATATATATTAAATATATATAATATATATATTATATATAAAATATATATTATATATTATACAAAACGTATATATTTTATCTATATAAAATAAAATAATTTTATATCTATAAAATCTCTATATATAATATATATAAGTAATTATATATATATATATAATAAAACAAAAATACATATTTTTGTTTGCTTTTTGGGGTTTTTTTGTGGGGTTTTTTTGTTTGTTTGTTTGTTTTTTGGTTTTTTTTTGATGTCTGGGTCTCCGATGTGCTCTGGCCCTTCCACAGCAGGGCTGGCTTTAGGGAGGGAGGGTCACAGAGTTGCCTGGTGGGCATTTCCTGCTGCTCCCAGTGCTCCCCACGAGCCACTTTGGGCCTCTGGGCACAGCAGGAAAACCAGGCTGTGGAATTCTCCCACTGCCAGGGTGGCTGCACCATCCCTGGAGAGCAGAGAGCCATCAGTGGGAGTAAATTGGGAGAGGGAAAGATGAACCACCAGCCAGAAAACTGAAAGTTTTGAAATTTCAGCCCAGCTGAAATTTGCAGAAGCAGCACAATTGTCAGAGCTCACCAGTGGGAATTCAGATGGGAAGGAGGGAAGGGGCGAATCACTGGTGTCCTCCACTAAAATGAAACCAAACCCTCTTCCCCACAAGGAGTTTGTTCTTCCCTGGTTCTGGCAGGGCCTCCATGAGGGTGATCTTCCCATCCTGCAGCCTCTCCCATGGAGGGCACAGGGGCAAGGAGAGCAGGAGAAGTGACTCAGGGGCTATTTGAGAAGTGTGACCAGTCTGGATCCCTCCAGAGCTCCCTCATCTCTTCCCACAGGCTCCTGTGGGACGGCAGCAGCCTGGATGTGCCTGTCCTGGGAGCAGCTGCTCCCTGTGGTGTCTGCCTGCTCTGGGCATCACTCATGTTCCTAAATCCAGCTCTCCTGACACACTCAGGTGGCCCCTGGAGCTGCCAGCTGGGCCACCAGGGTGAGTAAGCAGGACAGAAGCGGCGATGCCTCCACGAGACATTCCAGCCCCATGTGTCCTCCCATCCCCTTTCCCCTGGGCCAGCTGGGCCACTGGACTTATCCAGCCCCTGCTCCTGCCGCAGGGTTCTTGTGGAGTTACAGAACCCTGGGATGGGTTGGGTTGGAAGGGACCTTCAATCCCATTCCACCATCCCAGGGTGCTCCAAGCCCTGTCCAGCCTGGCCTTGGGCACTTCCAGGGGCAGTCACAGCTTCTCTGGGCAACTTCTCCCCTCAAAACTCCCCAGATATTGATGAGCAGGTCCAGGAGAGAAGAAGCCAAAGCCAGGTCCTGCCCATCCCAACGTGTGTCTGAACAAAGTGCAAATATTTGGGAAAAGGGGACCAGGCTGGCCCTAAATCATCCCTTGGGAGAAAACCCTGCAGCCAAACTCCAGCAGTGCCACCTCCCCGGGGCTGCCCTGCATCCCCAAGGCCGGTGGCTGCTTTTTTACTGATCCTAATGCCCGGCAAAACCTGGCTCTGGAGGTCCAGAAGGAACTCTGCTAACAGATACCCAAAGCCCAGGAGCATTCCCAGGGCTGGGAATAACCATCAGCCAGCCCAGAACCTTGGGGTCAGCCTCATGAAAAGCTGCTGGCATCAGAGAGAGCCATGCTGCTCACAATTTCCCAGCTTCTCTGGGTGACTTCTCCCCTCCAAAATCCCCTCAAAACTCCCCAGATATTGATGAGCGGGTCCAGGAGAGAAGAAGCCAAAGCCAGGTCCTGCCCATCCCAACGTGTGTCTGAACAAAGAGCAAATATTTGGGAAAAATGGACCAGCCTGGCCCTAAATCATCTCCTGGGAGAAAACCCTGCAGCTTTTTTGAGCTTTTTGCCTCCTCCCTGGGGTTGCCAAGGCCGGTGGCTGCTTTTTTATTGACCCTAATGCCCTGCAAAACCTGGCTCTGGAGGTCCTGAAGGAACTCTGCTAATAGATACCCAAAGCCCAGGAGCATTCCCAGGGCTGGGAATAACCACCAGCCAGCCCAGAACCTCGGGATCAGCCTCACGAAAAGCTGCTGGCGTCAGAGGGAGGGAAGGCAGCCCATCCCGGGCTGTGTCTGTGTGTCTGTCCGCCCCTGACAAAGTGGATTATCTCCATCCTCCTCCTCCCCGGGCCAGCGGCAGCTGCGGAGCAAAGAAGGGGGGGAGAAAAAAGGGAGAGTGGCTTGAATTTGTAGCTTCAGGTGAAGCTGCCTGCTGCTTCCTGGAGGGAGGGGCAGAGGCTTTGGGAGCTGTTTCCAGCTCTCGCCGGGAACAAAAGGAGGGGAGATTAGCTGGAAGGGATGTGCGTCCTGCCCCGTCCGTCCGTCCGTGTGTCCGTCCGTCCTCCCCTTTGGCTGGGAGCGTGTTTGTGAGCGCGCGTGTGTGTGTTCCAGTCTGCAGCGTGAGCAATTCCACTTGAAAAGACAGAGAAATCCCCTCCTTTGAAAGTCGCAGTGTTTGGTTCTCTCCAGTAATGCTATAATTGGATGGGATTTTCTCTAATACGCAGGGAAAGTCCTTAAGATGATTTTTCACACACCACACCACCGCCACCACCACCACCGCCCCTCCTTTTCCCTCATCCCACCTTATGCAATAAAATTCCCTCCTCCAGCCCCTTCGGCTGCTCCGGGGGTGGGGTGGGGGAGCAGGGGGGGACGGGTTTAATACCCTGGCAATAATTGCAGCATCACCACGGCGGGGATTTGCTGGGAGAGCCGCGCGGAGCATCCGTTCCCCCTCTGGAAGCCGCTGGGATCGGCTCCGCGCAGCGATTAAATCTCGGAGCACTTGCCAGAGCTCACATTTGCAATCGCTTGTCATCCAAGCCGAAAGAAAATAATCAGGGCCCGACCCCTGCCAAATTCCCGATGATTTAAATATCCCCGAATGAACTGCATTTCTAGTGTAATTTCACTAGAATGAATATATCTCTCCATCTAGCTCCACACAAACATATCTTTATATATATGCATGTAAAGCCCCGTGTGTGTAAATAGAAATATTCCCGACTAAGGGAAAATATAAATGCGGCTCTTAATGAGGATGAAAGCGCATTTTGATTTGAGCTAATGCAGGGTTGCAAGGCTTCCCCCAACAAAGTCATTAAAAATTGTGCCTCTCTTTGTTCCCTGCGAGCCACAGAAATTTTCTGATTCACAGATAAAATGAAAAGGCGAGTCAAAGAAATAAATGAAATCTCCTCCAGCCCGCTGAGTCCTTAAAAAAATAACAAACAAAAAAAGTGACAAAACCCAGGGAAAAAAAAAAAAAAAAAAAAAACAAAAAACAACAAAAACAAAACAGGCAGCAAGCAGCTACAACCACAAAAAAAAAAAATATATATATATATACATAACCATGGAAAAGAGGATCGGGAGAAATATCTCCTCGCTCAGGCAATGCCTCCATCCCCTCTTTTCGCCTCTCCAGCCCCTTTCAAATGAGCCAGGGGAAGGGGGACGCCTGTCAGCTGTGGGTGACACTTGCTCCCAGCCCCAGCCAGCTTTAACCAATATGTTCCAGAGGAGCAGCAAATCCCACCACGGACCGGGAATCCAGGAGCTACATCTTCATAATAATATTAATAATGATCCCCCCTCCCCTTTTTTTTTTTTTTTTTTTTTTCCTTTCTGCCCCATGGAAGAAAAAAAAAAAAATCCGAATTTTTGGGACGGCAGAAATCACCCCCCACCACCGGCGCTGAAAAGAGAGAAATTGGGACAATGTGTAGAGAGAGAAATTAAAAAAGAGCTCAATTACTGGTGCCCTGTGGGGTGGATCTGGTGGATGAAGTCGTTGCAGCGGCGCCTTCCCAATGTCCGGGGCTGGGATTCCTGGAAATTGGGATGAGCTGAAGGAGCCCTTTGGAGATTTGCATGGAAGAAGTCGATTTTTTAGCAGATGTCTTCAGTGGAGCTCTTGGATCTGCGGCTGCTTGGACTGGTGGGGAAGGGGGGTGCGTGCCTGGGGGGCGCTGGGTGGAAATCCTCTTTTTTTTTTTTTTTTTTTTTTTTCCATGAAAAAAGGAGGGAAAAAAAAAAAAAAGCCCCCAAAAAGAGACCAACCGAAAGTTTCTAGAAAGTTGGTTCAAATGCATCCCAACGGTCCCCGTGAGGAAATGGGGCTTTGAGAAGAAGACAGAATGGCAAGAAGGAGAAAATTGAGAAAATACTAATTTTGAAAAGAAGAAGAAGAAGAAGAAGAAAAAAAAAAAAAAACCTTTCACACTTTTTTTTTTTTTTTTTTTTTTTGCATTTTAGTAGCTTCGACCCAGGGAGTGAAATCCGGGCAGGTTGTTATAGCTACCCAAATCCACAGGGGTCCCCCCTGTCTATTTAAACCCCCTAAATCTTCCTTCCCCTTTTTAAAACTACATTTTATCCCTTGGCTTGTGGGCCAACGTGCCCCCTAATGAGTATTAAAACACTATCTCCTCGCAATTAGCTCATTCCTGACTTCACGCTCCTGATTGACAGAACAAGCCAAAGCATCAGAATTCTCCCTTTGGCAATAAGTGCTGATTGGGTCCTTTTTAAGAGAGCTACTTCAAACTTTTTTTTTTTTCCTTTTTTTTTTTTTTTTTTTTTTTTTTTAATATTTGCCTTCAGTGTCTTGGCTGAGAGAAGAGTTTTTTACCTCTCTGAGATTTTTTTTTTTCCTTGAGAGTAGTAGAGGAAGCAAGAGAGGATTTACCTGGTCGGGTTGAGTTCACTTCATTTGACTTTTTTTTTTTTTTTCCTTAAATTATTGTTATTGTTATTATTATTATTAAAATAATCATCCTGCCTCAGAAGAAAGGAAGGTTTTTGGCAACTCTGGTTAAAAAAAAAAAAAAAAAGAAAGACAACTTTTCATCAATGGCCTCTTTTGGATATTTCCTGTTTCTTTGTGGGTTGAGTCAGGCTCTGTCAAGTTACCCAATCTGGTGGTAAGTTTTATTCTTCTTCTTTTTTTTTTTTTTTTTTTTCGCTCATTTTCATTTATTTTTCCCCTCCTCTGTTTTCTCTGCAACCCCTGCGCTTAAGATGACTTGAAATTCTCCTTTCGTTGCCACTCAGCTAAAGAGGTGGGATTGTTCCAGCGCCAGCAAGTTCTTAGAACCTGCATTTCACCTCTTTTATTTATGCATTCACTTTGTTTATTTTGACTGGGTTATACCTGATCTCTCCTTCTCCTACTGTAAAAGGGAAGAGAGCGAGAGGGAGCGATCGGAAAGTTATTTTTTTTTTTCCTCTCTCTCTGAGCGCTTTGATCCTCTCCTGTGAAGAACAAAAGGCGCTGCCTGAATTAAAGAGATAATGATACAAGTTGACATGAGCATTTCAAGGTGATTTCGAGCTAGTCAGGTGGAAGGAAAGGGGGGGAAAGGAGCAAAACTTTTGGGTGCTTTTTTTTAATCCCCCCCCCTCTTTCGCTTTCAGGAATATTGAAGGGTAAATTAAAAAGAAAAAAAAAAATAGGGGGGGGAAACGGGAAAAAAAAAAGGAGGTGAAGCTGCACAAGCCGGGCTGTGGGGAGGCAGAGCAGGGTGGGGATTCTTCCCGGCGCAAAACCCGCGCCTGCTGCGCGCCCCTTGCGCGGGGGGATGCGGCGCCTCGCGTTTTTTTGGGGGGGTTTGGCCGCTTTTTCTCCTTTTCCGCGCTTTGCACCCTACGCCTTTAAGAGCCTTTTTCTCGCTCGCTCCCCCACGAAAAGCAAATGGTGCTGGGCAAGGCATGTAAGCGCACGATCGGCGCTAATTACCCCGCGGAGCTAATTGGGCTCGGGGAAGCCCTGGCGCAGGGAGGCTCCGCGGCTTGAGCCGGGGGGCTCCGCGCCCGCGCTGCCCACGGCTCCGAAACGCCCCCCCTTCAAAAGAAAAAAATAAAAAAAGATTGGGGAGCCCTTAAAAAAAACGCCCCCAATCATCCCCGTGCTGTTAATTAATTTTGAAATGAATCCTTGCTCCCCTCCCCCGGGAGCGGGATGCGCGGTCCCCCCTGTCCGGCGGTGCAGAGGTGAGGGTGTTGAAGGCAGCAGCCTCTCCAACTATTTCAGGTATGTCTGAAAGCAGGGAATTCGTTGGGATGGGAAGGAAAGAAAAAAAAAAAAAAGGGGGGGGGGGGGAAGAAAGAAAGAGGAAAAAAAAAAAAAGAAGCAATAAAATGCAAATGTGTGCTTGGGAAGACAGGCAGCGAGAGCACCTGGACGGGAGTCATTAAAAAGCAATCTTTTATTCCCAGCCACCATCTAACTTATAATTAGAAACTCTGCTCGCATTCCTGATTGGAGAAGGAAACGCATTCCTCTAATACCGACATAAATATTCGCTTGTCACCCGGCGAGGGGAGCGCGGGCCCGGCCCCCTCATCCCCCCCTTATCCCCCCTGTCCCCTCGGTCCCCTGTCCCCGGAAAATGGGGAAAAGAGGAGAAAAGGCTCTGGGAAGGGAAGGGAAGGGGGCAGGAGGGCTGTGCCCGAGCCGGGGCATCCTCAGGTGTGCGCGGGGGGCGGCAGCGGCGACACTGCGGGCTCGGGGCTGGCTTTTCCCCGGTGCCAAGCAGCGGCTTCAGACTGTTTTTTTGTTTTTTTGGTTTTTTTTTTGGCGAGGAGAAACCCCCCTTAGGCCATGGAAATGCAAAGGAGGGCTGGAGTGGGCTGGGGGAGTCGCGGGAGAGGCCGGGAGTTGTTGCATTGGCTGCCGAAATTCCCCCTCGCCCTCCCAACCCTTTCCCTCTTGATTTCTCCCCAACCTTTCCCTCTTGATGTATCCCCCAGCGAGATGTGAGCCCACCCCCGTGGCTGGGGATGGGGAGCAGCCCTGGCGATGTGGGAATTGGGCTCTGCCAGGTGGCCCTGGGGTCCCCGGCATGCACATCCCAAGCAGGGCAGGGGAGTTCCTTTTCTGCCAGGCCAGCCCAGCTGGTCCCAAATTCCAGCAAAAATCCACCCGGCTGCTTGATTTGGGTTTAATTTCATTTTGTCCCACTCTGCCTTTTGTTTTGTTGTTGTTTTTCTTTTATTTTGAAAGAAGGAACCTGAATTTTTTTTTAGTCAAGCATCCCACCCCAAACAAGCATCCCACCCCAAGCATCTCCCCTCTATCAGCTCACGGTGATTTGGGTGTTTGGAGCAGAAAATCTGTCATTCACCAGCCCCAGATCGTGCCCCCTCCCCACTAATCGTTTCCAATTAAAGCCTCAGCTCATCCCGAAGCACACGGGGCTGTGGATATTTGCACTTGGAGAAAATCCCTGCAGAAAGCAGGGACTGAGAAATGATATTTTCCCGTGAGTTTTGCTTAACTGTTGCCCCAAAATCGGGGGAAATGTGAATTTCTCCCGGGGATCAGGTGTTGTAAGTTCTGTCTGCCTCTCACAGCTCCTTTTCAGGCTCTGTTGGAGCCTTTTTAGGCTCTTTTCGGGCTGTTCAAACTGCTGCTCCCACCATGGCACCTGTTTGAGCCAGACCAAGCAGATTCCCACATTCCTGGGAGCTTTGGGAAAAGTTCAGCGGAGGGAAAAGGAAAAGATCCCTCTGTGATGATGCTGGGGGTGGGAGGGGAGGCTCTGTGAGGTCCTTAAGAAAAAAAAAAAAATCAGCAAATAATTCATTTATAAACTGGGATAAAAGAGGCTTTGGAAGTGATGGTTTAAAAATAATCCAAGAGGAGGGGCTGATTGCTGTTGGGATGGATGAGCCGGGTTTTGGGGATGTTCTGGAGGGGTTTATTGTGCCTCAGGACCTTCTCCAGAGCAGCGCAGCACCGAGCTGTTCAACCCAGAGCAGCTCCTGGGAGCAGCAACAGGCTCTCCCACACCCAGGGGGCCAGATTAACTGCGAAAAAATCAGATAGTTTTCAGGTTTTGCTGCTTTATTTTAATGTTGGTGCTGTTCATTTCTTGGTTTGTTCAAAAAAAAAAAAGAATAATAAAAAAGAGAGATTGGAATGAGTGATGGAAGGTTGAGGGAATTCTGAAGCAAAATTCATGGGTAAGGGAGGATTAAATGTAACCTGTTCCCTGTCCTGGAGGAGCCTGGGGTCTGTGGGGAGTCACAGGAGCAGCATGAGCAAAATTTAAACTTTTTCCAGCTGGCTTGCACTGCTTTGACTGAGTCCACATGGAATGGGGGGAGAAAAACATTTTAATTTTATTTATTTTAATTTTCAATCTATGCTAAGTGGCCTGACTTGGTCTGAAGGCAGCCAGTGGGCAGAAATTATTCAGAAGGGGGGAAAAAAATTCGATAAAAATTAAGGCACAGCTTCCATGATGGGAATCTTATTCTCCTGCAGCCCAGGATGCTCCTGGGGGAGATGATCCCAGGAGAGGCTCTCTGGGCTGAACTGGAGGTACAGGGAGACCCCTTTGCTGCAGGAAAAGCTGACTGGCATCATTTCTCCTGGGCAGCCTGGGGATGTGTGTGGTTAAATTCCGTGCCTGGAGAGGGGTGGGAAGCGTTCTAGTGGAACAAGAGGCTGGGATCTGGTGTGGTGGCATCACCCTGGGCAGCAGGGTCTGTCCCTTCCTCTGCCCTGCTGGGGTTCCTGTCCCCTCTCACAGCTCCTGTGTCACACCAGAGCGGGCTGGGATGCGATCAGCCCTGGGAAAAGCTGGGAATTGTTGGGGTGAGGAGTGTTCCTGGAGGTGCCAGGCCTTGGGAGGAGGCTGTGGAGGATGGGGATGCGTGTGGAGATGTTTCTGGCTTTGCTCTCATTCCCCAGCAGCTCCATGGCTTTCCTCATCCCTGCAGGATGAGATGTCCTGCAGGATCCCCTTTCTGTGAGGGCTGGGGAGGGGGATCCAGCAGCTCTTTCCAGTTGTATTTTTTGCAATTCAGGAATTGTGAGCTCGAGGGAGCCCTGCCAACAGCAGGGACATCACTCCAGCAATGCTGGCTGCAACACCTGAGCCTGTCCCTGCTCTGTGGTGTGGAAACCCAGGGCACTGGGAATATTTCTCTGTCTGCTCTGGGGTGCCCTGACCCCCAGGGCAGCACTGACTCTGACCCTCATCCATGGAGAAAGTTTCCCAGACTTCAAGATAGACTGGAACCCACAGAAGTGTGAAATAGATTATAGAGAGCAGTGTGGGTGAATCACTGGGTGAGAAATTGAGGTTTTGGGACTTTTAGTGTGTTGTGGATGGAAGCAAGCTGGAGGGCACAGGGTGTCCTCCTGGGTTTCTTCTTCATGCTTCTTCTTCCTCCTTCTCCATGGGTTTGGGTGGCATTTTGTAATTGGGCAGAAAAGCCCACATTGCTCTGTGGGATCAGTTCTTGGGTTAAAAGGGAAAAGAATCCAGGTGTCAGCTCTTAATTGGACAGTTTAGTCTGAAAAGGCCCTGGAACAAGAGATTGTTGGCCATTTTGTGCCTTCTCATGCAAAGCTGCTGAAGTCACAGCAGTGAGACTGTTTTACTGATAAGAAATAATCAACACCTGAGTCCCAACATGAACTCCTGTCTCAAGGGCCTTCAATCCAGACCCAGAGAAACCCACAACTGGAACCAGCACACCGTGGCATCACCACAGCAGGAGCAGTGCAGGGATGAGCTCCTGCCTTGCGCTCTCTGCTCTTTTCTGGGATCTGTCCCCCTCCACGAGGGTGGAGCAGCTCCTGTTTTAAAGTGAGAGAAGCCCAGGCTTCTCTGGCTCCTGTGAGAAACCCAACCCTGCAAACCCTGCAGAGCCAACCCCAGCCCTGGCAGGGGCTGCAGGCAAAGCTTGCCTTGGGGTGCTCATCCCTGCTTAGCCAGGAGGGAGGCAGAGCCTTGGGAGGTCACCTGAGGGCCAGCCCGGGCAGGTGCTGGCACCAGGGCTCCTGGAGCCATCTCTAGAGCTCCGAGGTATGAATTGCATCTCCCCACTTCTCTGCTCGATTGGCTGGGGGGCAGAGGTGCTGGAATTCATCTGCGTCTCCTCCCCTCCTGCAGCAGGTTGCGGCGAGATGTTAAAATCCCTGAGTCTAGATGGGAATTTTGGATGAGTTAGAGACAGGACCTCTGAGTTGGGTTTGGTGATAGGATTTATTTTTCTTATCTTCTACCTGGGCAGGAAGAGTGAGCTCACTCACATCTTCACTGCGTGGCTCAGAAGGTCACAAGGCCCTTAGTTAGAGACCTTTAAAGGATTTATTCACCAGTAAAACAGTGCCAATAGGATATTTATGCTTTTGATCCAATCTTTAAATATTTCATCTTATGGATCCATGCTACAGTGTGAGCTTTCTTAGCCAATCATGTTATGACACACAAACCCACAAAAACTTCTCGTTACCTTTGCAACTATATATATATTTTTTCTATATCTTAAAGTCTAAAACTCTGAACTTTCCTCTACTTAGCTCAATGTGTCTCTGCTTTAAGCTCTAAATCCGCATTCTCACTTCTAGCGCCTCAGTTTGGGAGCCTTTTCCAAGGTCTCAGATCCAATCCTGGCTTTAATTCCAAGCTTTGGCTTCCAGGCCCAAAGTTTTGAGAGTTCCCTCCATTTTGCATTCCATTCCAACAAAAAAAAAAAAAGTGGAGCAGTGCAGTTGCCCTGCCTCCATCCCTGTCCCAAGCCTTGGAATTGCCTTTTTGTACCTGTATTATCTACATGACAGCAGTGTCGGACCCAGCCCTGTTTTTCCAGGCAGAGATTGATCACGGAATGATGGTTTAGGCCCCTCTCAGATACCAGCTCTCACCCCAGTTTGGATTTGGGATGGGTGGTCCCCCCCCAGCAGCAGTGGGGTAGAGGGAAAAGGGTCCAGGGGATCTTTCTGTGCAGATCTAAGTGGTAAAAAACAGCTCTTGTCCATGCTGTGTGCAAAGGGGAAGGGAAACCGTTTCCCATCTCCATCTTTTTGGTGGCACTGAAGAAACAAACTCTGGTGGTGTTCATGTTGTTGTTTTTTGTCCAGTTGTGGTGAGATCCATGACTGGACCAAGATCACACCAGGAGGTTTTTTTCCTCAGCAGGAACTGAAAATTTTGCGAGGTTTTAGCAAAAAGTCCCTGTTTGAAACATGGGGAGGGCTGGGACTTCCCCAGAGAGGCCGGTGTGTGCTAAAGAAAATCCCAAATCCCTCATCTGCTCATCTTTCAGACTCATTTTATCAAATTGTGTTGTTCTGCTAGGTATTAATTGTTTTTTTCCTTTCCATTTTAAGAGGACTTTATTAGAGAAATTAGCCTGAAAAGCTTGATATTCAAAGCATTGGCTGAAGGAATTGCATCCAATAAAAAGCCTTTCCTAACTCAGATAAAGAAAAGTGAATCCTTTTGCTCCCCAGCTGTTTCCAGGTAACCCTGGAGGTGGAACCTGTCCTTAGAACATTTGAACACCTCTGGGAATTCTCGCTGGAAAAGTTTTGAGCACTTGGAATAGTTTGGGTCGGAAGGAACCTGTTAAAGCTTATCTGGTCCTCAGTGAGCATCTTCAGCCAGGGCAGCTGGAACTGAGGGATGGGAATCCCATTGCTTTCTGTTGGCCAAAAAAAGACTTTTTGGCCTTTCCTTCTAAAAGGTTCAGGCTGGAGGAGCCTTGATTCTTACTCTGGTGTCTCCTAGAGAAGGAGGTCAAGGACTGATGATTGCAGCAGGGGAAGTCAGGCTGACTCACTGGTGCCTCCATCCCAGCCCTGTGGGATCCCTTTCCTGCTCGCATCCCGAATCCCTCCCGCCCAGCTCCAGCCATGCAGCAATGCTGCAGCTTCTGCAGCCCCTGCACCAATCCCTGCACCACTGGAGCTCAGCATGAGCACAGGAGGGGGGGATTATTCCATCTTAGACCTCACGAGGAGCAGATATTGTATTTGCGGGATGCCCCGTGGCAGGGAGGAATGATGAATCTGACTCCATGTTCTCAGAAGGCTAATTTATTATTTTATGATATGATATTATATTAAAGAATGCTATACTAAACTATACAAAAGAATACAGAAAGGATACAGACAGAAGGCTAAAAAGATAATGATGAAAACTCCTGACTCTCTCCAGAGTCTCGACACAGCTTGGCCCCAATTGGCTAAAGAGTGAAAACAACTCACATGAAACCTGTGGGTAAACAATCTCCAAACACATTCCAAAGCAGCACAACACAGGAGAAACAAATGAAATAAGAATTGTTTTCCTTTTTCTGAGCCTTCTCAGCTTCCAAGGAGAAAAATCCTGGGCGAAGGGATTTTTCCAGAGTAGGTGAATGCCACACGGGAGGGCAGGAAAACCCCACCGGGACAAGCAGGGGTTGTCCCTGGGCTGTGCCCTTGCTCAGGATTCCTGGAGTGCCGATTCAAAGCACCCGGCTGCATTTCAAAGGGCTTTGCTGGGATAATGACAGCACCCAGCACAAGGGGAATCCTGAGGGCACCGAGTCAGGATCATCCCCTGGGAGCTGTTCCCGGCATGGGCAGCGCACCTGGGGGTGACCGCCTCATGCTGCTAGCAGGGATGGACAGGTCCCGCCCCATCCACAGGGAAATTCCCTTCCCAGAGCAGGGCTGGAGTCATGCTGCTTCCCAGAGAAGGCCCTGTGGGGATGAACAGTGTGGCTGGAAGAGGAGGATGAGGGAGGTCTGGAGTCTGTGGCTGGAAAGGAGAAGGTTCTGAAGAGGCACCCACAGAGCTCTGCTGGTGTGGAGCTCAGTGATTTCTGCCCAGAGAGGCTAAAGCAGGGTTAAACCCACTGGAATATGGGGGAAGCACAGCCTCGAGCTGCACCAAGGCAAATACAGGCTGGATAGCAGGAAAAAGCTTTTCCCAGAAAGAGTGATAAAGTTCTGGAATGGCTGCCCGGGGAGGTGGTGCAGTCACCATCCCTGGGTGTGTTTAACACAGCCTGGATGTGGCACTGGGTGCCAGGGTTGAGTTGAGCTGTTGGGGCTGGGTTGGACTCGATGGTCTTGAAGGTCTCTTCCAACTTGGTCATTCTGGGAATTCTGGGAATTCTGTGAAAGCAAAGGGGAAACGGCAGGGCAGAAGCCCTGGCCAGGGCACACAGGTCTCCACGTGCCCAGCCAAGGCTGCAGCAGGAGTGTCCCCAGCCTAAAAGGCCTCTCTAAACCCATCTCTGCTCCGCTGTCACCACCCAGAGACACAGCCCAGAGCCAGGACATTGAAACTGGAGCAGCACTCAGGCAGGAGCCTTCCCATGGGGTGTGCATCAGAGCTTTGCTGGATCAGGTCTGGGGTTGGTCTTGCAGAAAAGCCACTCATGAAAGTGTCCATGCCAGCTGTTTCCATCCATCCTGTGCCATTAATGATGCTCTTTTCCCCTTTTGTCCCTTTAAAAGTGGCAGGATTTAGGTCCTGTTGTCTTAGCACCGCCTCTAAAAATCCATCCATTCATAAGCCCACTCCAAATTCTACAGGAACTCCCAAAAACCAAGGGGAGGGAAGGAGAGCTGATACATTAACTCCCTTGTTCTCAACTCCTAACATAGGGCACGGCTTTAAAAGCGGCCTGGGAGCCAGGGGAGAGCGTTCTGCATCACAAAGGTGTTGTTTGTCCCTCTTCCTTGTTTGTCACCTGCATATTCACAGTCCCCTTCCCATCTGGGTGCTGCTGCTGCCCAGAGAGAGCTTTGCATTTGTAGAGACTGGGCCATCAAAGGAGTCCCAGGTGCCTTTGGTCTCCTCCTCAGCGCAGTTTCTGTCCTGGTGTCAAACCAGTCAGTCATTCTTCCATGGATTCAGTGATAATTATTAGCAGGGATGCTGTTGCCCTTTCCCAAGGTGGATATTCCTTCATGCTGTGAAATTCTTTTCTCCTGCTGCGCCTTTGCACTCTCAGGCTTTGCCAGCAGAGTCACATCAGAGCACTTGGGCTGGTTCCCTTCTCCATCACCTGCCTTGTGAAGGGTTCCAGGTGTCTGGGAGGGTCATTTCTCCTCTTCCATGGCGTTCTGCAGGCTCAAAGTGTGTTGGAGAAGGCTCAGAGAGTGCCTCAGCTGTTCCTCGAGCTCAGGACGTGGCAGACCCTCACATTTCCAGCCTGGCCTGGGGTTCATCACAGGTTTGGGAGCTTTCCTGGTCTCCAGGCACCACTCCCAGTGTTCCCAGTCCAAACAGGCCTCCCTGGAATGGCATCCAGCCCACAAATGGAGGTGGCCAGGTTCCCACCAGGAGCCAGGTTGAGAGGCTGGGTGCCATCCTGGTCATCCTCAGAGCCCTGGCAGGGATGGCACACAGGAATCCACTGGTGACCTGCTCCTTCCTTGGCAGCAGCTGGAGACCAGCTGGGAAAATGCCAGAGCACCTCAGCATCACTCCACGTCCATCTGCAGGCAACTGAGCAAAGCCTCGGGGTGGAATTCACTTCACCCATCCCATGGCTGCAATTCCCAGGTCTCCATCCAAGCCTGGGCTCCTTTCTTTGAGGAGAACTGGGCACTTTTTTCTGGTGCAATTCCTGTCTCAGGTGTTTGATGGAGCTTGGCTGGTGAAGTCCTCTGTGCCAATTTGATTGAGGAGACCAGCTCAGAGGTACCTCCACCAACACCACCCAGGATTGGTCAGAATATACCAAAACAGAAGTCTTTGCACACTTGCCCATTCCCTTATTGTTAAAATCCATCATTCCCGTTGCCAGGCATTAAGTTCCCATGGGTCAAATCAAATAATGGACTTTTTATCCATAATTTCCCTGTATTTATAATCTCTTTAGTGATCATTGGTGTATGGGTGCAGGAGCATTCATGACATCCAGGCTGGCCCTGAAACACTCTAGACCACCCCTCTCCTCTGGAAATTCATCTTTTGTCCTGTCTCAGCCCAGCTGCTGAAAGCCTCAGCAGTTTGAGGCTTTGGCAGCTTTCTCTGTGAAATATTTAATCCTGCCTTTAATCCAGGACACTCCAGAGAGCAAATGCATCCTCCTCGTGCTCTCGGACACATCCAGAGTCTCCCACCATCCCCCAGTCACGCCCGCAAGCCATTACCTCAGGATTGTGATAGAACTTTATCTCAAAAACTTCTCCAGGAGAGATTTGAAGTGATTTCCCTGTGGCCCTGTCCTGACAGTTATCTTGGCAGAGGGACACAGCCACAGATGTTTCTGCATTTCAAGGATTCCTCTGACTTTGCTTTGCTCTCAGTTCTCTGAAATCAAACCCTTTCCCCTTCTCCCAGTCTCTTAATTTCACTTTCCAGGTTTGTATTTCCTCTGCATTTCTGCTGGCAGATGCATTTTGCATATAGCAAAAATGATGCACGCCCATCTTTCCAGGGCAGCCAGCTTTCTCCAACAGAATTCCCACCAGGGATGGAGCAGGGAGAAAAGGCAGAGCCCATCTCTGCTGCAGCTGAGCCTGTGAGACAAATCCAGATTTCACTGGGCAGAGCAGGAGCTCCTTGTGCTTCCAGAGGGGTGCACCTTGTCTAACAGAGATATTTCTGAGGAGTGGGAACAGGAAAGGAGCTCCTTGAGCAGTTGCCAAGCCTTCCATTCCGTCTGTCCCTCTGCCCCCAGGAGAACAGCAATGGGGCCTGTTGCTAACAGGGCTGTGTGCTGTGACAGAAAACAAAATCCTCAGCAGGCTGAGGGACGCCAGGGAGAATTCCCTTTTTTTTTTTGTTCCTAAGCTGGGATTAAATGGGACAGTCTGGACAGGTAGGAGTCCATCCAAAACTCACTTAACGTCAGGGGAATACCACTGGGCATCAGATAAGAAGTGCAGAATTTACTGGGAGACCCACAGCTCCTCCAGAGACAGTAAAACTATCTGGTTAATGCTGTTTTCTGGGAGATCCGTTATTGGTTTCTATCCCTTCTGGAGGGAGAATCTTCCTGAATATTTTACAGTGAAGTTTCCTTCAGAGTTAGTGGTGAGAGATGAGATACAGCTCATCTGACATCTGTCAGACATTTACTTTGGGATGAGTCCCATCCCACCCCAGATTCCCAACCTTTGCCTGGAATAGGATCCTGGATGACTGGGACAAGGATATCTACCTTTAGACAAGTCAGGTTTGGCTTTGAAACACCCCCTAAAATCAGGATCATCTGGGCATTTTATGTTCTACATAGATAGATATGTGGAGTGCTGAAAAGAGACATTTCCATTGGGGGACCCTTCAGTGTGACCCTTTAGTGACCAAATTACCTTTAAAAAGCTCTTCACTTGAAGTCCTGGTGTTGCTTTCCACAGGTGTAGAGGAACTGAGCAAAAATCCCATCTTTCAGAAGGGCTTTGGAAGGGAATTCCTGTGAACTTTCATTTGGGCATTTAATGTTCTACATGGACATGCGGAATGCTGAAAGGGAATGTTTCCATTGGGGGACCCTTCAATGTGACTCTTTAGTGACCAAATTACCTTTAAAAAGCTCTTCACTTGAAGTCCTGGTGTTGCTTTCCACAGGTGTAGAGGAACTGAGCAAAAATCCCATCTCTCAGAAGGGCTTTGGAAGGGAATTCCTGTGAACTTTCAATTTCTTGCACGCTCTGGGAGCGGCCATGGAGATGAATTTGATGTGGAATAAGCTGCATTAGTGATCCAGACCAGGAGGGCTGGGTACCACCCTGGTCCCATGGATTTGGGATGGTGAAGAGCTGTCCTGAAGGCTCTGAGGACAGGGCCCTTCTGTGGATCATAGAATCCCAGAGTGGTTTGGGCTGGAAGGGCCTCCAGAGCCCATCCAGTTCCACCCCATGCCATGGGCAGGGACACCTCCCACCATCCCAGGTGCTTCAGAGCCCCGTCCACCCTTCTGATATATTGTTTTCTTTTCCCACAGTGAAGGATTCAGGCACTGGGAAGCTCAGCCCAGCCCAGCCCCTTTCCCAGCTGGCTGGAGCAACGTGTGCTGATTTTTTTTAATCTGTAGAGAAAGGAGCTGGCAGCCCAATCTCCAGGCCCTGAGAGCTGCTCTGCTGCAGCATTAGCAGGGCTGTGGTTGGGTCATCCCCTGGCAAGATTTGCTGCTGGAAGTGCTCAGAGAAAACACGAGGCTGGGTGGGAAGGACAGGAGGGAAGTGTGGGGCTGCTTGGACACGTAATTTGTGCTTTATGCCTCAGATTTATTGATGGCATTGCTGCAGCGTGATCGATTAGCTGATTTTATTGAGCTGCCCCTTGTCAGTGGTCCATGAATACTCTGAGCATGAGGAGAAGTGGATTAGCTCTGTTGCTTTTTTTGAAGTGCTTATTTCCTCTCACGGAACAGGCTTTAAGCAGCACAGATTTAGCTGTCTAACTCTCAAAACACCTTGGGTTAACCGAGATCCATCCCACTGTGGGCTTGCAAAAATAGGTGTAGCAGCTTCTACCACCCTTAAATCCAGAAATCCCCTCATCCATCCTCACGTGCTCCAGGCCGGATTAAATCTGCCTAAATCAGAATTGTGAAGAAGTCATGGATATAAGCTCTCAGCTGAGTCACTGCTAACAGGAATATCATCTGCAGAAGGAAGGAGCTTACTGGATCGCTGCTTTTTCCTAGCGGGATGGCTCATGGATATTAGTGGATGGATTGCAAAACCTCAAAGTCACTTGCAAGAGAGGACTGAGGGCACGGTGGGAACTGGGTTTTGCCCGGGAGAGTACAAGCCCCAGACAGATGGGGCAAACAGCCGAGTTGAAAGGGAATAGATAAGACACATTAGCAGAAGATCGGGGATCAGACAGGGAAATGCTAATTCGGTGGCCACTGAAACCCTTGGTGTAAGTTGCCCACGGGCATGTGGGAAGTCTGTGATTCCCGAGGAGCATTGAGTCCGTTTGTCCTGCTGACTCATGTGTAGTCTCAGTCTCTGGTGAATGAAAGGGTCAAGCTCAGCCTAACACAAGGCAGGCCCAGCTTCCTAACACAGCCACCAAAACTGCAATTGGCCAGAAGAGTGTCCAAATTCTAACAGAGAAACTGATTCAGGATTTGTGTAGGCTGTGTAGGCTTTATTGCATATATTATTGTACTGTGTATACTGTATTGTATTTGTATAGGATTTAAATTTACAGCCACGGATGCCTTGGGGGTGTCTGCCAGCAGCAGTGAGAGTGGTGGTGGCTCCTGCTGCCCCACCGATGGCACTCAGGATAAATTGAGGAATTCTGTCCTGCAGACAGGCTCCAAAATGGGAGCCAAAATGGGGCAAACCAGGCTCTTGTTGGATTCTGGCATGCAAGAGCAAGCTCTGGTACCAGAAGGACAGGGCAGCATGCAAAGCCTTGATTATCTAATGAGCTGCAGGCTTTGTGATTAACCAGGGGACGAGGCAATTCAGGAGCTACAACACATCCTTGGGAGCTCTGGCCATATTTCTTCTCTGCCCTTCACAAGCCTCAAGAAATAGCTGGGTGTCCTGGTCAGAGGAGACTCCGAAAGGTGGAAAATGAGGGTTTCCTACCAGGGCAGCTGCTCGTGTCCCATTCCAAGGGCCAGTGTGGGGTCACTGAGCAGAGCCAGGAGGAGAAGCTGGGCCAGACTTACCCTTGAGTAAGGGTAAAAAAAAAAAACCAACAATTTTTGGGTGAGGATAAGAGCCAGGGCAGCTGGACACGTGTGAGTCAGAGCAGGAGTGAGGAGCTGAGGGCTGTCCTCTCTGCTGTAGGGCTGTGCACACACAGCAGCCCTGCTGAGCCGGGTCCATCACCCTCCATCCCATCTCAGGGAGTCATCCCAGCTCCCTTTGCAGTCCCCCAAGGAGGGCTGGCATTTCCTGGCTGTGGGTCAGCAGCCCTGGCAGCGTCAATCCCAGGAGGAAAGGATCACTCTCAGCAGAACTGAGATGACCACTTGGGAGCCCGGCTCCTGCATGAGCAAGGTTGGGTCAGATGATTTCATTCCATGGTGCCCAAATCCTTAAGCTCTTCCTGCTCTTGGTTCCCATGGACAAGGAGTTTGTATTCCTGCAAAAGTCTCTCCTTTTTGGGTTCTGTGGTGTTTCAGGGCAGAGGCTGATTCAAGAAAAATGCTCTTGCGAAAGCATCATTTGTCAAAGATCTGGTCATTTGGACTGATTTTCTGTAGCCAGCAGTGAGCTGCCAAGTGGAGGCACCTTGACAGAGACCACCAATCATGGTTCTGATCCCAAAATCCCGGCAGCAGGACTCACCAGCTCCTGCTGCCCTCGGAGCTTCACGTTTTCATGGTTCTGCTGACCTGGCTGATAAGATCTGTACAAATTTATTCACACACTTGTGCTGTCTGGTCCTCGAATTCCCAGACTGTTTCTGTAACTGTGAATGAGGAAGAGTTGGGTTTATCTCAAATTTCCTTGATCTTAGAGATGTCAGGAAAGGTGCCTGGGATTTTCTTTGATGCCAGAAGAATACAGTGGCATCAGTATAATGGAGGAGTGAGGGAAGTGATGTGAACTCTGAACTGACTAAACTTCAGGTCTCTACCCAGGTTTTAAATCTGTCTGGGAGCTAACTTAGGCATGAACTTAGCCTTGGGTGTTACTCTGCTGAGTTAGACTTTATTATTCATCTTAGGAAAGGATAGACAGAGATGTCTCGGGTGTAATTTGTGTAATTTTCAGCCTCATTGACCCTTTTTTCTGTGAAATTCAGGCCTTTGCAAAGTGTTTTTATGCAGTAAAAGCTGTAATTGCTTGTGCAAAGGGTTCCTTCAGGCTCCAGAGAGGGACCCAGGCTGGGGGCAAGGAGGGGCTCATGAAAGGGCTCTCAGATCCACTGCTGCTCTAATCCATCTCTTAGAACTAGTTTTTACATGATCCTGGGCTTAAGCAATCCTGCTGCCTGTTTGTCCCCATCATGACATTTAAACCTCTTGGCCCCATGAGCTTCATTTGGCAGAGGCTCTGAAAACTGTTAGACATCTACAAATCTCACCAAAATGGGCAGGGAAATTGGGTGGAAATGTGAGCAGCGTCCTGCCAGGGGCTGAAGGGTGTGAGGATGTGTGCATGTGTGCATCCATGCTCCCTGGACACCCTAAATCCAGACAGAAGAGTCAGTGCTCACCAGTTTCAGTGCCCACAGAATAACTCCTTGTTCTGTTTTTTGTTTTTTTTCAATTCACCCTGTTTCACTGAATTTCAGAGCACAGAATGGTTTGGGTTGGAAGGGACCTTTGAGGTCATCCAGTTCCAACCCCCTGTGATGGGCAGGGGTGTCATTCACTGCCTCAGGTGTCACAGGGCCTTCACCACTCTCTGAGTAAAGAACTTCCTCCTAACATCTCATTTAAACCTCTTCTCATTTAGTTAAAACTGTTTTTGTTGTCCAATCCCTATCTGCCCACATTAAAAATCCCTCTCCCTCTTTTTTTATAAGCCCCCTTTAATTACTGTAAGGCCACAATGAGATCTTCCAGTTCTCCAGGCTGAACAATCCCAGCTCTCTCAGCCTGTCTTTGTAGGATGGCTGCTCCAGCCCTCTGATCATCAGAGGATTTCTTCCCCTTTCTTTCCTTCCTTCTCAGTCTGAGATGTGATTTATGAGAGGAGTGGGCCATGCCAGGATTCTCCTCATGCTTTGTGTGGCTGAGGAAGGGATGAAGAGGAGGAACCTCCTCGTTAGGTTTAAGGGGAATGAAGGACTCCCATGCTTTGGAGGTCCGTGGTTCCCAGTCACAGCTGTGTGCCACTCACTTCTTCCCTGGTGGATTGGTGCTGCCAGCTCCCAGTGATGTGTCCTAGAAAGGTCCTGAAGGTTGAACCCCTTCTGTGAGAGTTCTGTGGGGAGAAAAAGCTTTTATTACGAAGGAAGGTAGTTAAATATATAAATATTATTATATCGGTATGCATAGATAGGTAGATCACATATCCCTCTTCCTAGCTTTGGCTTCTGCTCCAAAGACAGCTGGAAGTCATAGAAAATCTTCCTTTGACGTTAGCAAACTTTGGGACAACCTATTTGTCTTGTGCCTTGGACTCTGAGATCCTTCAGGATCCCACAAGTTGCTTCACACCTTGATTCTGGGCCAGGAAAGCGCCGCTTTGGAGCAATTCCTTTGTCTTGTGTCTTAAGATCCTGAGCTCCTTGAGTTCTTGATCCTTCCAGTTGCTTCAACCTTTGATTCTGGGCCAGAAAAATGCCACATTTGCTTTGTGTTTATCCTTAAATACCGGGGCAGCTCTGTTCATTTTCTGTGCTTGGGCACTGGGCTGGGCTGCAGGGTTTGAGGTGAAGCCTGGGAGCAGGGAGAGTTTTCCTGTGCTGGGCTGATGCACAGCACGTTATTATCCCTGCTATCAGGGACACACAGTAATAATATATGGAAATTAGAGGCATATCTCAGCCCCATCTCCCCTATCCCAGTGCAGGGCAGAGAAGGAGCCCGGTTAAGGCTTGTACATATCTGACAAGGTGCAGCAAAACTTGGCTTGGAGCTGGATGGGGTTTTGGGGCATGCAAAGGCAGAATTGCAGAACTTTGGTGCACATCCTTCAGAGCTCACAAAATCCATCCTGGGATTGGTGCTGGGATGGGTGCTGAGAGCTCCACAGGCTCCTGGCTGCATCCCCAGTGTTGGCCAAGCCTCAATCAATGTGAATAATTGATTTGGTGGTTCTGGGGAATGGCATAATCCGTTGGCGAGGGTGTGCTGCTGAGATTTGGGAAGCTTGGGCTCAAATCCCTGCCTGGGATGGAGCAGAGGAAACTGGTGAAGCTCATTTTCCCATCCCATGGGTAGGTGCCATAACCACGGAGTTGCTGACTCTGAGTATAAAGGGGACATTGCGTCCTCCACCTTCACTTTGGGAATGGCACCTTAGGGGATGGGCACCTGAACAAATTACCACGAGGTAAGTTAGGGTGTGAACTCATCAGATGCCAGTTTTTCTGTGGTAACTGCCCGTGTGAATGCTCTTTCCCTGCAATAAACACGAGATGGTTCATATTTACCAGGGGGTAAGAACGTTCACATGGGTGTTCACATGGCTCACACCCTGGTTTGACTCCCAGTAACTTGGGCCTGTGCCTCTAACCTCAGTACCCTTGAAAAGCCATCCCGAAAAAGAAAAATCAAACTCCTCTGCTTTACATAAACCACAATTTTTGCCATCTCTTCATTTCAAATGGCAATTATTTCGGTTCATCTTTGGTTTGCCAGGAAGGATTTGCTGAGATTGACTCCACTGCTCCTGTTTTGGCAGGGAACTTGAGGTCCTTGCGGTCCTGGTGGCCAGGACCAGCCAACAAGGGCAGATAATCTACAGACACCACACCAGCTTTTGTTGCCTCATAGTCAGAGACCTTCTGGGCACTGACAGAATATTAATATTCCTGTTTCTCACAGCCAGCTCCCGAGCCCTGAAGAGATTTAAACATGTGGAGAGGTGAAGTCAGGCACATAAAAAGCTCTTTAGCCAGTGGAGAAGGGGTGGTGTGGTTGTGGGATGAGCGATGCTCCCAGGTTGCCTTGAGGTCACCAGGTGTTTTCCAAGTGCTTTCCATAGGTCTGGGAAAGGGTCACGAAGTGTTCTGAGGGAAAGACCTGGATTTTCTGGAGGAAAGGCCCTGGAACAGTGGTCTGTGAGTCTTCCAGTGCTGCACAGATAGAAACCTTGCCTAGGAGCAGGCACAGCACAACCGTGCATGAGCCCGAGGGCAGAGCAAGGGAAAATGTCTTTAAAATATTCCAAGAACTGGACTGAATGTTCCAGTCAAATGAAAATACCCACCAAACCAACAACCCACTTGCTTATGGGCTGGGACTTTGTCTCATGATGATCCCAAGGGGTGACTCAAGTTATCTGAGGCATCTCCTTTCAGGTGAGATGGGGAAGATTCAATTCATCCTCCAGGAAGCCTTCCACCAACTGGGGACAACTCTGCTTTGAAAGGAGGATTTTCCCAGAATGTCCAAGCACACCAGGAGTGGTATCTCTGCTCTGTTGGGTGACAGAACCTTCCCTAAGAGACCTCTGGACCAAATTCACTTAATTTTAGCCATGTAATGCTCAACTATCTGAGCCAACCATCTTAGAAAGTTGGGCACCCTCTGAGGGCGATTCATCCTTCCTGAGATTGGGATCTCTCGAGTGGATGTGATGAATCACTGTCTGGAGTTGCCTATCTTTCTCCATCCACTCCAGAAACAGCCTAAACACCTCCCTTTTAGACAGGTAAAGTTGGGAGGGATGACTGGGTGCCTGAACACCCCACAGATATCATTGATGTGATGCCAGTTGGTGTCTGGGAGGTTTTCATCCCTATTTTAAGAGAGGCTGATGAGAAACCCGAAGTGTTTGTCAGGTCCTTGACCTTCCTTGTTGATTTTGCCTGAAGAAAAGAGGTAAAAGACCAAAATCATCTTCTTCAAACTCTTCCAATTTAAACAGTGTTTTTCAATACATTTTTTCCCAGGAAATATTTGCAGTTATTGCAAAAAAATTCTGGACTGTCGTAGTTAATAACAAAGAGTATTTTGGGTCTTTCATTTCTGCGCTTAAAGTGACATCTGGCTAATGAAGATCAGAATAAGATTTTTGCAAGGAATTGATGTTCCATGAAAATCCTGTGCAGGGCGCTTACTTTTCTTTTTTTTTTTTTTTTTTCTGGAGCATCTGGTTCTGGCCACTCTAGGGAGGGGTTGCTGACCTCAGGTCTGCAAATCCACATTTTTCTTTAGGACTGGAGCATTGTTACCAGCCCAGCATAACCATTTGTGGCTGTGATGGGCACAGCCAAGACCTTGTAGAGGAAACAGCAGCAATTTTTCCTCACTGCACCCTTCAGAGGGCAGCTCATGGTTTGTGACTGGCCAATGGCTGGGTAGAGCTTTGACAGTGCTTTGGGGAAATACTGAGTTGCCAGCAGTGTTTGCTAACTGCAGAATCACAGAAATGGAAACATCGAAGGGATTTAATTGGAAGAAAGGGTTTCATTGGAAGGGACCTTGAAAATCATCTCATTCCAACCCCCTGCCATGTGCAGGGACACCCTGCCGTGATCCCAGATTGCTCCAGACCTGTCCAACCTGGCCTTGGACCCTTCCAGGGATGGGGCAGCCACAGCTTCTCTGGGCACCCTGTGCCAGGGCCTCACCACCCTCACAGCCAAGAATTTCTTCCTAACATCTCATCTAAATGTCTTCTCTTTTAGTTTAAAACCAAGCTGAGAGTTGATTTAAAAACCTCTCCCCCTGAGCTCGCTGTTGGGTATTTTTTGTGTGTGTCTATGGCTCAGGAGGATGAGATTCATCGTGGCAAGCTTCTGCCACCCAAAATGAAACCTCTGGCTCATAATTTCCATGTAGAACCCTTTTTTAGGGACTGACTCCCCCAGAGGGCAATTCAACCCCACCTCTTCTAGCCATCTATCTTAGGACAGAGCAAGTTGATCTTCTGTGGCCCTGATGATTCTGTTACAAGGTCAGAGAGGTTTTGAGTGATACCATTAACTGAATTCCTAACTTTAAGGTGTTCCAGAGAGATTAGATGAACTCCATTGAACATTGGTTTCTGCCATGAGCATGTGTGAAATTCCAGTCCTGGTGCATCCAGAGGGGTTTTTTTTTTTGTTGTTGTTCATATCTCTTGAAGTCCTGCAGCCTTGAGAACCTGTTTAAAGCTGGAATGGTGTGAACTGGCACAGCTCCATAGCCTGGAGGATGGGGACAGCAGGTGACAAATGTCACACTAACGATATTACAGCTCAGAGATGAGCCCTCAGCTCGTTTGTGGCTGAGGATGCTGCGGGAGCTGCTGCTTGCACAGAGTCATGGCTTGAGAAGTTTGCTAGTACCTACACGTCCTCCCAAAATCTAATTGTGCTGATCCTCCAGCAACCCTGACTCCAGGGAACTTTCTAACCGTGCTCTGGAAGCTTCCTTCTTGCTCTGCTCTGCTGCAAACCTCTCCAGTGAGAAAGCCTCCGTCTCCAGACTGATTTCATAAGAGCAAGCCTGGGTGTTTCATTAGGCTTTTGTGGATATGTGCTCGGAGGAGGCCACCTGGACATGGGGAGGTTTCCCCAGAACACCCTAAGCAATTGGGAGGTGTCATCACATCTGGTCTCCAGTGACCTCCAGAGCTCCAACTTGGTTTTCATGATGATTTCCCCATTCTTACCTTTATGGCAAAAGTGATTACAATTGTGTTTCTAAGCTAATACAAAGTTTCAGCTCTGCAAAATTTAAACAGAATTTACCTAATTTTTCTCCAGTTGAAACATCCATCTACTTTCCTCTAACTCTCCAGTGTCTGAACACCTTTCTCTTTGGTTTCCTGTTCTTTGCAGCATGTTTCCCCTAGGATTTAAGGAACTCTTTCATTTGTTGGTGCAGTGCAATCCATGCCTTGTTTGGGAAGTCAGAGGGAAAGGTGGGAGCAGCAAGCTCAGCTCTTTAGCACAAAACAGGTCCATATTTCCAGGGCTTTCTTATAAATACTGACAGCTTGATCCCACAGGTGGTGGGGGTCCCCTGCAGCCCTGGATGGACAAGGTTTAATTGCCAAATATTCTGTGTACAGTGAATTCAGTAAAGGCAGAGTTAGCCCTGCTGGACATTTTTGCATCCATCCATCCCTGTGTTTGCCTCCGTCTGTGAACTGAGTCCCATCCCAGGAAATTCCAGCATTAGTGGTTGATAGTTCGACCCATCTGAAAGTGGATCTGGGATGTAAAATGTGTGGGCTCATTTTTTAGGATTGCAGTGAGGATTCCACCATATTTTCCCCAATTCGCCCAAACAAGTTGGGCTGAAATGAGTTTTTTGGGAGGAGCTTTGAGCTGAGATCTTGAAGATGTCAACAGGTTGGGAGAATCCATCCTTTCTCTTGAGGGATTTGCCCAGTTGGGGATTCACCAGCTGCACCACACTTCAGGTCTGCTTCTGAGCTGAGTCTGGATTCAGTGAACTGGTTCCCATTTCACTTCCAAATTGGAAAAAAATGCTTTGTCTAATCCAAGAATCTGGTTGGGAGTTTGTCATTTCAAGAGTACTTGGAGTGGATAATTCCAGGAGTGGCCTATGGACCCTCTGGACCAGTGGAGGTCTGGAATGAAGCATTCCTGTGCTCTGTCCCAGGCTGGTGAGGTGAGCAGGACCCTGCTCATGGTCACAATGCTGCTGATCACACCTGTCTTGGGAGCAGAGAGCAGAGGTGGGATGGGAGAGTAGAACTCTCGGTGTCTGCCTTGAAAGTTGTCTCTGCCAACAATAAAGAGGTTGAGTTTGTGACTTAGACCTGGCTTAGACCTGACTGGACTATCATGGCACCCGTGACTAAGGATCTTTGGTGACATTCGTTTGTTATTTCCTGCCTCAGAAGAAGTAGTCTTATTAACCTACCTAAAAACTGATTTATTTGTGAGAAATGTATGCATTTTATTGTAGAAATATATGCATTTTATTGTTTTCTACTCGGCTCTGTTGTAAGGGATGCTGGCTGCTCTGGTGAAACAGATTTGCTGCTCTTTGATACAAGCAGCTTTAATGCTTTAAGCTGGAAAAATTTAAGGAATTTAAGGGTTTTTTTTTAATTGTTACCACTGTTAGATTTGTACAAAGTGGAGGGCTTTGGAGCAATACTGAAGTCCACCTTGTCGCGGCACCTCCCAGCGTGGAGGGGCATTTCTGTGACCTCTCCCTCTCCTCAATACAGCTTTTAGTCAGTTTTGTACTGCCCGAGGCCTTGGGAGAAATTAGAATCCAGGTCTAAGGGTTTGCCTGCGTGTGGAAGTTCTAGCAAATTAAAGTCCTGATCGAGTTTCTGCGGTGCAACAAGTTACCACACATCAGCTGACCCTTGGTACCTGTCTGTGTGCTCCCGGCTCGCCTGCAGCTAGTGAGGTAATTAGACTTTGCTTACCCACAATAAAAAAGGGTTAATTTAAATCACATTCGCCAGCGTTTGCTGTAGGCTAGGGATTCATCTGTGTAGCATTGCTGTGGGTCAACTAGCGCTAGGGAGTAATTTGAGCTCCTCTTGCTTGACCATGAGATTGAGCCCTAAGTGGGATTTGTTGTGGTGTCTGAGCAGGGATTCCTTCAGGATGTGCTCCAGGACATCCACACTCAGGCTTCTGCGGCAGAGACATCTTTTCCTGTCTGCTCTGTGGTTGATAAGGTGGAGAAATGGGTGATTGTAGCGAGACGTGATTCTTACCCTAAAGATCTTTTTAAAAAAATGGAGTGGAAACACCTTGAACTGTGCCCTCAAATGGTGTTTCTTAATTCTCTAAATTGCTGAGAGGGAAAGCTGGATGGCTGTCTCAGATGGAGACCACTCCATGCCTCCTGGAGGTCATCAGCTGGATGACAAATGCATCTCACCTCCCATTACAGTTTTACCAATCAGTTTTGTCACAGACGATGAGGATCTTGTGCCATCCAAGGAGCCTCCACCTGCCTCTCAAAAGGGCTCAGCTCTCCCAGAGATCCCAAGTCAGACCTGCTGGTATCTCGGAATCCATGGCCTAAATCTGGACCACCTTTCAAAGAAGAATTACTTACTTTGAGGCATTCTGTGGCAGATTATTCAAGTGCAGCTGACTGTTTGTGTTTCAGGGTTTGTGAGGAGCAGGTAGGAATGTTCTTCCACTCTGCAAAGGTGTCCCATGTAGGTAAATCATTAGTGATTTCTATACATTTTATAGGTGTTCATGATGACTCAGAGAGCCGGGAATTCTCTGCAGGGTGCAATTCCTGCCTTCATGTGAGCCAAAATCATAGAACTGGTCAAGTTCCAAGGCACTGAGTGCACAGGAGATGAATGAAGAGGCTTTGAGCTTAGAAATAATGACCCAAGCACTTATTTACTCTTTCAAATCAGAATCTTTCAATAGCCTGTACAATGCTGCAAGTTTCCTTTCCCTAACATAGATAACCTTTTCCAAGTTTCCTTCCCTAATACGGATAGTCCTTTCCATAATCTCACTTTTGGGATTCCTAATTTCTTGTATAATGCTAAGCAGGGAAAAGGATTAAAAGACTTTAGTCCTGTGGAAATAGTGAATTTCCAAAGAGAAGAATGATAACCCTCCCTGAGAGTTTGATACATTTGGCTAAATGCAGGTGATTAAAGCCATTTGAGATTTCCCTGGAATCCATGTGCAGCTTTCCCACAGGTCCCTCATGATCTTGTCTTGTGCAGGTATCTCACAGAGGGGTTTTCACATGGAAAAATTTAGGAAATATTTAGCTCATTGAATTGATTCCTGAGCTTCTGATCCAGATATTTTTATCTGGCTCTCTACCAGTGCCCAGTGAGTGATCCAAGCCAGTGGAGGTTTCCTGTAGTTGTGTAGGCAGGAGTGTGCAGTGCCATCCAAAGGGGTGCTTTCTGTCACCCCAGGAATCCACATGATTTAGGGAGGCAGGCTGGAGCCAGGTGGGTGCTGGAAAGCACCTGAAATGGCACTCAACACACCTGTGCTCAAGCAGTTGAATTCCAGACTGAGAATTCAACATGTGATAAACTATGGGGGGGAAAAAAAAATATCCAGAGAATTTCAAGCAGGCGAGTACAATTTCTCCTAAAAGGCAGCTCTTGGGAGGTTTGCTTTGGAATGTCTGCTTCCTGACTGCAAATGGTGTTATGTAAGTGAGGCCAGCTAACTTCTGGGCAGCAATGAAGATTTATCCCGGGAATAATGGGAATGATGGCTGAGAGCTCTGCTAGCCTGGCCATGGAGTTCTTGGCCATCACAGGGAGCTGGTGATCATGGAGGCAGGGGGATGAAATACAGAATTAGGGATTTCTAGAATGTTAAGGGGTTAGGATGGATCTGGAGGATCCAACACAGGCAGAGACACCTCGCACCAGGCCAGGCTGCTCAAGGCCTTTCCAACCCAGCCTTGAGAACTTCCAGGGCTGGGGCATCAACAACTTCCCGGGGCAACCTGAAAATAGGAAAGAAAAGAATGACCAACCTCCTGTGTTTTGGTTCAGCTAATTTGGGTCGGGTTGAGCCAATGTTCAGGGAGGTGGAAGTTCACTTTGATGTGTGGAGGTGAAGGAATCCCACGCTTTCCTGACTCTGGTAGCCTACTGCCTGCCACTGATCCTAAATTGACTTTAAGTAGTTCTCACTTTCAAGAGTAATCAAGTAGTACTGATTTAGATCTGGGTCTGATTATTGCTGGAGAGGAAAATTAAGGTGTTTGTCTTGCCTAGAAGGATAAGTCGTGGCGTTACGCGGGATAATCTTCAATTTACCACCAGAAGCAGCTGCACTAAAGACAGGCAGGTTATCAAAGCACTGAACTTCCTTTGCAACAGAAAAATGCATCATCCTCAGATGACTGATTGCAGCAGAGCTGCTGTGGCTTGACACGTTCACAGCCCTCAGCAGCCCTGCAACAGCTGTGCATGACCTCAACTTAATCCAAAGTCAAGGGCAAAGGAAGAGATTTAAGCCTCGCTGTCTCGGTGGAGGCTCGGAGCGCACGCATGGACAGTTGCAGCAGCTCTGCTGGCAGGCAGCAACTTGTGAATGACTTGATCTCATTCATTGTGTGCCAATGCCTTGCTTCTCGTCGCCTTGGTGAGCAAACAGAGGCAGGCAGAGCCCCGGCCCGCACGTTTATGAAGAGCGTTGCCGTGCTGACGCGCGGACCCGCGGCAGGGAACGGGCTCTGCACGGGCACGCACCCCTCAGCTGAGGGTGGAGTGAGAGGTGACAGGCCAGCAGAACCCACAGGAGACAGAGCTCCCAGCCCAGCATGGGACAGCACACCTGGACTGCCAGGCTCCATCCCCTGCCCGCGCCAGGGAGGAATTGGCAAACTGGAGGGCAGTCAAAGAGCCAGAGGGCTGGAAGGAGTGATGCTGATGAGCAAAGATTGGCTCTAGGGCCAAAGAATGAGAGGATAAGAGGGACGTTGAGATGCTTGAGCGTGTCCAAAGGAGAGCAACGAGGCTGGTGAGGGGCTTGGAACACAAGCCTGTATGAAGAACAACTGAGGGAGCTGGGGTTATTTAGCCTGGAGAAAAGGAGAGTCAGAGGTGACCTTATCACTCTCTTCAACTTCCTGAAGGGTGGCTGTGCTGAGCTGGGGGTCGGTCTCTTTCTCCGGGCAGCAACAGACAGAACAAGAGGACGCAGTCTCGAGCTGCGCCAAGGGAGATCCAGGCTGGAATTAAGGAGGAAGTTTTTCACAGAAAGAGTGGTCAAATACTGGAATCATCTGCCCAGGGAGGTGGTGGAGTCACCATCCCTGGATGTGTTTAAAAAAAGACTGGATGTGGCACTGGGTGCCATGATGTAGTTGAGGTGTTAGAATAGGGGTGGGACTCCATGATCTTAAAGGTCTCTTCCAACCTAGAAATTCTGTGATTCTGTGATAATAGCTCTCCAGCATTTGTCAGGTGTATGTGTGGGAAATGGATTTATAGAAAGTTCCTAAAGCTTGATAGAAGGTTTACATGTGTGTAGTAGGGGAAAGCAAGGAGGGATGGTTCTGCAGGGTACCAGGAGCACAACTTGGAGAAGGAAAGAAAGGGGGATACCAGTGAAATTCCAGAGAAAACGACTTTCCTGGATGCTCTAGAATCTAGAATGACAGTGTAGAGGAGTGATGTTAAAATGATGGAAATATCATAATTTGATTTATTCAACATGATCCCAGGCAAGACCGTGGGAATGAGTGATGGAGGTTTCTATGTTATGGCTGCGTGGTACCAAATGAGTGATATTTTGCTGGAATTCAGTCAGGGTTTATCTTCAGCTGGTGAGAACCTCCAGAGGTGCCCTGACTTCAGTCAAGCTGTTGCAGAATCCAAAGAAATGGGAGAGGTGATGGAAGGGCTGGAACTCAGGATAGGACTGGATGGACTCTCCAGGCATTTTTCTGTTCAGCCTCAGGGCTTGGACATTCACTTGTTTAGATGCAGAATGGTGAAATTGCCAATTTGTGACTTTGTGTGCCAGGGATAACAAACTGTACAATTATAACTTCCCACTGACTGCAATAATTCGCTGTGATCAGGTTTGAGTGCCTTCAAGTTAATAATGAAATTTATCTTCTAACCTGATCAGTCACCGTGCCCACACATCCTTCCCTCTGAACTGGAGAGGCGTGGATTTTGGACTGCTCAGTGTCAGGAATTGGCTGGATGGTCACATCCAGAGGGTGGTGGTCAGTGGCTCAATGTCCACTTGGAGATCAGTGACCCCCCCAGGGTCCCTCAGGGGACTGTGTGGTGTCCAGTGCTGTGTAATTCCTTGATCAGGGACATGGATCTGTGGGACTGAGGGCACCCTCTGCAGACAGCACCAAGCTGAGTGGTGCAGGTGGCACCACAGGGACTTGGACAAGCTCCAGAGGCTCAGCAAGGCCAGGGCATGTTCCTCGGAAAACCTGGGAAAACTCTGGGATCAATCCAGGCTGGGGATGAAGGGATTAAGAGCGGCCCTGGGGAGCTGAATTTGGAGTGCTGGTGGGTGAGAGGCTGGACATTCCCTGGCCATGTGCACTGGGACCAGAAATCCAGGGCTGCATCCTCACAGGTGAGGGAGGGGACGCTTCCTCTCTGCTCCCACCTGGAATGCTGCATCCAGCTCTGGAATCCTCAGCACAGGAGCAGGGCCAAAGGAGGCCACAGAGGTGCTGAGAGGGCTGGGATTGCTCAGCCTGGAGAAAAGAAGGTCTAAGGAGACCTTAGAGCCCCTTCCAGTGCCTGAAGGGGTTTGCAAGAAAGAGGGGCACGAGCATTTTAGCAGGACCAGCTGAGACAGGACAAGGTTCAGTGTTTTTAAACTAGGGAAGGATTGACTCAGGGTAGATGGAAGGAATACGTTTTTTATGATGGGAGCGGTGAGGCACTGGCACAGGTTGCCCAGGGATGTGGAGCATTCAGGGCCAGGTTGGCCTGGGCTCTGAATAACTCCACATGCTTGAAGATGTCACCCTGGTGATGGCAGGGGGGTTGGACACAGGAACTTGTCCCTTCCAACCCAAACCAGTCTGTGATTCCATAAATGGGAATTCTCTCTCTTAGGTTGCCATAACTGAGTTGTGATTGAGTTGCTGCCTGTAAGAACCTTTCCTTTCATCAGATCTGTGGGTGAATAGCCAGGATAGATTTAGGTATCTATATTTTTAGGTGGTATATGTTCGCTGAGATGGGTCCTACCTGAGCTGCAATTGAGCTTTTGAGAAGCTCCTGAGTGCATGAGAACAGAGAATTCTTTGTCAGAGCCCCTCAGCTCAGGTCAGTGCTCTCCTTTAGATTCTCCTGAGTGGGGAAGAGGTGAAGAATTGACCTTGTGCCACTCAGAGGAGTAGGACACAGACATTCCCCTCCTTTGGACACACCCTCGGTGTGTGTGAGGTGGTCATTTCTCAACTCCCCATTATTGAAGGGTGTGAAAGGGCTGTACCTACGACAGAGGTACAAAGACTCTCAGGATCAGCATTGTTTAAGGACTGTGCCACTTCTCTCTTTAGCACCCTGCTGATAAGCAGCCAGCATGCTCCTTAATCAAAGATCTGGTGTTTAAGAAGAGGCTCCTCACAGAAAATGGCCAAAAATGCACGTAAATGTAGCAAACACTCAGGGTTTATTGATTGACATGACAAGACACTGGTAGGAGAAGGGCATATGGAACTTGCAAACTCATTTTTGGGGTCTCCATGAGAGTGATGGAATCGCAGTGTGCTCTTGGCTGTGGAGTTACACCAGATCCCTGTGTAAATGCAGCTGGAAGGAGAGAGGAAGGGTTTTGCCATCCCAGACAAGGTGGGGCTGGTATCTTTAGGGACACACTAAATGCTGTTAAGGACCTGAGTCCTGGCTTTCTGAAAGTCCAGGAGTGCTGTTTGTCCCCAGCTGAGGGCCTGCCATCCCAGGGAGCTGGCAGAGATCCCTGGATTCCAGCAGCCTTGCCTGTGCTACTCCAAAACACCTTGGGATCAGATTTGTACAGAAAGCACGGAGCAGGGATGAATTATGTCTGTGCTGAGCTCCTTCCAGCTGAGACAAGCTCAGGAGCAGGGTCTCACACTTCCCATCCAGCTGGCAGCCAAATCCACCCAGAGATCTCTCCACTCCTTCTCCCAGCCCTGGCTGGACCTCGTGGCTCACGGCGCAGGGACCCTCGTGGTCCTTAGGCAGGAGCTCCATTAGGTGAGTCAAAAAACGGAGCCTCCACCCTGCTGGCCAAGCTGTGCTGAACTTGTCTCAGCTGGAAGTCACTGTTTGCATGTTTTCCCATAGCTACTGGAATCTGTTTGATTCCAGGCTGAGGTGTGACACGCAGCTCCCCAGCTCCTGGATGTGAGCTCGCCCGGTGGATTTGGATTGTCTCCCAGGTGCTGAATTATCCAAGAGAGAAGCACATTTTTCTTCACCTTCATGGTGTGGTATCCCAGGGTTGGGAGGGGGGTGTGTGAGGAGTTAAGATCTCAGGCATGCAACATTTGGGGCTGAAGAAATCCTTTTGCTCAGTATTGCCCCAATCCCTGCCCTCACAGCCCCAGGTAGGAACTGTGTCAGGCCCAAGGCAGGAGCTCTGCCATGCAGCAGCATTCCCCAGATTCCTGGGTCATTAAACAGCTCTGAGAAGCTCCAAGGTTATTATCAATTATGCTGGTATCTAGATTAGTCTCTGCTCTGCCACCTTATCAGTAACAAAGCCATAAAGCTGGCCTTTGGGATTCTTATCTCCTCACTTGGGTCAAATCCCCAGTCTTGGTTGCCCACTAAGTTGATCTCATCTGGTCAGGGTATCCAAAAGCTGCCAGCAGCTCTGCAAAGGGCTCAGGGTGTAAAAACATGACCAGAATCCTGATTTACTTTATCCAAAGCCCTCCGAAGCCAGCTCTTTCCAGGAAATACTGATTTCACTCAAAGCTCATTGCAGTGATGCACTTCCAGTGAACGGAACTGGCAAAATGCCTTCTGATTTCCAATCTTCAGGAGCTGAGCCCCAGGTGGGGACAGCCTGACCACAATTCCTTCTCTGTCTCTGTGAAAAGGAGGAGAAATAGCAGAAAAAACAACCTGAAGAATGATATTATCAAAAATTAGAGGTTTGACTTGGCTGCCCCAGTGGTTTTATTTCCACCTATCCTAAAAAAAAAACCCACAAGCAGAAGCTCCCAAGTGGTTTTAAAGGGGAGCTGATAAAAGTAGGCACTAATAATGTACAAACCACATGCAACAGTGGATGAATTCAAAAGCTTAAAGTGAGTATGAGGCTCAGGGATCTGATCTGGGTCAGGTTTGTGTGATTCTCTTAAGGCAAATCTGCTCAAGACCTCTGTGAGCACCAAATCTTAGACAAGAGTCTTCCCTGGGTTCATCTGAGCTTCCTACCTGTGCTTTCTCATGGATTTTTCCTGTTGGCCATCCTTTAGGAAGTTGCAGAAATGGAAAGAATGGGTGAAAATATGTTAAATATACACATTGTGCAAAGACACAACTGTGCCACCTCCCTGCTCTCATTTCCCATCTCAGCTCATTGTTCATTGCTCCTGTTTGGGCTCCCCTTGGAGTCAGCTCCATCCAGCTGGAGAGGCAGAGGCTTCCTGGAGGTCTTTTTATTGGAAATCTCTTACCCTGGAAGAGATTTTGGATCAGGCTGTGGATCAAGCTTTCCTCCTGCATGCCCAATTTTGTCTCCTCCTGCTAAAGCATCGCCGTAGATCTTTGTCATTTTAGCAACTGGTATGAATAAATAATGCCCTCAGTAAACAAGTTTTGAAAGAAATCCCTCAGTGGATAATTTTAGTTGGTAGAGGTGAACACTGATTTATTGGAAGTTTGACCCGAGAGGGGTTTTGTTGGTTTTGGTTCTGGTTTACTTATTTATTTATTAAAATTCTTGGAGATTTTCATGCTTTTAAATTATGGAAGTCTTCAAACCCTTGGAGCAGCCATTTCTTCAGAGCAGGGTCCAATGTGAAGCACCTAACACAGGGAAACCTGGGTCATGCGTGGGATTACTCATTTTCCTTGCATTAAATCTAATCCTTATGAAAACTTTCCTTGAGCCAAACACTTAACCACATGTTTGAGCACGTGGGACATCCTGTCCTTACATTCTTGCTTGTGTCTCATTGATCCATCTCTCAGCTGGGGCATCAGGTAAATCAGGAACAAACAGGATTGACCCAGGAGGGGGGAAAGGAAATTTCCAGCCCCTCACCACCTGCCCTACTTAGTGGAGCGAGTTGAAAGGTTGAAAACTTAAAAAAACCTCAGTGATCAGACAAGACTTGAGTGGAAATGCAGAAAACAACAGCGTTTGGTGTTGTTCCAAAGATTAAAAGGATAAAATTTATTGATGAAGTGGGGAGATTCCTAAACAGAAGTAGAAGTGAAGCCTCCCTCGCCCAGAATTGTGTTTATAGGCTTACCACAGTGGAAGTGAGGTTTTCATAACCACTGACAAATATCTGGTTATAGGCAGAGACAGGATGTGCACCTCTGGAGCTCTTCTAAAGAACATCCACCCAGTGATCCATCAGCAGCTCACCACTGAAATACAGCTCATTCATTAATAATCCATCATCTACGTGTCAACAGCTTTGTCCTTAATTCCCTAATGGAATGGCTGTTTCCATGGATGTGGATGCTGATATTATTCCCACTTCACAGGTAGGAAATTGAGGCAAACCAAAATGCCCCCAGTCCACAGTCCCATGCTCACACCTTAATAACTACATCACCTTCTCTTCTAATTAAGGTAATTTACTGATAGAATTGATCCATGTGCACACTGGGATGATTATTATCTCAAGTCTAGTGTTGGGACAGTTTCATAACCCACCCGATCTGTCAATGCTGAAGGTTCTCCATCTCCAACAAGAGGGCTGAGAATTTTTGTTACTTAGTGCTCGGGAGGTTCCTATGTGTGCTTGATGCAGAATTGGGAGCCTGAAATTGAAATTATCACTCTTAAGGTAAAACAAACACACACCGAAAAAAGAAAAAAGAAAAAAAATTCTGGGGAAAATCTGCTGCAGTTCTGATTGGCAGTGTTTGATGATTAAAAACATGATTCATCCAAAAACAACCCACGCCTTGCAGTCTGTTCCCAGAGCTCTGGCGCCAACCAAATTCTGGGTACCCAAGAGACATTTCTGTCCTGTCACAGCAAGCAGCATGGAATTGCAGCAAGGCAATCCCTTCCCCTGTGCTGGCACAGGGTGTCTTTCACAACGGGGACCCAGGGTCCAGTCTCGCTTACAGGAAAGCCTTGGGTGCAAAAGCCTTTGTTGAGCAGGATGCTGCTGGACAATGAATGAAAGGGCCACAGCTGAGGTGTTCCCAAATGGTTTTTAGTTGAAGACCCTTGCTGATAAGTGATTAGATGCTCTCAACAAAAGGTGGTGCTAAAAGGATCAAGGAGGAAAGTCGGTGCTGAGTGGCAGCAATTTGTTGGTGAGAATCAACATCCTTATTCCTGTAAGGCTGGAGAAGCCTGCTAATTCCAAGGCATAAATCCCTTTGAGGCTTGCCACATCCCGGTTTCAGCCGACGCTGGGATGGGTTAAAAGCAGGAGGGGCAGCATTGTAAAGCCATGATCTTATCCAAGTCTCATCCAGCTGGCTATTTATATGGTTGTAGATATATTGCATCCCATTGTCTAAGGCAGAACCTGGTGCTCAGCCCTTTGAGGGCTCGTGGGGAATGCTCCTCTGATCAGGGAATTTTACAGCACTCGGTGATAGGGGACTTTGTGGCCTGGAGCCGTGGATCATCTCGGGCCTGATCGTGTCAGATTGCTTCCCGAAAACAATGAGGAGCTTGAGTCACTACTTGGGTGGGAAACCTCCAAGGAAATCTCGGTTTGACTCTGTATCTTCAGGACCATTAGGACCATGCGGGCTACACCTGGTGGCTCCTTTGTCAGGTCTAACAACCCCTGCTTGAGTTAGAGCATTCAAAAATCTGCCACGGGTGGCATTTCCTAAAATTCCTGTAGCTCACATTCAGACCTCTGCTCCTAAAGCTCAGAGTTATTGGAACCCACTGTAATGTCAAAGATCAAGAAAGGAATGAATAATTCTGGTTAAAACTCTGGTTCTGAGCACCAGAGAGAAGTTTGATGATATTCAAAGAATCTCTCTGTGTGACTTCAGTCCCATGTCCAATATCCTCCTCTGTGAAGGGAAGGCTGATGTAGCAGATGGTAAGGATCAGTCATTCCTCTCAGATTTGGATGTCCTTCTGCTTTTCCAAGCTTTCTCCAGCTTTTCAGAACATCTGGATGTGGCAGTTTGGGTCCTGTCCTTGGTGCCTTGTGAGGGTTGACCTAGAACAGAGACTGGACAGAGCTAAAGAATAAAGCAGGGATTTATTCAAAGGCCTCCATGGATGCACCTTGGGCAGCACAAGAGCCCAGCCAGGGCTGCACCCAACCCAAGAGGAACCCAAATGGTCCCAAAATGCACGAGCGCTCCCGGGGTCTCTCCCTTGGCTCAGTTCTGCTCCATTTGCACCTTGCAGTTCATTGTCCCGTTCCAGCTTTAGCCCAGGCACTCCCACCCTGCTTGTTTGTCTCTCTGCAGCCCACGCTGTTTGTGCTCCTGGGCTGAGCTTTGGATCATTTGTCCTTGGTGCCCAGCTGGAGCAGGAATTGTTTTGTCTCCCTGCTCTGTGCAGAGAGCTCAGCATCCCCTGATGTGAACCCAGCCCCACACACTAAAGCAGCACAGAACCTGAAAATATAAAAGCTAAACCTGAGGCATCATCCTCCCTTGTCCTCAGTTCTGGGTTATTCCCTCCTCCTTTGGGCTCTCTCTCCAGCCCTGCTGTGCTCAGCATTCACACCCTGAGGGTCAGTCCCCAAATCCCCACATCCTGCTGGAGATTTGCCATGGCTCCTGTCACTCCCACAAGCCTGGCTTGGCACCTGGGGCATGGAGGTGGTTTGGGTGGTGACATCCTGACCCCTCTCCTTGTGTTGCTGCCCTGCCCGTGTCCTTCACTCTCACCCCTCTGATGTTTCCACGTCCTTCAGGCTCTCTCAGTGATGATGTGATGGAGTTTTTTGGGCTGTTGGTAAGAAAGTTCAATAGCACTGAGGGGATCTCAGGGAGTTCCAGGTAAAACCAGCTTTGTTTGTGGCAATTGCTCAGCAGAGTGACACTGGAGAGTTGTCGACTCCCCATGTATTTCTTTTGTACCATGCTGATCCTAAATATGACCATTTTGAATTCTTTATTCCCTCTTTTTCTTTATATTCTGTCTAAAAATGCTGTACCAACATCACTTTTATCACCTTTGTTTAACAATCTCTTTTCAAAATTGCACGAAATTAGTTTTCCATAGAACTGTGGTTACTAGCACTAATTATATTACAATTTTTCCATCCTCTGTGGGTTCAGTCTTGTATCATCCAATTCCCTTTTGGGCCAGATAACAGATTTACAGTTATCCATTTGCTCTTTAACAACACAGTGGATTCCTAACCTATTTGGCATTCTCTTGTTTTCCATCATCACTTGGAGATTTATTACAAATGTTAACAGTAGTTATCCAGAAATATCCGAGATTCCCTTCCTTCTTTATCTCCTTGTTCATCTACAGGAGGTTAATACATTATTAGGGACTACAAATGTGTGTTTGAATATCTCTGTATGTTCTCTAACAGCATATTAAACAATTATTTATTGGTCATCCTCCTGTTCTTAGCACCGCTGACCATGGATTACCCACTATGGGCTTTCCTTATCACTTATCTGCCTTTTTGTGTCCTAATTTATATTCACAATTTCCCACTCTTCTCACCTGGTCTTGGAGTGCACAGAGGAGTGGGGTGAGTGAGATTCATGAGCAGTGCTGGGAGCTGATGGATGCCTTTTAAACCACCCCATGGGATTTCACCTACATTTATTTTCTGGGGTTTTTTTTAAGAGCAAAGGTGAATTAGGGAATTGCACTCACTTTTCTTAAACTTCTCATGCTCTACCTGGACAGATTTTTCTTTTACCCTCCCCCTGTAGTTCAGTGCTCCTGTATCACAGTCCCAGCAGAATCATTGATTTCTTGGAACCAGCAAATATGTCCTTTTGGTTTTAATCATTTACCAAACCAAAAAAAAAAAAAAAAAGAAAGCTTTCAAAACTTTTTCAGAACCCTCCCAGCCCCTCTAAGCCAGCCTGCTGTCATTTTACCTTTCAAGACCTTCCCTGTTATTTATGATTATGCCTTAGCAGTTGCCAGTTCCAAGGAAGTGGAAAGGTTCCTTGTCCTGAGCACCGTGTGTGCACATAGCAAGAGACAGTCCCTGCCCTGCAGCACTTCAAATCTAATCTAAAGAGACAGAAAAAAAGGTGGGTGAAATGAAGAATTATTAGTATGGCACGATGTTAGCAACTCCTTACCCCGGATCCCTGGCAGCTTTCCAGCCCCCAAAAGGACAGGAGTGCAGGTATTTCTTTTCAAGGTAAGAGCAGAGCAGGGGGTTTTGTGGAGGAAAGTTCTCCACCCTGATTTTGCCACAGAAGAAGGGGTTTTTATTCTGAGAATTTGACACCTTTGAAGCAGGGGTCTACCAGAGGAGAGGCAGTGGCTGTGAGCAGCTGCTGAAGGCTCTCCTGCTGCTGTGTCAAAAAAAAAAAAAAAAAAATTAAAATCCACATTTCTGCAGCTGGGAAACTGAAGGGAGCATTCCCCTTCTCCCTGTCGAGATTTGACATGTGTGGACACAGACAAGGAGTGGGGTTTGCTTAGGCAATGCACCAGTGCTGACTCCTGCTATTCTGCTAACTGCTCTTCATTTTCTACTTACTGCTGCCTTCCATCCTACCTCATTCCTGGCCCCTTCTCTCTTTCTTTCACCCCTTCATGTCCTGCCTGAGTGCAGAAAATGAGCTTTTTGCAGCGGGAATCATCTCCCTGACACTTCTGCACCGAGCTCTTAACACAATGGGAGCCCTAATCTCAGACTCAGGTTCAAGGCATAATAGTAATAATTATTGTTGTTATCGTTGTAATAACAATGATGGAAAGATTTAGGGAAAGCAGGAGGGAAAAAATGTTGCTAACAGCAAGGGAAGATTACCCTGATCCTGGAAAGAGGTGTGTATCAGCAACTTTTAATCACCAGATAGGCTTCCTCTTCCAGGGTGGGGTGATGCAGGAGTCTGGGAGCTCTGCTTGTGTTCCCTGATGGAGCATGTGCTGGGAGCTGTGTGAGTGGGTCAGTCAGGGTGCAAAAAGGGGTTTTTCCTAAATTCAGGTGCCCAGAAAGATGGGGAATGGACTGCAGGCGTCTGTCCAGGCCCGTCAGCAGACAGTGGCCCAGACCTCACGGCCAGAGAGGTCAATGTTTGGCTGCTTATGGGGTTTGGAGCTTGGGGTTAACAGCCAACGTGGGCATGTGGGGCTTTCTCCCCCTCTCCTTTCTTTGGAGCACAGCAGATAAATAGCTCCAGGTGAAGGCCTGCACATTCTTTATGAAGCAAAACGTGCTGTCGGTGTAAGGAGGCGAATGTGTGGCCCGGGGCACCATGTGCAATGTAATGTGTCTCGAGTCCCTTGCACGGGCTTGTTTGAAATATGTGTCAATAACAGCAGCAGCAGTTTGCTGCTCAGAAAGGAAAAGGAGGTGAGCGTGGTGGGGAGAGAGGGGAAAGCAGAGTGGGGTGGAGGGCAGCTAGGTCCCCATCCTCCCCCACCAGCCTCCTTAAAAACCCCAAAGCCTCCCCTCCTCCCCACCACCCACTTGGTGAGATCACCCTCGTTGCAGTGAATACTCAGCTCGAGCACTCCCAGGAGAGAGCCAGTGTATTCACCAACAAACTCATTTCTACAGCAGAAGCAATAAGTGATCTCTTGCAGGGAGAGGGGGAAGCCTCTAATTACTATTTTTAAGGGCGTAAACCAAACCCAGGTTAAAAATTATGGGGGACTGACTGTCTTCCTCTTCTTGCTTCCTGTCCTAGGCAGGATTCAGGTCTCAGTGATTTCAGCACAGTCAAAATTAGCGCCTGCAAGTCCCATGTGTGGAAAGCCACAGTCCTTCTGCACAAACCTCTTTGCCTCCACTGCCACGAGAGAGTGGCTCCAGGGAAGCTCTTGCAGATGGGTCAGCACATCCCTGGGGGAACTGGTAGATTCCCTGTCTCTGGATATCTCTGGATCAAGAGTGGGCACCTTTCTGGAGGAGGTGATTCAGGCCAGCGGTGTAGAGGAGATGAGTTAATGGGTGGTCTAACCTGGTAATTATAGACGTTGATGAATCCATGAGATTACAGTGTTGTTGTAAGGGAGCTGGCCAGAATTCCTAAGCTTTTGTGACTGCCTCTCAGCAGCTCCCCTGCCCCAGCTGAGGAAAACCATCTCGCAGGGAGGCAAGTGGGTGGAACAGTGCTGAATCTTCAGTCCAGAATTTTGTGTCCTGGTGAGGATCTCCCTGGCTTGGTCTGCAGTGGGTCTTCGCTCCTGTATTTGCTGTAATTCCCATGCAGGGGATTTCTACCTCACTACAGCCCCCCTTCTCCTCTCAGCAAGTCTCTGTGGAGCTCAGAGCCAGACCTTTGGCCAAAGGGTTTGGTACAGGTGAACGCAAACCTCTTGTTCATCACCTGACTAAATAATCCTGAGGTCAAGGTGGGATTCATCCTGTTGGACACCTGCACTGCCAGTAACTCACAGCTGAGGTATCACAGAATCATGGAATGGTTTGGGTTGGGAGGGACCTTAAAGATCATCCCATTCCTCCCCTGCCATGGGCAGGGACACACCTTTTACTGAGCCAGGGTGCTCCAAGCCCTGTCCAGCCTGGCCTTGGGCACTTCCAGGGATGCACAGGTAGCTTTACACTTTCATGGGCAGTGGAATCCAGCACTAAACTGGACTTAACTCCATGACTTAACTTCTAATTGAAACTGCTATCTTGATTAGGCCAAATTGCTCGTCTCCTGCTTGTCCAGTTCTTCCCACTGGACACCTGGGACATGTGGGATGGCTGGCTCAGGTCTGTTGTGGCCATCCACAGCAGCTGAGAGGGCCACATCTTGGCTCCCAGTCCTGGTATAGATTCCCAGTGGTACCTGAGACACTCAAGCAGGGCTGGAAGCCACTTCACAGGTCCTACAGAAAACCTGTGGCACTTGGGAGCCAAGTTTGACCCCCAAGAGATGTCCCTGAGCACTCAACCAAACTGACCCTGGCATGTCCTGAGATACCTCACCAGCTTTTGGAGACTTCACCCGCCTTGTCCTGAGCTTCTGATTTCCAAACGTGATTAGTCAGTGTTAGTAGGAAAAGGAGGTGAAAGAAAGAGTTCCTTGAGGGCACCCTCGATGTCTCTGGTCGATGCTTGGGAGCACCAGAGCAGAGAAATGTTCAATCAAGCCTCCAAACACAGGAATGTGTCAATAGGTGTGTCCGTGCGCGGGTACCTGCGGGAAGGGAACAGAAGGCAGAGAACATCTGATGGTGGCATCAGGGGTAAACACGTTCTCGTGCTCATGGCTTTTCTTCCACTGCCATTTTCAGCTCTGCCGTTGAGCAATCCCTTCCAAAGAGAGTGTCCTCTCTGCTCTCCTGGTTGGTGATAAATGGGGTGATGTCCTGCAGGTGAAGAGCTTGGAGACCTTTAAGCCCCTGGTGTCTTTGTGCTGTCAAACCTCCAGGTGTTCCTGCTTTGTGTAAAACAACTGAGCCCTTCTTACTGCTGCTAAATCCCCTTCTGTTCCTCTGAACCTTGGTGATAACCTGTGGAACTGAGTTCCATTAATTAATTAATTAGTTCAGCATTGTAATAAACCCCAGAGCTGTGCTCTAAGACAGTAGTTATAGAGCCTCTAGACCATTTAGGATGTTATTCCTGTAAAATTCCTTTAAAACGGAACTTTCTTTTGTCCAGGCAGTATGGGCAGTTGAAAAGGCCTATATTACTTAATAAAAAAAAAAACAAAAAAAACAAACACAAACAAACAAACAAACAAAAAAAACCCAACCAAAAACCAGTTGCTAAAATCTTGAATGATTTGTTCAGTCAAAATATTTCTGGCCAGTCAAAATATCTTTTTTAGATCCCTACTTTCCCACATTCGGATGCATTTTCACTGGCACAGGTTGCCCAGAGAGGTGGTGGGTCCCATCCCTGCAAACATCCATGGCCAGGCTGGATGGGGCTCTGAGCAGCCTGATCTGGCTGAAGACATTCCTGATCATGACAAGGGGGTTGGAGTGGGTGACCTTTGAAGTCCCCAGACAAACCATTCCTACACAAGCCATTCCATGATTCTCTGATTCTGTATTTAGGGTCTGAGAGCATGGGAAAGCTGAAAACCAGGGAGTGAGCAGCTCTTTGGTGAGACAGAGCTGCTTCTGCAGGGGTTGTGTGGTCCCTGTGGCCACCCAGACCCCACATGAGATCCACGGATGGGTTTGCTTTGTCTCCAGTGGAGCTCCCTTCCCACAGTGTGGTTTTGTCACCGTTCAGATCTCCTGTGAAACCCAATTATGAGCATTGCATAATCCCCCAGATCCACCAGTGCCTCAGTTCTGCAGAGAAATCCAAGCTGGAAGGATTCCATCTGCTAAGCTGAGTGACCCTGAAGCTTTATTATTATTATTATTATGCTGAGGAGGGCTCGTCTCTGGTTTCTAAAGTAAACACAGGAGGTATCTTGGCAGAGGAGCTTGCAGCAGAAAGCTGGGATTGCTTTCCCAAATTCTTGGCCGCTTTCCTTGCTGCATGTCAAAGCTGGTATCTTTGCCTAGCAGTGATCACCCCTCCACGAGCTGATCACGATCTGGCAGCCTGTCTGCAGCTCCCCAGCCACTCTCAGACAGAAATCATTAAGGCTGGGATGCTGCTCAGGTGTGCAGGTGCTGCTCCTGACACTGGAGAGATTCCCAAATCCTCCCGTGGAGGCTCCGTGCCCCCAGCACTGAGGGGTCGTTGGCTCTTCACCCAAAATCTTATTCCATCCCCCAAGTCAAAGATTTGGGGTAGTTTATGCTGCTCCAAGGGCAACTCCCGACCCACTTTAGTTCCTCAAAATCTTTCCCCTGCTGCCTGCAATGGGGATGGTTCAGCCTGGGTAAGAGAAGGGTTCAGGGTGACATGACTGGGGCCAGGACCTGAAGGGAGCTACAAGAAAATGGAGATAAATTATTTACAAGGGCTGGAGTGGCAGGACAAGGGGGAATGGCTTCACACTGAAAGAGAATAGGGCTGGATTGGATATTAGGAAGGATTTCTTCCCTGTGAGGGGTGGTGAGGCCCTGGCACAGGGTGCCCAGAGAAGCTGAGGCTGCCCCTGGATCCCTGGCAGTGTCCAAGGTTGGACAGGGCTTGGAGCAGCCTGGGATGGTGGAAGGTGTCCCTGCCAATGGCAGGGGGCTGGAAGTAGATTTAAGGTCCCTTTAAGGTCCCTTCCAATCCAGGCCATTGTGTGTTTCTATTTCATGATTCTTCCTCCTTCCCCAGTGTCTTTGCCATTCATCAGCCTGACCCCTTCCAGAAGTTTTCCATCCAGGCACTGCCTCGCCAGCCAAGAAGCTTCCACCCTGGAGAGCAGCTCTGTTCCTCTGAGGGGCATCAAGGCACCACATCTGCCAATCCACTTGGAGAAGAAGCTCTTTGAGCCGCGGCTCCTGCTGTGAGAGCACCAGACCCCAGCAGCGTTAGGGAGAGGAGCCTGGAAATCTTGGTCCTTCCCTGTGCTCTCTGGTGCTGCACATGTGGTGCCAATACTCTGGCTCTGCTTTTGGAATTCAGACCAGGTCTGGAAGAACATTTCATACAAATCACCTTTTTTCACCCAAGAGATTTGGAGAATGGATGGCCTCTTGCTTGAGAGTCATAAAATCATGGAATGATTTGGGTTGGAAGGGACCTTAAAGCTCATCCCATTCCACCCCCTGCCATGGCAGGGACACCTTCCACCATCCCAGGGTGCTCCAAGCCCTGTCCAACCTGGCCTTGGGCACTGCCAGGGATCCAGGGACAGCCACAGCTTCTCTGGGAATTCCATCCCAGGGCCTCCACATCCTCACAGGGAAGAATTCCTTTAAACACCTAGTCTAAATGTATATAAATATATATATATGGCTTCCTTTCTCCAAAACAGATTATAAAACCTTGACTTTAGGTCATTGTCGCTGTTGAGGAGTTGCCAAATGGAGGGATTTTGCTTAGCAACCCAAGAAAATTAAGCTGCCTTATGGCTGAAACCTCCCTGCCTGTTCCAGAATGGATTTTGGGCTGAAGGAGATCCAGCACATCCATTTCAGTAAACAGGAGCTATCTGCAGACAATGGTAAAAGTCAGTGCTGTAAAGCAAATTGCACCTTTCTCTTCTCTCTCTACAGCAGGTTTTACTGCGGTTGTTATTCTTTCTGTTGTGAGGGATGATCTCTGAGAGAGAATTTTTCTCTCTCTCAAGGTGTATACAAATGCCAGGACATCCACTGGCATTTTTCCTGTACCTCTGAGCGACTCATCAGTCTGTACCTCTTTAATTTTACTGAGATCTAGCTGAAACATGTCAAGGAGCCATGAGGATTTTTTTCCCATGCAAAGCAGTTTCTTTGCAAAAAAAAAAAAAAAAAAAGAATCCAGTTGTTCTGTTGCAGCAGAAATTGCAGTTTCATTTGAGGAAAAAAATGGTTTTATAAGCAGTAAAAAAAGTCTGAGCTTTGACCTCGTGGCAGTCTTGTTGCTGTTGTAGTGCTAAATAAGAGTTGTTTTCTCTTTGGGCTCTGGTGTTGTCCATGTCCTTCCTCCATGTGGATTTTTTATTGTCTAGTACCAGCTCCTCTTTGGCTGCAGGTCTTCCCAAAGAGAGGGAAGGAGAGGATAAGGTGCTCTCTGCCTTCTGCTGCTTTCCACATTTTTCTAAAAGGTGGAATAAAGACCTGAAACCTCTTTCTGGAGGAAAGTTTGTCTTTCCTGACCTCCACTGATGTTCCTTTCCCATATGGCAGGACCAGGATCCAGACAAATATTCCCCTTAGTCCACTCTGGGACAGAAATGGTCCTCAAAGAAGGTGCAAGATGTGTTTTTGTCTATTTATGACTCTGGAACAGCTGATTCCCTATGGATCAGTCCTTGAGTCGTGCAGAGTTATTGAATGAGAGGAGAATTGTGACATTTCAGGCCAAAGGAGGAGCAGACTCCATGATGAATGAGTGATATGAAAGGAAGCACAACCATAATTTATAGCCAAGTACTTAGAAGGTATCTTGATGGATAGTGCAAGTAGATGAAAAGCCCTTTTGGGTTTGGGAATTTTTTTTTTTCAGTTCATTAGTTCAAAGTGAAGCAACTTTTTCATGGTAGCAAAATCAGGCATGTGATCAGAAATCCTTTTTTTTTCAAAAAAATTCCTAACACTTCACTTAGCTTTTGAGGTTCCGACTATTTTAAGATAAACATAAAAGGTTTTTACACAAAATACAATTGCTTGCAAATCCACCCTCAATAAAACTGTTATTTTTACACTGGTCAGAAAAATTAAGCTTATTGTGAGTGTCTGGCAAATATGCCAAACTCAGAAGATTTCAGTGTGGATTTTTTTTGTAGTGTAAAAACACTGTGCCCGCTCCTAGCTGGCAGTTTTGGTAGAGTTGATAAAGCAATGTAGGAGTTTGCCCTTCCTCAGATGTTCAAGATTTGGACACAGTGACAATGAGAAATGGCAAAATTCCCGGTGAAACTGGAGCTGTGCTGTGGGTCTGCGAAGGAAGCAATCCCTGAGGTTGCCCAATCCAAACTTCTAATTTGGTATCGATAATTACATTTAAAAAAAAAAAAAAGCACATAGCAGTGTGACAAGTTCCTTATTGACTGTCTGGGTGCAATAAAAGTCCTTAAACACATGCTCAGTTTCAAATATGTGCTCAAGCCCCGGTGTTAACACGAGGAACTGGCTGAAGTGCTTCTCTAAATCAAGGCTTCCTGCATTTTCCTTGGGAGTATTTTATGACCAGAACAAAAAGTAGTTGTAGGATTCATTAGAGGGAAAAGAAAAAAAAAAAAAGAAAAAAAAAAAAAGAGAGAGAGTGCAAAAGGAAGGAAAAACAAAGAGGAGGAAACTTTATGGCTCCGTAAACAGCTGTAAGCAATGTCTCTGGTCGGGTCAGACCGGTCTGAGTTGACAAGGCAGTGTCTCCAATTATATAGCATGCTGTAGCCTGTAAAAATGAAATCAATTTGTTATTTTTCTGGGAGAACATTATAGCGTGAGTTCACACATTTGGTGAGCCTGATGAGTCAGTGAAAGCCAGAGGAGGAACTCAGCCCTGTGTGTGTGTGTGTGTGTGTGTGTGTGAGGGTCTGTGTGTGCTCAGCACGACCCAATGCATATTCACAGCACCTTCTCCAAGGAAAGGGTGAGAAATGTCAGTGATTTGCTTGACCAGAGCAGTGGACAGTGAAAATCCTGCTGTTCTTACCCAAAACCTCAAAATGACGGCGCTCTCCATCCGCGGTTCTCATTTCAAAGTTGGCTTCACGGCGGAGGAGTTTCAGGATAAAATTCCCCCAAGCACTTAAGCACTTAAGCAATTTAGAAGTCCAAATCCAATCTTTGCAGGGATCTGAGGTCTTTGAGCCCAGTCCTCCAAGGTATTTAGCACTGACATAGCCCAGGCCAGACCTCAGCGCAGGGGGATGAGCCTTAATGAGAGGTTTGAAACCACAATATGTACTTTATATTGCTGAGCATTTAAAAAAGGTTCAAGTTGGGATGCTTTAGGGGTGGGGAGGGGGAACTCAGAGCATTAGGACTAGCCACAGTCCTAATTATTATTGAAATTCAGAGTAGGAGCCTAAATATCTTGACATTGTGTAGGCATTTTTCATTGCCTAATATGTTGCTTTATCCCTTCCCTCCATTCCCCTAATTTAGAACACCTGACCCAGAAAATTAGAGCTATTTTCACCTAAAACTTCATTCCAGTGCCCAAGTTATATAAGCATTGTGCTGGGGAGAAGGAGGCAGGTTCTTTTCCAGGCCAGCCCGTCGTTGCCTCACAAACACACATTCTTTCCATTTGTCATGAAACCCTGAGAGGGGTTAGGCTGGGAGAAGTCAGAAGTAAGGCAGCAAAGGTGTTTACATGAAACTTTAAATTACTCCCCTTTCATTTGCAAGTAACTGTTGTTCCTCGTCCCAGGTAAATTTATCCATCAGCAATATCATTAGATGAGTTCATTATAACCACGAGATTTACAGCGCTCATAAACTGCAGTGTAGGTGGCAGATTAAAATGTTAAGGCTTATACATCTCTAAAACCCTGCACTGCCATCCTGGCACGTTTTAGGAGATAAATGGAGCTGCATGGAGGCAGATCTCGAGTGGGGAGACCTCCAGGGAGCAACCCCAGATGTAGGATGTGGTATGGAAGCAACACCAGGGTCACTGGGACCTGGATCCAGGCTTGAAAACGTGGTTTGAGGGGCCATTATTCTGCTGCCCGGGTTGTTTTTCAGATGACATGTGTAGCAAAGGAGTTAATTGCCTTGGGTAATTAAAGAGTTCCAAAGACTTTTTCCAAGGAACTGGGTTGTTAATACTTGTATTCTCTCTCCTCCTCTGTTCTGTAGATCCTAAGGGAAGACAAAGTCAAAGCAACATCTCTTGCACTCAGAGTGGAAGGTGCTGAGTGTTGTGGTGTGCCTTAGTTCCTGTGGGAATTCGCTGTCCCGGCCAAACCTCAGCTCAGGGAATTTTGCTTTCTTAGCACCCACTTGAAGCTGCCACTGAGCTTATTATTTTTCAAATCCAGCCTCAAACCACTCTAAATAATCTGTCGTGCTCCATGTTAGAGATAGCAAAGACCTTCCTTGGCCTCCCAGCTCTCCAAGGATTTCTGAGATTCTGCCAAAAAAAAAAAAAAAAAATAGGGTGAAATTCCTAATTCCTGCTTTCAGCTTGGAAATAAAAAAGGTGTCCAGTTTATGCTCCTCATTTTTCCACAGCCAGTGCTGCCTCCTGGGCACATCCAGTGATTCAGCCCACCTATCTGAGGCATCTCTCTCAGGATGGGCCGAGCTGCCCTCTGGAGATGCTGATCTTGCTCCATGGACTCGGGGAGACAGCGAGCTTGGCCGAGATTCCAAACTCTTAAATGGTCAAAGTGGGGTGAGGTGAGTCCCACGCTCAGAGATCCTCTGATGAAAGGTGCTGCAGAAACACAATGCTGCCGCATCATCACCATCACCCTCGTTGTTATTAATGCAGGGCAAGGGTGAGGGAATTATTATGGGAGAAAAGTCACCTCCAAACCTCTGTGTGTTTGCAGGATTGGACTCGGCCACAAAATTATGTGCATACTTTCGGGGTTAGAGGAGAAAAAAGGATTTAAATATAGCCCTTGTGCTGTTCTTGGAGATGAATGTAGAATTATCCAGCAAGAACAGTTAACCCAGTAGGTTGCAGCCTTTTTCTTTTCCAGGAAAAAAAAAAAAAATCTGGAAGGACAGACACCTGTACAGTGAATTTGTGCTAACAGGCTTAGATTTCTTTTTGTGAACCTCTTCGAAATGTCTTAGTCTTGATAGTGAGATGCCCAGAGCCAAACGTTGAAGACCCCACTGCAATCAATGTTGCAGTCATAATTTCTGAATTAAAGTATGACACTTTGTATTTAGACTGCTTAGGCCTGAGTTTGATTGTTACTGGTCCATGCAAAATAAAAAACATCCCCCAAACTGAAAAAATATCTTTCATCAGAATCAGTTACTTGATTCATGTCTTCCAGAGCCAAACCTATCATTTTGCTGATCTGTGTTAAGGTGGTTTCCAAGTTTTCAACTAAAACAACAATTAAATTTTTTGTTACCGTCCACATTTTGTAGTTGCTTGGGTTTGGGATAGTTTTAATGTCACAGAAGAAAACCACTTTGATGCAGGAGGAACATTAGTGAGCAGAACAATTTCCTTTTCCATTTAAAATAATGGACAAGGTCCATTAAATGACAAGGTCCTCTTCTTTTCTTTTCATTCTAAAATATCTCTAGGTTTTGTTTTCACAGTAAAACAGAGAAAAAAAATCACAGCCTATGCTGGAATATTGGTATTTTGTGTGAAAAATAAGGCCATTCAGCAAATGTAGAACCAGAAGTTTTTTTTCCTGTCTACAGACCTGGCCTCTGGGCTGGTGGTTCAAACCATAGAATCATAAGATCATAGAATGGCCTGAGTTGGAGGAACCTTAAAGATCATCCCATTCTGCCCTTGCCATGAGCAGGGACACCTTCCACCATCCCAGGGTGCTCCAAGCCCTGTCCAGCCTGGCCTTGGGCACTGCCAGGGATCCAGGGGCAGCCACAGCTTCTCTGGGCACCCTGTGCCAGGGCCTGCCCACCTTCCCAGGGAACAATTCCTTCCCAGTATCCCATCTATCCCTGCCCTCTGGCAGTTTGAAGCCATTCTCCCTTGTCCTGCCACTCCAGGCTCATCAATTTTGTCTCTCCATCCTTCTTGTGGGTCCCTTCAGGTCCAAGAAGGCCACAGTGAGGACACCCTGAAAGTCTTCTCTTTTCCAAGCTGAACAAATACAACTCTCTCGGCCTTTCCTTGTAGGAACCATGCTCCATCCCTCAAATCAACTTTGCAGCTGTTTTTTGGGCTCGCTCCAGCAGGTCCATGTCCTCCCCATGTGCCTAACCAAGAGTCTCATGAGCATTTGTGTGTCCAGAGTGGAAAAGACACAGCTGGTCCAACTCCATCTCCTGTTCCTGGCCTCATCCTCTGGGATATCCTTCCCAGCTTCCAGATGTCCATGTTAGATGGACACCACACTCTGTCTGTCTTGTGGCAGCCCTGTGTGGTAAGGGATTTTGGGAACTGACCTACAGACCCTTCCCCAGCAGCCTCTTGACATTCAGTGCCATTAGCCATGCATGGCAGCCCCCACTTTTGGAACCTTCACAGCCTTCCAGCTGCTCATTTCTCAAAAAAATACCCCAAAAAGTGGTTTTAGGCAGCCTCAGATGCATGGTCAGCTTGAAGGGTTATGGTGAGAGATGGGAGAGGGTCTATTTGGGATGTTGTAGGATGGAGTGGGGGCCGCCCGCTCATCACCAGAGCCCCTCTGGTGCCAGGAGATGTGAGACAGCCCTTGAGGGGTTTTCATTACAGCCTTTCACAACCTATGGACACTTCTCCAGCCATCTTCTCAATTTCAGCATTTTAGGATCACAATACCACAGATGTATGGTGAAAATACATCTTTCTAGAGAAACCATTTTACACAATTTGTCCCCTCTTTCATCACTGAAATTCTGAAATTCTTCTAAGGGATGTGGCACCACAGAGAGGTAGCCAAAATGAGGTAGGAAGGAACAGGGGCTGAGCTGAACCTCTGGAGAGCTGGATGGATTATAAGAAAGGATTTGGAGGAGATGTGGCATCTTGCTGTTAGGAGGTTCTCTGCAAAGGGAGAAGGACTTAAGGCATCTACAAGAGAACATAAATCCCCTCTGTTATGAGCAGATGGACATCCTTTGATTTGACTTCTTCACCAGGACTAGCTGGACAAAAGGAGCAAAGTCACTCCTGGTGCTCAGTTTGTAACATTTGGTGGGATTTAAGTGCCCTCAGGGTCTTACCCTGGGTCATTTGGCAAGTTGCACCCTTGCTGTTCAGCGTTAATAAGTGAAGATATTTTCCCTGTGTCAGGGACCCAGGAAGGATGTCCCTGGAGGAAGCTCTCAAAAGGCCTCTCCAGGATGAATAGCAAAACAAAGCTCAGGAATGAGAGAATTCAGGGAGAAACAAGCAGCTGTAGGAGTCTCCGCACGCTGCTCCTGATGTGTCAAGGACTTTTGACACGCTGAGAAGGTGGTGACCTTGAAAAGTCAGCAGAGTGACGCTGTACAGTGAGGTCATCCAGAGCTGAAACCTTCTCTTTTTCTGAAGAAAAGCTCTGGGCAGGTATTTCCTGCATATTTCTCCCTCCTACCCTGGCTGGGGTGTCCATTCCGAGAGGGAGGGTACATGTAATTTATTAAGAAGGTGGCCAGGTACTTATTTACAACGGCTCTGCTGAAGGAGCAGATAGATTGAGATAAGGGAAATGAAGAGCTCTCTAGGTGTGTTGGCAAAGAAAAATGCTCACTGGAGGTTGAATTAAACACTTCAGGGCATGCAAGGCTTAAAGATAAGCTAAGAACTTTGGCTGTGGACATACAGAGCAGTGTTTTCATGGCTCCTCCTGCGCTAATGGGAAGAAAAGCCTGATTGGTTTGAAAGGAACAACTCTTTGACCCTTTCCCTTGGTTCAGACTTGAGCAGAGCCTTTTCTGGACATGAGTGTGTTTGCAAAAGTGAGAGCTTCAGGAATTCTCCAAGGAAAAGGAGAGGCTGGGGTCAGTGCATCCAGGAAGTGTTGGTGCTCAGGGAATTTGAAGGTGATGCCTGGTTAGACACTCGGCCCATTTCTCAGCGCCACATTTTCAAAATTGCCCACATGAAGGAGATTGTTTGGGAGGAGAACTCAGGAGAGTGGAAACATGCAAATGCCAGGTTTGATCATTGGAAACAGTGAGGAAAAAAATGAATGATGGGAGCTACGAGAGAGTTGAGCAACACTGAAAAGAGATTCTGATCTTTATAGACTTTCCCAATCTTTTCTAAAGGTTTGGTTGTTGGGCTGTTGTTGGGTTTTTCTGGGTGGAGGAGAAGGTTGGAAGGTTCATGAGGTTCCCACCTGATGATCAATAATAATGACAGGGAGCTGAAAGAACTGGGTTCTCCTAAAGATAAATTGACTGTAGAGAGGGAGAAAGTGTTTACACCTGGCAGCAAAGAAGAAACCAAAAGAGGGTGCTCGGGGAGATGTTATCACACTCCAGGAGCTGCGAGTGAGCCAGGAGCAGGAGGAGGAGGAGGAGGAGGAGAAGGAGGAAGGTGCTCAGCTCTGCTCAGCAGCAGAGCCACTGCTCATGGGGAGATGTTTTGAGATTCCACCCTGCACCTCCAGCTGAGAGTCAAGTGACTCCACAGTGTCCCATGAAATGCCAAATTTGCGTTGCACCGTCTCAGGGGCTGATGACACCTTGAGAACAAGGCTCTCGCTGGAGATTGTCTTTTGCAGATTAAACTTTCCAGACTATAACACAGATCAAAGTGAGGTGTGACTGTTTCCCTGCTGTACTGAGCAGGGAGCAGTGTGAAAAAGCAATTAGAGGTATTTCTATATGTTTTTGGGGTTTTTTAAATCTTAGATAATCTTCCCAGGAACGGAAACGAATAGTTGAGGGCACTAACCTATAAACTCCTTTTCCTGTGACTGGTATTTTCATTTTACCACTGTAGTAACCACCAGAAAAACCAACCCAGAGACAGGCATGAGTTTGGCTGTTCATACGATTAAAGTCTATGAGGTTGGAATCCTAAACTTCATCAGGGTCCTACTGATGGAGCTCAGAAAAGTTCTTCTGGCTTCACAACCTGCAACAGGCTGATGGTAACCCAGTGGATGCTTTGTCTCTGTTGGGAACTGGGTAAGGGACTTTGGAAGGCTTTGGGGAGCATGTTGGTGACTGCAGTTGATGTGGCAACAAACTCTACAGCTGTTCCCACCAGAGTTAACCTCAGAAACCAGAAAACGTCCACATTTTGGACTCTCTGTAGTCAGTGGCTGAAGGATGAGTAGGAACAAGTAAACTAAAGTTTTTCCCTGGAGACTTCAATGAAGGCATCTCTCCAGATGGTTTACAGAGATAGGACCACTTACCTCCCAGTCCTAAAGCTGGGAACACCTCCTAAGTCCCAGTCTTGTGGGAGATCAGTGGATTAAAATTTGGGTATGTGGCACCCTAAAACTCAACAAGGCAACAGAGGCAACACTCAAGAAGTCCTCTGAAGCCTGAAGCAGTGTATCAGAAGGTGTCTTTAGCCCAGAAGTTTTGGCCCAGTGCTTTGTACAATATTTAACAGTGAAACAAAAATGTACAGTTGGCATGGGCTCCATTTCACAGATGGCTTTCTGCCATCTGTGCACCCTGAATTAATCTAAAGCTCAAAAACCCCCATATCTAGCCACTGAGATAAGGAAAATGAGTTTAATGGGTCCTTTCCTCAGTTTTCTCCTGTGGGTTCCTGCAGGAGCCTGCAGGTACTTGTCTCCTTCCTCCAGCTGAGGTCTCTGCATGGCCTTCAACCCAGGGCTGAACTTTCCTGGGTGGGACAGTTTCAAGGAACTTACCCATCCTCAGGGATGTCAGGGATCATGGCGTGATTCACCTGGAGACTCCCAGCGTGCAGACATGCCCCAGCCACCCAGGGGGGTTTGAGTCTCGCCAGCACAGCCGCTGGGGGCAAGGCCATGATTCACCCCGGCCCAAAGCACACACCTCAGCTGGGCAGGGGAATGGAAATGTCTGCTACTCTCTGATTGCAAAAGCAGCCTGGGGTGAGCAGATCAGCTGGAGACACCCCAGCAAGCATTGGAGTGTGGGTGACAGGGACACAATTTTGGGTCAGGGTGAGCTGCCTTCCCCCTTTTAATGCAATGGGAAAAAGGGGCGCCTCTGGAGGGCAGTTCATGCTGTTTGTCTCAGCCTCCCTCCCTGGGGCAGGATGAATTGTCCTCCAATGTTGAGATTATTCATCTCCCAGAAGTCCAGCAGAGGTGGAAAGAGGCATCTAAGTTTAGGAAATCAGCTGGAAATCCTTTGCTTTTCCACACACCTTCCACCTTGTCCATTTGAAGTTCATTTAGCAGAGGGCACGTTCTTGGCTGAGCTGATTATCCAGGTTCTGAACTCCTAGCTGGAGCCATTTGGGATCCAGAAATGGATGAACTTATTTGCCTGGAAAGGATGGATTTGTAAGGATTAATCTGCAGTTAGCAAAGCCCTTGAGATGTGGCTCCTGACCATGTGAATGTCACCTTCTTCTCACTTCTGTCCCCTCTAGACCAGATCCCCACCAGGAAAGGAGTTAATTGGCTGCAAGGACCCTTCTCTTGAAAACAAAGTAATTTAAAAATAATTTTTATCCTAGCCTAGAGAACTGCTAAAGTCAAGCTAATTTTCTCCTGGACTTTGGCAACAATAGAATTCTTGTGTTATTTTTTAAGTCAGAGCAAAAGAGAGTGAAGGCTTTATTCCCTGACAGCCCTGTTGATAATTTAAACACACCAGGCTGTTCCCAAATGAAAACCACACAGCAAAAAATGAATGTAAACAGAAATACACACTGCCCAGGCAGGTTCCTCTTTGTCATTAATTCAGGGCAGAAAAGACAATCAAGAGATTTAATTAGAAGAAAAGGAAATTATACTCTAAAAATCCCTTCAGTTTTAGTAATCAAGGTTATTATTAGAAGCACCAGTAAAAAAACACTTTAAAAATCTATCTAATTAGCTGCATATCTGCTGATCTCCCTGCAGAGCTGACTTGTTTGTCTCCAAGGCTTCACCAACATAAATGTTCATGGACACTCCTTTTAAGATTTCATTGGGCTGAGCACAGAGTTTGCAGTCAAGTTTAATTGGGGTTGGTTTTTGGCTGTTGGTTTGGCTTTAATTTCGCTCCCCTCACTTTAACCAAAGCCCCACAGAATGATGCTGCTCCCCTTCCCAAATTATTGGTGCTGCCTTTCCAAAGACTCGGAGCTTGATGGTTTCAGCTGCTGGAGTTATTCCTTTGGGTAGCTCCAAAAGTGCTTTGACTCAGCTGCCAAAATTTCCTATAAATACCTTGTAGAGGTGTGCTTGTGTCTCAAAGAAAGAAATGCATGTCTGACCCCCTGGTGCAAAGGAAATTATCTGGGAAGGAAGGATGTGTCGGAAGGAAGTGTCGGAAGGAAGTGTCGGAAGGAAGGAATTGTCGGAAGGAAGGAAGGAAGGAAGGAAGGAAGGAAGGAAGGAAGGAAGGAAGGAAGGAAGGAAGGAAGGAAGGAAGGAAGGAAGGAAGGAAGGAAGGAAATATTTCACAGCACAGTGAAGGATTAAGGCTTTGGGGGGGATAGAGAAAATGGAAGGAAGATATTAAAACCATTTTTGCCTTGCTGGGCCTGCAGGGAACTGCAGGAGATCTTTTTTTGGGGAAGGATAACAATGAAAACGGTATTTTCTGGTGAGGAGGAATTCAGGGGAACTAAAGATGTTGATTTTCTGTCCCCATTCTTCTCAACCAAGCACAAAGGTGAAACCCAGCCTGACAGCATCTCTTTCCCTCTGTTCTTCTTGCCCAGGTCCCTGGCCATTGGTCACCAGTACTCCTCCCTGGGGACTCAGCCCATCCTGTGCGGGAGCATCCCGGGCCTGGTGCCCAAGCAGCTGCGCTTCTGTCGGAACTACGTGGAGATCATGCCCAGCGTGGCAGAAGGTGTAAAGATTGGCATCCAGGAATGCCAGCACCAGTTTCGAGGGAGAAGGTGGAACTGCACCACTGTCAACGACAGCTTAGCCATCTTTGGGCCCGTGCTGGATAAAGGTGAGTGAGGAGCTACGTGTTTGGGAAGATCTGTGGTGGAGTGGCAGCAGAGATCCTGAGAAACCTCCTGTGAACTCATTCCCTTCTGAAAAAAAATCCTGTAAAATGTCCTGCAAGAGACAGGGCTTGAGCTGGATAAAGGAGTGGGGTTAGCTCAGCTCCAGCTGGGAGCAGGAGGTTGGGCTAGAGACCTCCATGAGTCCCTTTCAGCATGAGTTATCCCATGATCCTGCACCCTGGGAATGAGCACAGAGGGTTACTGTGTTTGCAGTGCTCAAGCTGGACCCGGCTCCTTTTCTGACCCCGTGCTGTGATTTCAGCTCTCTAGAGTGGCAGAGGGGAAATGATGGGCTGTTGGGGATGGTTCCTAGAGACTGGACTTATCAGATGACAGCATTTTTATACTATTATGAAATACAATGAAAATCAAAGGCCTGAGGAAATCACCATCAATTAATGCTTCTGCTTTCCTTGGTTGTGAACACAGTAAATTAGGACAGAGTGCAAATTTGGGCAACTGTTTCTGCACCCCTTGATAGAAGTGGGAACTCTTTGAAATTTTTTGCCCCAGGTTGTTGAATCTTGTGAGATTTAAGCCCTAAGCTAAGCCTGAGTATCTGGTCTTTTCCCTTATAAGTTGGTAGGAGCCTGTGAGAATTCCATTATCCTTCTTTGAACCTGTTGGGTGTCTTTTAAAACCTGGTCCTTTAAAAACCTGGTCCTGCTGGTCTCACTAAGTCTGGGATAAGTTTTGCCTTTCCCTTTAGCACAAAAGGTCCCTTCCTTCCTTCCTTCCTTCCTTCCTTCCTTCCTTCCTTCCTTCCTTCCTTCCTTCCGCCACTTCCGCCACTTCCGCCACTTCCGCCACTTCCGCCACTTCCGCCACTTCCGCCACTTCCGCCACTTCCTTCCGCCACTTCCGCCACTTCCTTCCGCCACTTCCTTCCGCCACTTCCGCCACTTCCGCCACTTCCTTCCGCCACTTCCTTCCGCCACTTCCTTCCGCCACTTCCTTCCGCCACTTCCTTCCTTCCTTCCGCCACTTCCTTCCGCCACTTCCGCCACTTCCTTCCGCCACTTCCTTCCGCCACTTCCGCCACTTCCGCCACTTCCTTCCGCCACTTCCTTCCGCCACTTCCTTCCGCCACTTCCTTCCTTCCTTCCGCCACTTCCTTCCGCCACTTCCTTCCGCCACTTCCTTCCTTCCTTCCGCCACTTCCTTCCGCCACTTCCTTCCTTCCACCACTTCCTTCCTTCCGCCACTTCCTTCCTTCCGCCACTTCCTTCCTTCCACCACTTCCTTCCTTCCACCACTTCCCTCCTTCCCTTCTTCCCTCCCTCCTTCCTTCCTCCGTCCTTCTCTCATATAAATGAGGAAGGAGCATTTGGACTATTTTCATACACCAGGGAATCTGGTGTATGTAGCTGCTCCATACCCACCTCGGGGTGTGTTCTGCAGTGCTTCCCATCTGTTTTTTGTTTACTTTTCCCCCTGCTGCATTACTCAGAACAGATTTTCTTCCCCCAGACCACGTTGCTCCAAGCCCCATCCAACCCGGCCTTGAGGGATGGGGAGTCCATGACCTCTCCGGGCAGTGTTCTCTGGGATTTTACACCCCACATCTGTAGCAATTATCCTCGTGGATAAACCGCTCCTCACCTCCCTGCTGACCAGAGGAACCCCAATTCCACCATCCCAAATTCCCTCGTCTCCCAGCAGGGCCGGCACCAAGGGTCTGTCCCTGCTGCACTCTGGAGGCTCTCGGTAGCCAGGCTCAGGGAGGGAGAGGAGACTGGGACGATTTCATAACTGAAGAATGTTGTTCCTTGAGGGAGAATCAAACCACCCTTCAGTTTTGCTTCACCTACAGCAGAAGTGGGGGAGAAAAAAAAACAGCTCGGTCGCATTCTTGTGCGGCAGATCCCCCAGGGTAGGAACATACTTGAGCTCCTACCCAGAAAGGGAGAAGGGGAAAAGGAGAGAGAGAAAGCAAGGAAGCAAAATTCTGTTCTGCAGCTTGGATTTTAAGTCACCCAGGGTCTGAGTGCAGCTCTCCTGGGAGCCCCATCCTCCCTCAGCAGCTCCTAAAGCATCTTCCCTTTGCCTCACAGACTATCTGCACTGCTTTCACTGAAAAGGATCGATTTTAATGCCTCCAGGAAATCCTTTCCAGGCCCAAATCTCGCTGAGGCTGCCTCACTGTCTGCTGCCCTTGCTGCTGTGGGAGCTCATTGCTCATTCAGGACTAGGCTTGAGCTGTGATTCAGCAGTGCCAAACAGTCACCAGACTCTGGTCCTGCTAAGAGCCATGTTCTGATATCTCACCTAAAACCAGACTCTTTTCCCCCATCAGCCTTTTCATGGAAAAAAAATCCCACATGCTTTAGCTAGGACTATATTTATATATAATTTTTTTAGCCAGGTCAAATCTCCGGAGGTTCCTTCCAACCCTAACAATTCTCGGATTTTGGAGTGAATCGCACATTAAACAGGAATGGCACTGATGAGCTCAGCTACCAGGGAATGGTGATGTCCAGGGAATCCTGACCTGCTGCTGTTAAGGCAACACTTGACCCTAAATGCCTCTAGCTCTTTGCATGGCACCCAGGGCAGAGGAAGCGCAGAAATCCCCCATCCCACCCTATTTATTCAATTATCCAGACAGGTGTGGATAATCTCTCTATCCCTGGGAGTGTGCAAGGCCAGGTTGGGTAGGCTTGGAGCAACCTGGGAAAGTGGAAGGTGTCCCTGCCCATGGCAGCAGCGTAACAAGATGAGCTTTAGGGTCAGGGCTGTGGGGCGGGGTTTTTCTCCTCCTCTCTGGGAGTGTATGGGCAAGTGTGCAGCTTCATGGAGAAGCATTCAGAGAGGTGCCACTGTTGGGTCTTCCTTGCAAATCCCCAGGAAACAGGAGTTTCGGTCAGTTTGGACTACCTAGAATGCAAAAAACAGGATTCCTGTATGGGGAAAGAATTGAGTCTGATTTCCTTCTCTCTACCTGAACTTAATCTGCTTATCATTTCTAAGATAAAGGCACTACAACTCATTTCTAGTCTCCCAGAATATCAAAATCTCAACTGCTGGACAGTAGAAAGAACCTCCCACTTGAATTTTTGCAACAAAATAATCAAAAGGAAAAATACTGTAATATTGAAAGGAAAAATATTGTTATTTGTTTCTCCACCGGTGTTTTATGAAGTGGAGAAAAACATGGCAAAGGCCACATGACCTGAAGTGAGCACCTGAGGCACAGCTCATGCTCAGCCACTTGCCTGAGAGGCCTGGCAGTTTTTAATGCAGTTGCTGCACCTTTCAGTTTACCAAGGAGAAGGGAAGATTGTTTAGTTGCCTCTAAAAAGACGCAAGGTAAAACTTTGGAGGATGTAGGAGAAGGATCACTGACAGCAGAAAGTGAGCAGTGCAACCTGACAGGCATTTTCCATCTCCAGCTGAAGTGCCATGCATTGGGAATCGTGCCTTTTGCCTTTATTTTAGCTTTTGTGGCCTGAAGAGGCTGTTCATGCTTAAGCTGTGAGTTTAGGGTCTCTCGGTGCCGCGTGAGCTCTCTTTGAAACTCCTTTGGGCAGAAATACGAACCGATCTCAAGAGAAGTAATACAATTAAAGCTTATCATGGCCCCGTCTCTTTAAAGGACCTCGGCACATAATTAAGTCAAAAATAAAAGTTTCCTCTCTCTCCTCCCCCCCCCATTCAATAAAAGTAAATTACCTCCAACTATTTAAGCCCGCTGTTCGTTTAAATTTAAAAAGGGAGCCCTTGTCTATCTATTTCTTTCACTCACTCCCACCTCCTTCTGCTAAAGACTGGCCGGGGCTTTAAACCTGCCAGCTGGGCTGAGAAATGGTTAATAGTTATTGTGGAGGAGCAGCTTTTAATGAACTATTGAAGAATGATACATTGATGGAGTAATGGGAGTTTAAGTCTCTCTGTAATGAAACAGGTTCTCAGCGCCGACCCATTGTGGTGTAAATACGGCACGTCTCTCCCACTGTTTGGTCAGGACTAAATAGCAGAGGCCAGAGGGGGGTCTGCTGATGGGGTCTCCTCTTTAGTTAATCAATCTGATTGGATTAGGGTCACTGCGATCCCTAATAATGTCAAAGGTTACGCCAAACTGGATTAAATGCTTTGTTGGAGAGGGCTCGGATTCTTTCAGCCCTGGCCGGCAGGGCTTGTTTATTAGACTTTAACACTCGTGTGCAGCCTTGGGAAGCCGCTCCAGCCCTTCCTGTGTGCATGAGGGGGTGGGAAGGAGCCAGGGCACGGGTGTCCCGTGGCTCTGCACCCATGGGATGTGCCCTGTGAGGATGTACAGCAAATTCCCCAGCGGACAAATGGGTGAGCAAGGCCCAGAGGGCGTAAATTCATTCCGGAAATAATGGTTGGCTGCAGACCCCGCTCGAGGCAAATGTCGAGAGTCACAGCAGTGGTGGAGTGACCCTCTGCTCGTGTCCCTCGGGGTTAACCCTGTCTGTGTCCAGCAAAGCCCTGTCCTTTCACAGAATTCACAGAATTCCCAGAATGGCCAGGTTGGAAGAGACCTTGAAGATCATCGAGTCCAACCCAGCCCCAACAGCTCAACTCAGCCCTGGCACCCAGTGCCACATCCAGGCTGTGTTAAACACACCCAGGGATGGGGACTCCACCACCTCCCCGGGCAGCCATTCCAGAACTTTATCACTCTTCCTGGGAAAAGCTTTTCCCTGCTCTCCAGCCTGTATTTGCCTTGGTGCAGCTCGAGGCTGTGTGCTCTGGTTGTGTCAGCGCTGCCTGGAGAAAGAGCCCAGCCCCAGCTGAGCACAGGCAGCTTTCAGGAGCTGCAGAGAGTGATGAGGGCAGCCCTGAGTCTCCTTTCCTCCTGAGTCTCCTTTTGGTGCAGCTCCTGTTTGGGCACCCACCAGGCTGAGCATGGGATGAAATATGGAGTGTTTCAGACCTCTGCATTGCTTTGCCATTAAACTGGGGGGTGTCTTGCCTTCCAACACTTCCATCTCAAATCAAGGCGGGATGGGATGGGACTGGATCTCCCTGCCATCTTACCCAGAATGACCACAAAGCTTAAACATTTCCTATTGTCTTCCCTCATCACGTTCCTGCAGATGACACTGTCCTACAGCGTCCTTCAGGAAGTGATGCCAAATAATCCCTTTGAAGGTCCCCGGGCAGTGGAGAGGGGCAGCACTGACAGCACGTTGCCAGCAGGGATCTGAAATCCCTGGATCTCCAGTGCCTCATTCCTTCCCACAGCAGAGCACACAATGCCTGCTCGTGGCCTGACGTGACTGTCATTATCCAAGCAGGCTTCTTGCATGATCCAGACTAGAGAATTTCCCCTCGAGACTTCTGGAATGAAACCAAAATCTGAATTTGACTGCAACATCTCTTCCCAAAGGACATTTTGCCTTGACATATCATCAAGAGATAGGCAGCCTCCTCTTTACAAATCCTCTCCACTGCTCTGGTGTTGACAACCAGCCCCTCTGTTTTCTCTTCTGGCACTGACCATTTTCTTTCCTACTTAGACTTCCTAAAAAGTTAAACCTGGGGCCTGCAGAGGAGCAGTGGGTCAGCAAAACTTTGGGTCCTTGATGCCAGACAGCGAGACAGGTCGAGGTAGTTCCAGTTGTTGCTGGGGTCCTCCAGGGCATGATTCATCTGAGGTATTCCAGACAGTTTGGATTAAATTATTCACACCCTGACGTTTCTACATCTCTCCATCAATCACTGAGGGAATCCAGGGAGACCGGCTCTGGATGAGAGGACTCTTGCTCCCAGGGACTACATGAAGGCCAGAGCAGGCATCTGTCTAGCTCCTGAGAGAGGTGGGATTCAAATCACATCCAGTTTCTCGTGGAATGCTGGGCACTGTCACCTTTGCTGCCAGGCTGACTTGGGGCTCAGCTCATTTGTGAAGTTGGGTTTATTTTGGACTCTAGACATTTTGGGAATAAGCCCCAAGTGTTCTTTCTCTCAAGAAAGCCCAAACAAAGCTGTGTTCAAGGGTTGATTCTTCACCATTGTGGATGAGGAAGCTCATCTCATGTCTGGTGAAATCCAGGCGACTTTTTCCCCAGATCAGGCGAGAATGGAACCAGACTTTTAAATTCAGTTATAATCCCTTGGAGTCACAAGTCTCCTCCATGTTTTTTTCTTGCTGTGTCATAACAGCATCGCTCCCCAGGCTCCCTGATGGGCCTGATCTCATCTCCCAAAGTTAGCTGTCAAAGTCTGAGCGAGTCACCCCAGGCTCCTTTTGTAGTCAGTGGAGAGCAGTCGGCATCTCCGGGGAGCAATTCATCTGACCTATCTCAGACACCTATCTCAGGATAACATGAATCATAGCAAGATGTTTATTTCTCTCCATTGACTATAGAGGGAGCCTAGGGCTACAGCCTCAGACTTCCATGGGTGCTTCTTAGAGGCCCATTTTGGGGGCAAATTGCTCCCACCCCTCACATTTCTCCTGTTAGAAAGCAATCCTGACATCCAGCCCCAGCCAGAGAGGCCGTTTTAATAATGGAACCACATGGCACATGGAAAGGATCTCCTGCACCACTAAATGCAACCAGTCCCTCGCTATTCAAGGCCTAACAACATCTCATAATGATTTAAAATTAATACATTTAGCAGATCTCATCATATTTTCCTGATGGCATTCTGGCATCTCAGTTGTCTCTGAGCCAAACGGAGTTTGGAGACTTCCCCCCCCCTCCTTTTCCCTGCTCTGGATCAGCCTTCTCCACTCCTGCAATAAAGTAAGGCATGAGCAGAAAGCCACAAGATACTGATCCATCCAGGAGGTTTGTTACATGTAGGAGGTACTCTCTGCTCTCTCATGAAACTCTTCCCAAGAGGATCTGATTTCCAGCCACACCCCGTCTACCTCCCCGCTAATGGCAATTTGGGCAGCTGCCCTGGTATCAACAACGGAGATCTACAAACTCTGCCCTGTAACTATGGGGAAGGAAACTGGAAGGATCAGGATTGGAAATGTGACTGTGCAAGCTCTGCTCAGCCGGCAGGATGCACAAATCCCGAGGTTTGCCAGTGCTGCTGGGGGAAAGGCTGGCACGTCCTGCCTCGAGACAGGAGCTCCAGTTGGGTTTAGTGGCCGTGGAAATTCAGCTTGGGGTGGGGATTGCTGCAAGGGCTGAGGGGATGCTGCACTGCTGAGCCCATTCCAGCCCAAATTCCCGGCTGCAGCATTCCTGACCTGGGTTTTGGGGAGCTAACTCAGCGCAGGCAGCGTGTTGGAGCTGCAGCACGCTGGACGAGCAGTTTGGGGAGGTCTGCAGGAGCTGTGGCTGCATCCCACAGAGTCCTGGGGGATTTGCAGCTCCCCCTGAGCCTTGGCAAGAGCTGTGGGTTGCAAGGGCGGCAAACAGAGATGCTGAGGAAAGGTGCCAAGGTGTTATCCCTCAGCTTTGGGCAGCAGGAGTGCACTGGGGGGGGTGAGGAGCTCCTTCTCTTGCTGCTGGAGCCAGGTAGGACCATCAGAGGGGTCACTTCATCCTCTGGTGACTTCTGAGGTGTCCGAGGACAAGCCCTGGCACCCAGGAGACTGTGGATAACATCACAGCTGGCTGCATCTGCCTCTCCATCCCCAGTGCCCTCGGCTCCACGGGCTCAAGCGTTTTTGGGGTTTCTTAGAGGCTCTGATCTCAAAACCTCACCTGCACGGTGAGCCCGGGATAAACACCTGGCTGCTGTGCATCTGGAGAGGAGACAGCCCGTGGAAACAGCTGGAAACAGCTGGAAACAGCCAACACCTGGCACAGGCTGCAAACCCTGAGAGGAGTGATGGGGAAAAGGAAATGGCAGCAATTCCAGGAGCCGATCCCGTTTGCTCTCTGTGCTCCCTCCACCTCCCACTCATCCGTCAACGCTGACATGCAGGGGCTTTTTGCTTTGGTTTGGTTTTTCGTTTTCATTTTTGGGGTTTTGTTTATTTGTTTGTTTGTTTTGGGGGGCTTTTGGTTGGTTTTTTTTTGTTGTTGTTGTTTTTGGTGGGTTGAGGGAGGGGTTTTTTGTTGCTTTTTGGGGGATTTTTGGGTTTTTTTCTTTTTTTGTTGTTGTTTTGTGTTGGTTTTTGGTGGTGGTTTTTCTGTTTGCTTTTTTGTTTGTTTGGGGTTTTTTTTTAATTTTTTGGGGGTTTTTTATGTTTTTCTTTTTATTGCTGTTTTGTATTGGTTTTTGGTGGTGGTTTTTTGGTTTGCTTTTTTGTTTGTTTGTTTGGGTTTCTTTTTGGTTATTTGGTTGTTTTGGGGGGTTTTTTGTTTGTTTGTTTGGGGGTTTTTTTTGGTTGGTTTTGTTTTTTTTGTTTTTTTTTCTTCCTGGCTACTTAACCATCAGACAGAGGATCAGGGGAGGGGAGAAGCAACAAGACAGCCCGTGGCTACAAAACCGGTGCGGTCTCTCCCGGCGGCGGGAGGCACTGGAACCTTCTGCCTCGGGCTGCTGCGCTCACAATGCGCCGGGCTGGCAGGGAGCGCGCTGCGCGGAATTACGGATTTATCTCCTCCCCCCCTTCCCCTCCTTCCCCTTTCCCTGCTGGGTACATTCCCCCAAAGCGGGCTCAGCTTGGTGGCAACAAGGAGCTCCCTCTGCCGCATCCCCAGAGTGCCAAGTCCAAGCGTGGGAGCTAGCCCTAGACAAAAGGGAACAGCAGAGGGAGCTGAATTAGCATCCCTTTGTCCCGGGAGAATCCCGGCCCCAAACGGACCCTTGGCGCGCCACGGGAGGCACAAACACACACACACACACATACTCATGGACGGGAGCCAAGCAGGGAAACAGCGACAGCCGAGGCTTGGTCGCCTTCACCCGGATGCTGGGGGGAAGGGGGATGAGCTGGGGGCTGCTTTGGGATGGCTCCGGAACCGGGGAGCGCCGTGCCCTGGGTGGGTTTGGCTGGTTGAGGAGAGGAATGTGTCTGCTACGTCCCAAAGAGCCAAAAGGAGTGGAAAATGTGTCTTCTATTCTCTCCTGACAAAGAGGGATGCAAGCCTGTGAATGTGGCTTTTCTTCCCCGGGGGATGAGTTGGGAGCTGGCAGGGCTGAATGGAGGAGGGGATTTTAAGGCCAGAAGGGGCTGTGGGATCATCTGGTTGTGATGCCTTGAGAAGGCTGATCTAGAACAGAGGCTGGACAGAGCCAAAGAATAAAGCAGGGATTTATTAAACCCCTCCATGGATGCACCTTGGGCAGCACAAGAGCCCAGCCAAGGCTGCACCCAAGATGAACCCAAATGGTCCCAAAATGCACGAGCGCTCCCGGGGTCTCTCCCTTGGCTCAGCTCTGCTCCATTTGCACCTTGCAGTTCATTGTCCCGTTCCAGCTTTAGCCCAGGCACTCCCACCCTGCTTGTTTTTCTCTCTGCAGCCCACGCTGTTTGTGCTCCTGGGCTGAGCTTTGGATCATTTGTCCTTGGTGCCCAGCTGGAGCAGGAATTGTTTTGTCTCCCTGCTCTGTGCAGAGAGCTCAGCATCCCCTGATGTGAACCCAGCCCCACACACTAAAGCAGCACAGAACCTGAAAATATAAAAGCTGAAACCTGAGGCATCAGAGTTCCTCTTTAACCAGCAGAGATTTTCCTCCTCTCCATCCTCAAGCACATAAAGGAAAACCAGAGTGGATAAAGATGTCCTGTGATGGACTTGCATGGCCAGGGAATGGGGTGTCTCCTGCAGAGCACCATGAAGTTTTCCAGCAGGATCTTATTTAACACATTCCCTGCTGAGCTCTGGTGCAGGAGGAATCCTGTGCCTGGATGGTTCAGCCTCTCTCTCTCCTTGTTTCCTCAGCCTAATCTTTCTGGGAGTATCTCCTTCAAAGTGAGAAGTTGCCCATCCGAGAAGATCCAAAGGGTTAAGAGAGAGGCAGGGATCAGTCACCAGGAGAGGGAATGGCTCGAGAGGGTTGGTGTGACTCTGGATCTCTGCTGTGCAGGTGGATGATGTGCTCCTAGGAATGATGACGGCACAGCTGACTTGAGGCTGAGCAGTGAGGACAAAGGAGGAAAGCAGGTTTTGCGGAGGGCTCCAAAATTTTGGGGGATGCAGAGGGGTCAGAGAGCTCCACCTGATGCAGGTGGGGAGATTTCCTGTGCCAGGATAGGCAAAGGAGGTACACAGAAGTGGCATTTTTTGGAAAACGGCATGAGATGGGTGAAGCAGCTGAGGGTTGTGTGAAGCTCACCCCAAGACATGAAGCCCTGCAGTGTGTGGTGCTCTGTCTCCTGCCCACATCCTGTGCTCCCAGAGGTCACAGAGATGCTCCTGGAGAGGCCACTGCCAGGTGGGCCCATGAGGGAGGGATGTGGAAGTGTCACAGTCTGGATACGCTCCAGGGAAGGGCTTGAAGGAAACTGTTGTGGGCTGGTTTTGGTCTGGGCAGGCTTTTTAAGGAGGTGGAAGGTGGGATGGTGAACCTCAGGGAAGCTCTGGAGCTTTGGCTGGAGGTGACCCTAAAATCTGATGGCAAAGCCATCTATAGAATATGAATTCTATAGATGTTAGGAGGTTCTTTACTCAGAGGGTGGGCAGGCCCTGGCACAGGGTGCCCAGAGCAGCTGTGGCTGATCCCTGGATCCCTGGCAGTGTCCAAGGCCAGGCTGGACAGGGCTTGGAGCAGCCTGGGATAGTGGAAGGTGTCCCTGCCCATGGCAGGGGTGGCACTGGATGATTTTTGAGGTCCTTTCCAACCCAAATATTTGTATGCTGCTGTGAAAACACAAAGAAGAATGCAGAGAGCCCCCAGATCCTGGGAAATGCAGAGCTGTCCTCAAGCCCTGGGAGCAGGTCCTGACTGGAGAAACAGAAAGTGTCTTTCACTTTTTGTTCCAATTTGACTCATCTCACCCTTCCCAGAGAATAAAAGCTGTTTACAAAGCACTCATGACCCAGCCAGGAGCGGTGGGGGAGGAACAAGGCAGACAAGAGAGGTTCTGGTTCTGGCTCCAGCAGAGCAGATCCTCCTTCCTCTGCCTCTCCACTTCCCATGGAGCCACCACAGAACCACCTGGATACTCCAAAGTAGGTCACACGTAGGGCCCTGCAGCTCCTGAAACACAATTTAGGAACTTTTATTGGCCTCCATGAGCGTTTCTCTTGCAGTTTGATCGACAGGGCAGCAACACTTCCTTGGTGAGGCTACAGTTTGCTGACTCAGCACCTGGCACGATTTCCTCCCCATTATTTCCAGGTGCTAAATCACATTCAATGATAGCTAATAATTATGGTTTATCCTCTCCTAATCACGCTGCTTTCCCAGGGAAGCTGTTGCCACAGGGATGTTGTGGGAGTGTGAATGGGTGGGGAGGGCACCAGGAGATGTTTCTGCTCACCCGGAGCCACGAAAAAAGTTGGAGACCCCTTAGGCTAAGCACACCAAATTCAGCCTAGGAGATATTATATCTTGTCAAAAAAAGTGTTTATTTATTCTTCTGAGCCACTTTTCCAGCAGAAAAAGAAGCTGCACCAAACTAGAGATGTTTTGCAGGTTCTCCTTAATTTCCAGGAAAAAAATCACAATTTTGTTTTTTTCCTGACTTTTTAATTTTTTTTTTATTTTTACACATTTCAGATAGTTTCATTTGAATTAGTGAAAATGAGGCATTTTATTTCTTTTTAATTTAAATTAAAAATAGAAAATCATTTAACCATCGCAGACTCACACCTTTAGTATTTTATAGAATATAGAAGTGGTTTTGATATTATTGAGCCTGAATGATTTTTATCTTCTCAAACAAAAAAAAAAATCTGACATTAACAAGATAAAACACTTAGTCAGCCCAAAACTCCAAAACTTCAGACTCTTACATGGATTTTCAACTCTTAAAACTAAAGCAAAACAGAATTTCCTAGAATATGTTAAGGTTTTTTTGGTCCTTGTTACTAACCCTAGCCATGGTATGAACTCCAAACTCCTTCATTCTGCCTAAATCCTGAATTAAAATTGAGCAGTGGTCACCTAAACACCCCTCTGAATTCATTTCTAGAGCCTCACAGCTCCATAAAACGATAGCTGTAGGAGATAAGACCCAAATCTGTGGTTTATTCTCAAGTTACAACTGCTGAGTTGGGTCTTATCAACATGAAGATGCTCCCCCAGGAAATTGCACCGATTTTTCTTGGAGGAAAATAAAAGCTGAAAATCTATTTCCAGTGCAGTTGGGTTTGGTGGAGAAATTTGGTTTTGTTCACGCAAGATCTCCGGTCTGCTTTTCTGATTGGATTCCAGATTCAGATTCCTTGAGAGATGAATTTGGAGACGTAAATGAATCCTGAGGGGGCAGATGGGAGTTCTGTGGAGCTCAGTTTTTATGGGAAACCTTCTCTGGTACCCTGGTGAGATTTACATTGGAGTTATAGTCCTTGGTCAGCGCCTAAAGTTAAGAATATTCTTTGCATTTTGCTCCTCTGAACAAGGGCTCTTCTCCTTCAAGATCCATCACTTGCACCTGAACACTTCAGACATGATTTGGTGACTCTGAAGGCAAATATTTACTTCTGTAAAGTTTTGTTCATGGCTTTATTAATTCTAACTCTGGCCCAAACACACCCTGATACCGTTGATCTCCACGGATCAGGAAAGACTGAGGAGGATACAAATTTTTTATCATCAAATTCTCTATCTCATTGTTTTTCCATTGGGAAAGGCAGTGGATTTTGTCTGCTGCTGCTGGTTCTCAAGAGGACAGAATTCCTGAGCTTCCCATCCAGCAGAAAATCACCACCCCAGCTCTCAGGTCTGTGTTTCCAGTGTTTTCAGTGACTGAATCAAATAATCAGTAGCCAATATGTGAGAAGAATGAAGTCAGGGAACCATAGAATGTTTTGAGTTGGAAGGGGCCTTAAAGATGATCTATTTCCAACTGCAGTACAACAGATTTAAAGTTAAAAACTCTCCCTAAAATCTCCTCACTTCAAGCAATGCCAACCACTGGCCTCCGGAACATTCCTGCCCCATCAGTCATTAACACTTTTCTTCATTTATGGGATAGTTTGGGAATACCATAGGATGGGATGGGAAAAAACGAGGGAAATGGAGGTGATGATGGTGGTTTTTTTAGCAGGAGCAATTTTGTGGTCTTTCCTCTTTCCTGCCCTTCCCTTTTCCAGCTTTTCCCTTTTCCTGCTTCTGAGCCAGCTGGGCGGGATGGAAAAGGGTCAGGAAGGATTGGGATGAAAAACAAAAAGTCTGGGAAAAAAGGAGGAAAACGGAGGTGATGTCAGTGGTTTTTTTGTGGGAATAATTTCCTGATCTTTCTATTTCCTGCCCTTCCTTTTTCCTGCTCTTCCCTTTTCTGCTTTTCTCTTTTCCCGTCTTTTCCCTCTTCCCACTCCCGAGCCAGCCGGGCCTGCAGGAAAAGGATCAGGATCCAAAGGAAAAGATTGGGGAAAAAAGGAGGAAAATGGAGGTGATTTTTGGAAGGGATCTTTAAAGGCCACCTAGTCCAAGCCCTGCCATGAGCAGGGACATCTTGGACTGGGTCAGATTGCTCAGATCCCCATCCAACCTCACCTTGGATGTTTCCAGTTCATGTTAAAGCCACTGTGACATCCCTGAAATCCTCACACCAGCCTGACATAAAGCCATAAAGTCATTTTTTTAAAAAAAATTATGAAGTGCAAAAAGTGTTTGTTTTGTGAGTTGATTTTTTTTAAGGATTCCAGACATATTTCCATATTTAACCTCATTTTTCACCTATACTTTGCTCCAACACCCACCAGTACAGCACGAGCCTCTTGCACTGGTGCTGGCTACGAAATATTAGTTATTCCAAGCCTGGAGAGTGGGGTGGATGCAATTTAAAACCATATGGATCAGCATTCCAGCTGGAAAAGAACCTGTAATCACTGGTGCCGCAACTCAGTGAGGTCACTGCGTCAAGGAGGCAATTCACTACATGTATTCACCCATTTTATGGGGTTGACCACTCATGTGGTTGGCTAAAAGCTGGAAGCATATTGGGCTTTTCTTGGTAGGGATGGATATTCTGATATTTAAGAGGCTTGGAGCTCACTGCTGGCTTGTAAGTGCAGGGCTGCACCTTCTTTTGTGAGGTTTGTGACTCGTGGTGCTTTCGGCTTTTATTTGGTTCCATCGACACTGCCAGAAGAAGGAGGGGGCTCTTAGCTCAGGCTGGGCACGTGGGGAAGTTAGGCTGGCTTAAAATGACAGAGGAGCTAAGCTTGGTCCTGATTGGGATCAGACAGCTTGGGAGGAACCTCAGTGTGGGATGGTGGCTCCTCTTCCTGCTATCACCACAGGTGATGCACATCAGCACGTCCAGGCTGGTGGTGTACCAGCACTCCCTCAGAGGGTGGTGGTGGCTCCTCTGGAGCTGATCTGAGCAGGAAAACCAATCCCAGAGTGACCCAGCCTGCTGGTGCTGGGCTCCAGCACCCACTGGGCACAGCCCTGCTGCCCACAGGCCACAGCCAGGCCAGAAACCATCAACAAGATATTGGAGAGCCACAAGTGATCCAGGAGCTGCTGGGGAGTCATTCCAGCCCTCACAGCTTGAATTCAGCTCCTCACCCAAGATAAAGCCCAAACCTGCCCTTGAACCTCACCCAGGTTCAAGTGCACAAACTGCCCTGCCATAGAAACTGATTTAACCCAACTGAGGTTAACCAGCTTGGGTGAAAGACTTGTCTTCCTTGTGTAAAACTCACCATCTGGGAGCTCTTCATCTCAGTGCTTGACCTCTAAGCAGCTCTGTGAGGCTGTGGGGATCTGCAGGTAGTGGACATTTTATGTCTTGGGTTAAAAAATGCATTTATCCAAGAGGATTCTGAGCCTCGCATGCTGCGTGTTGCACTCAGCATTAAAATAAGAGCAAACACAGGCCCTGAAATTCAAAGAATCCCTGCAGTTCCTCACCAAAATCTCTCTCTGCTTTGCTCAGCTGAGCTCTCAGTTCCTGAACTCTGTGTGGGTTTCCACCAATCCCCGAAATTAGCACCAAGGCCGGTGGTGATGCCCAAAGCACTGTTATCCACAATAGAACAAACATGGAGATTGGAAGGACAACATCCCAAAATTCCCAGTGTAGCCAAGAAACAGCACAAAAACATTGTGGATCTTCAAGAAAGTCAAGAGGAAGGTGAGACCTAGGAGTGGTTTATGGAGAGGATATAACATTTCTTATCAGCACTGGCATTGTTCTGCTGGATTGAGCAGTGTGTGGGTGACCCAACTTCTGCCTCTCCACACCAGGAGGTCCAGCAGGGCCATGGCTGAACATCTGAGGAGTAATTCTCATCTCCTGAGCAGCAGTGTGGCCTCCAGGAAAAAGCCAGGAACCACCCCTGATTTCCTACACCCACTGACAGCTCTCCACCTCCCCAGCTCAGATCCATTGTCAGCACGGGCAAAGGCCCCACATCCCATTGCCAGTTGCTTAATCCATTCCTTCCCGCCCCACAGCCCATACAATAATACCCCACTGAGGGGATCCACCTCCCAGGAAATCCTCCTTTAACACCCTCCAAAGGAGCAGCCAGATTTATCTCTGCTGTTGTTCTGGAGAGCTGAGTGAGGACTCATCTGTTCTAATCCCCTCTTTAAGATTTCCAGTTGCGCTCCCATTATTAGCATTTCTGACAGCTCCTACGTGTGCCCTGCAAGGCTCCGTGGAGGAAATCACCTACCAGCAACTGCCCCAGGTACTCCACTATCCCTGTCTGAAGGCACAGATGGAGGAGCTTTTGGAATGGCCCCATAAAAATTCCTGAAGTGAAGACTTGGGTTAAATGGGCCTGGAGATCTTCAGAGTGAATCTCATGACTCGCCCTTTGCTGGAGAGTTTGGGGACTGCTCCTTCCGTGTGGCACATGGCATTTTCACTGGGCTCCTTTTTGGTGTAGCAGATTTTGAGATTTCCCAGCATCAGACTCCTGGAATGGTTTGGGTTGGAAGGCACCTCAAAGATCATCCAGTTCCAACTCCCTGCCATGGGCAGGGACACCTTCCACTATCCCAGCATGCTCCAAGCCCTGTCCAACCTGGCCTTGGATTCTTCCAGGGATGGGGCCTTCCCAAATTCTCCTGGACAACTTATTCCAGGGCCTTACCACCCTCTGGGGAAAGAACTTCTTCCTGACTTTGGTAGAATTCACATCCTGTAGGTGGCTTTGCCATCTGTTCTAGGGTCACCTAGGGGGTGGGACATTCACAGGTTAAACAGCAATGGCTTTGAAGAGGGTTAGGTGGGATTTTGGGGAAAAAATTCTTCCCTGTGAGGGTGGGCAGGCCCTGGCACAGGGTGCCCAGCAAAGCTGTGGCTGCCCCTGGATCCCTGGCAGTGCCCAAGGCCAGGCTGGACAGGGCTTGGAGCACCCTGGGATAGTGGAAGGTGTCCCTGCCGTGGCAGGGGTGGCACTGGGTGATCTTCCAGCTCCTCTCCAGCCCAAACCATGCCATCATTCTGGGATTCCATGAAGTACCACTACATCCACTGAGCTCCTGGATGATATTGCCCACTGACCAGACTGCTTGGAACATGTCATTCACAAGCTCCAGAATTTCCACTCCTCCCAGATGACCAGGGAGAAGCATCTGGTTGTTGGGATGCATTTTCCAGCCTGGAACCATCAGCAGCTTTGTTGGGCCAGGACAAATCCCAATTTCAGTGCTGCAAACCTTTACCTGGCATGTCTGGAGCTGCACAGAAGACGTGAGCCATTTGCATGATTAAAGCTTGCTGGACCAAACTGATCAGAAAGGTTCTCCAAGCCCAACATGAGCACAGATCCACTTGGGAAGGAGCTCTGGCTTCTCTTCAGAGTGACTTCCACGAGAGCTGGATGTTCTCAGCTTCTCTCAGGATTGATCTCTGCACCTGCAGAGTGAATTCCTCTAAATTGTTGTGGTTTTAGTGGCTTTTCCTTTATAATATCAAAACCTGGTGCTTTGATTAGAGATGGGGAGGTGGTGGAGGGGGGGTGAATCTGACAGTGTTTTCTGGTATTTAGCCCCTAATTGAAATATTACCTTGAGGTATTTATAAAAAAAATATTAAATTGGCCCAGATATTTTTTTTATGAATAAGGCTTTAATTAACTTTTTACATATTAAATGTACATCAATGGAAATAGTTAGACAAATAGCAGGGGTGTTAGTCATGCAGAAGCAAAGGGATGATTCAGGCAGGGACTGCGCGTGTTACAGCAGCCTCTCCCTCCGAGGGCACATTGAGAGATGCTGAGAGGGAAGGGAAATTAGCATGAGGAGCGTGGAGAGGGAGCACATTCAAAAAAGGCCCGGAGAAAGGCGAGGTTCCCAGTGGAATTAGAAATTAAGGGCTCCCTTGCTTACGCAGGAATAACTCACAGAGCGCAGGGAGCTGAGCTCTGTTACACAACTCCACATCTCCATCCTCCCTTTCCCTTCACTCCCACCCCCTCCTTGGCCTGCCCAGGTTAATTGGACAAGTTCTCCTCCACGTCCAGCCCGTGGCAGGGGCAGAGTTTGGGAGGAGCAGAGTAACGGTGAGGGCAGCAAAGCGTGAGCAGAGATCGCCCCGGGACGGGGTGGGAGCCCCGACCTGGGAGGTTTTGGAGAACAGGTTAGACAAACATCTGTCAGGATGGCTCAGGCACAGTGGATCCTGCCTTTGGGCAGGAGGGTGCGAGGTCCAAGTCTGGGATCTGTGATTTTAAAGTGCTGGCTGAGCCTGCCAGTCTATCCAGATATTAGTGCAAAGTCAAAAGTGTATCATAAACAAAGTTTTTCTAGGAAAAAAGAGTATTTTAACAGCAAGATGCACCCCCAATTACACTGGCTTAACTTTACTGCCGCTTCCACTGAATTAGATATAAATTACACCAGGCCAAGAGGAGAATCAGGCCACGTGTTTTTCTGCTGATGGCCAAAATATATATTTTTACTCGACTCGATTTATTCAGTAACTGATTTGCATAGACATTTCCAAAGGCTGTTCAGTTTGGGTTTTTTTCCCCCCAGTTTTTTTGCACTTCACATGTCATCTACCCCCCACTCATTACACAGGGCAGCAGCAGTGTTGCCACCAAGGGAGCTCACATTTAACAGCAAGAGAGGAATCTTCAGCAATTCCCATCCCAAGGGACCGCGGGATGCGGAGCTTTGATTTTGTTGCTCTAAGATAGGCAGGGATGAAAGCAATGTGCGCTGGCAGGAAATCCTTAAGGTGCTGGGTTCCTCCAGCAGCTTGGCAAGTGCCTTTCCCTCCCACGAAAGTCACCGAAATCAGTGTGGGCAGAACAGGTCATCACCTCCCCTCCAAGTTCATGTCATGGATAAGGAGCCATGAGTTGTTCCCACCAACCCTGGAGAGCACACACCCAGAGCTGGGGGTTGTGGATGCTCCTCAAGAACCTGAAACAGAACATCAGATGTCAAATCAGGAATAAAATCAGTCAAATCAGGAATAAAATCATGTCCAGCCCTCAAATATGAAGGCAGGGTTGATATAAGAGCAAGCAAGCATCTGGTGAATTGTCAGCAGCAAGAATGAGAAGCCACAGCTGGAATTGTGAGTTTTCTTGTAATCAGATTGGCAAAGCTCTGAAAAAAACTCACAATGTGAAAGAAAAGAAGAAAATATACTGAAATGACACATAGCCTGAGCAAGGGAAGGGTTCATCAAGAGATCTGTTATTATTTAGCTTAAAATGGGTGAGCCCAGAGGCAGAGATTGAAGCTGAATCAAACCCCAGAGCACCTCCCTGCTCTTCCCCTTCTCCCACTGCCCTGGTCCCTTCAGAGACACCCCAATCCCAACCCAGAGGTTATTCCCAGTCTGGGTCCCCAGTGCTTTCCTTGCCTGGGAGGGCAAAATCCATGTGCAGATCAGGCTGGAAGAGATCATCTCCAGAGGAGAGAGGATTCCTGGACATGAGGGCTGACCAGAGAGTGGCACAAGGCATCTCTCTCTCTCTAATTAGAGGTGGTCATTATTTGAGCTTAGGAAACCTAGATAAAATAAGGGAAGCATCAGATGGATGAAATTGGCTTGTCTTGTGAATACAAATGATGACTGGTTAAGAAAATTATCTGGAGGTGTTTGGTATCCTCTGCTTCTACAGCAGGTTATTTGATTTTTTGGGGGGTTTTTTTTGAGGTCAAATAGCCCATTCATATTGCTGAGGGCAAGGTGAGAGCTTCACTGTTTTAAATCACAAGCAGATATAAGTTCTGGCCATTTTAGTGCTGTTATTATTATTATTATTATTATTATTATTATTATTATTATTTAGCATCTGTCTATGATTTGACAGTGAAGCCAATGGAGAACATCCACAAATCACATTCCTGTGCTCTAATATTCACCAAGAGCACAAAGTCTTATGATTATGTCTTATTCAAGGTGTGACAGAGTCCAGATTCCCAGGAGGTCCCCATGCCATGTATTCACTTTCTGTGTTTTGCTCAGCTTCCCAAACCCAACCAGTGACATTTTCAGCCCAACACGATGGCAGGCTGGCTCCTCATGGTGGCTGAAATTAAACATTATTAGGACATGATGCAGTAGAGGGTGAAGTCTACTTTGAACTTGTGGTCAGGATAATTCTCTTCCGTTTTTACCCTCTAGGACTCATTTCTCCATATCAGGCTGATCAGGCTGATCACCAGCTCGTAGACTTTTCTCAGCCATGCTGGCAATGCACAGCAATGTAAGGAGGAAATTTGGTTTTTTCCACTTTTTCTGTTCTGATTATTTTGATTGTCTTCTCAGAATTGAAAGATTTGAGGGAATGTCTCAGAACACGGCTGTTGGTCAGGGTGAAAGATAGGACAGGGGGGATGGTTCTAAGGTGGAGAGGGTTAGGTGGGATTTTGGGAAGGAATTCTTGGCTGGGAGGGTGGAGAGGGTGCCCAAAGAAGCTGTGGCTGCCCCTGGATCCCTGGCAGTGCCCAAGGCTGGGTTGGATGGGTCTTGGAGCAACCTGGAACAGTGGAAGATGTCCCTGCCCTGGCAGAGGGGTTGAAACCTGACCTTTGAGGTCCCTTCCAACCCAAACCCCTCTGTGGTTCTGTGGTTCTGTGATAAGTGCTCCTGCCAAGGGCCATAAAAATCTATGCATGACAAAGTTCTGAGTCTTTATCCACCTGGCCAGCAGATGTGTTCATGGCAGGTGGAGCTGTTTCCTTCTGGAAAGGGAGCTGTAGCTCAGTTTTTGAGGTTCCTGCTTTGGTTGGGGATTTTTTGGTTTTCCCATCTTTCGGAGCTGAGCTCCTTCAGCAGTGTCCTCACATGCACTCCCCCAGTGAGGGAGAAATTTCAGACAAGTGTTCAATATATTTAGCTCCCTTTTCTGCTTGAGATTTATGCAAGAGCTCCAACTATAATCAGAATATCTGTCATCCACAGCTTATCTGCTGACTTAAAATTGCTTGTAAATCATCCAGCCTGCGTCTGGGGCTTTGCAATTTCCTTATTCCTCGGTGTCCAAATAGATCTGAAATTCCCCAGCATTGTCCTCGAGTGTTTGGGATTAGAAAGTGGGAAGATAATGGCTCTCCATCTCACAGGTGGGCAGCTGGGGCAGAGGAGCTGTTTGAAAGCTGTGTTTTGTAGGACTGAGCCCCTTCTCCCTTAAGGACCACAGATCCAGCCTCCAAACCGTGCTTCCTCTCACGAGCTATTTATAAAAAGTGGCTTTTAAGCTGTGGGAGCTACACCAAATTTTTCTGTTTCCCCAACTGGGTGAAACTGAAACCCACAGAAAAAAAACAAAAACCAAAAAAAAAACCACCCCCAAAAAAATCAGATTGCCCAAGCCTGCTGCAGGGAAGTGAGCAGCTCCTCCAGCACCCAGACCCCCTCCCTTCTCCAAATGGAGCCTGTAAAGCAAAAATTTCTGCAAGCCGAAAAATTGCTTAATTGCCTCAAATTGATTCCATGGTTTTATTAAGATATTTTCCCAGCTCTATTATGGTTAATTATTTGTATTACAGTAGACTCTGAGGCCCCAAGCAGAGATCAGGGCCCCATTGTGCTAAATAGTGTACAAGCACTTAATAACAGAACCATTCCTTGCCCCAGATAGCTTGCAATTATGTGGGGAGCTGTAGTGGAAACACACCACAGCTCATGTGAACACCTTTTAGGAGAGGTGAACGTGGATTTTGGAAGCCAAAAGGGTCCCTCACAAGAGCCTGCGCAGCCCCACTCTTCCTGCTGAGCTCCAGTGGGAAAACCTCCAAGGAGAATCTTGATGTTCAACCGGGAGATGAACGCCCCACCTGGCTTAAGGCTTTGTGAGGGGAATCAAGAGGGGAAAACTGAAAAGTGGTGAAAACTGAACAGGTTCCTGTGCTGCTTTCCCCTTCACCTTTGGTTTGTGCTCGGGGACTGGGCTGTGGGAGGTTCATGAGGGAGCTTGTTATCCTGGGGATTTCCAGCCCTGTCTTGCAGAGGCAGAGCTTTCCTCTGCTTAGGTAAATGCTGAGATCCAGCCTTGCAGGGACCCTGCTTCCTCCCAGCCCCAGAGAGGAAGTGGAGCACAAATGCAGAAGGGGAACTCTGTGTGCCTCCTTCTGCCTCCTCCCACCTCACCCCACTCCAAACCTCCGTGGCTGCATCTCACCCGTGCATGGGAGATCTCATCTATGGAGGGGTCAGCACTGGGGGAGCTTCTCCACACCTTCAAGCAGGTGGGGAGTGTTTTGAGTCCTCAAAGCCCTGCTGGAGGTGATGTTTGGGGCTGGGAGTGTGACAGGTTTGGGGTGAATGGGCAGCTGGTGTTTCAAGCAAGGGCGTTGCTTGTACCCCAGGTGCTGCTGAGCTCCGGGTGACCCTCAGGGGCTGCACATCTCTGCATTGCCCACCTCTCCCCGGGGCTGAGAGGATGTGAAAAGCAGCAAACTGCAGCCCCAAACCAGGGGAAAATCCAATTGTTTCCGAGCACTAAGCTCAGGTCTCAAGCAGAGCAGGAACCTCTGGAGATAACGCCGTGTCTGTGTGTGTGCGTGTGTGTGTAAAACGGCCTCGCCGAATCCCCCGGCTTTAGCAGGGCTTTGAAAAAGATCTGGGTGGTGATTCAAAATCCAGGTTATGACCTGTGACCTTTGGATGAGAAATTGTTGCCATTTAGGATGTGTTAGGAGGTCCATCCTTTTCATCAAATGCGTGTTTCTTCTTGCTGCGGGAGGCAATCACACCGGTATATCATTAACTCGCAGAAAAGGAGGCTGTAAAAGAAGTTGATGGGGGACCTTAGCCCACACCCTGCTGGGGTCTGCTCGGAGCACAATATCCCAGCGACCATGAGATTAAGCTAAAGAGAAAAGTGAAAATGCTTTTCACGATTCACACGCCCTTTAGATTGTTTTATTAAACCATTTGAATAGGGATTTCCCTTTCGGCCGACAACGGGGCCCGGCCAATGCATAGTTCTAGGTTGCTATGACTTAGTTGGTGCTGGCTAATCACAAGTGAGGGCAAATTTCATATAAAATATCTCGGGCCATTGTCAACCTAATGCGGCGTGACAGTGCCAGCACAAAGGGGGATTCATTCACCCCAGCAGGTAATAAGGACGATTTGCCATACCAACCAGGCAGTCTCGAGGGGGGCTGTCAAATACGATCAGAGCAGCGAAATGCAGCCTCGCATTCCATTCTCAGGTGGGCGAAGGCGATCCTTTTGTTCAACCATGTTGCTTCTGATAACAGAATACAATTATATTCTCTTTTTTTATTTTTTTTATTTTTTTTTCCTTCCCTGTATCCTACTGACCGTTGTTGGGGCTGTTTTGCATAGCGGTTTTTGGGGCTTGCCTTCTTTTTCATGCCTTGTTTTCCTTTTTTTCCGAAGCCAGGGGGGACCCCAATGATTCTTTAACCTGGAAGGAATTTCACCCCAGTCCTTCCCCGCTCCTTTTCCTACTTCCCCTTTCATTAAGGACCCTGCCCTGCCACAATGAGCGCCCTGTATCCCTGCTAATCACCCCAGATTGACACACAGCTTCCTTTTGTCCGGAGCCTCCCAGGGATGTTGGGGAGACCAGAGGTAATTCGGGGCGGACCGAGAGGACCGTGCTGCTCCAGGACGATGGAATATTCAGGAGAAGGCATTCGTGGGATGGAGGGAGGGGGGGATCAGGGTGTTTCACACATGGCCAAGCCAACAGAAAGACAGATAAAGCATTAAGCGGGGCAGGTAGGGAGACATACACGGTGATGATTAGATCAGCAGAGAGATAGGGCGATAGGGAGAGAGATAAGGGGGTGTTTGCTTTGCAGGTATCAGACTCGGGTTACTGATACCAGACCGTCCTGCTGATTTGCCTATCTCGGGGGTCTGGTTTACCTGCGAGATCACCTGGGGTTGTTTTGACAGTCGCTAATTAACGAGAGCATTCCAGCCTCGGAGCCACCCTGGGCTCGGAGGGCAGCAGGGAGCACTGGCCCTGCTCCCAGGACACAAGGCTTGCAGGCTGCCCTGGCGTCAGGCGAGCTGGCTCTACCTGTTCCAGGTACAGCCTGAAAGGTTTGGAGGTGCAAAAAAAGTTTTGGAAGTGCGAGAAAGGTTTGGAGGTTTGAGCACCATGCTGGAGGTTTCAGCTCTGTTGTGCAACGAGAGCCATGAGCAACCAACAGGGAGAAAGTGAAAAGAAAAAGAATGAGAAAAGACCCCCCATCATTCAGATGTTTTGGGGAAACTTGGCCTTCAGGATTTTACAAGCTGCGCTAATCCAACCTCCTTCAACCCAGCGTTCCCTCTTATCTGTATCGCCTTCATGTTCCCTGGCAGGAATTGCCCATTTAATAATTTCCCTCCAATGAGCTGAATCACAGCTAATCTGATCAAATGTCTTTTTAGGGCCTTTCATCTTCCCAGGGATGTGTTGACACTAGCACAGCTGGTTCAGAGGAAACAAGAACTCAATCAGAACTCTGTCCAAAACACAGATGGGACCCAAACCTAACCTTTCCTTTAAGATATGCAAAAGTGTGGTTAACTTCTTGTTATTATGCATTTGCATAAATCTTTGCATTAAGGGGCCTGATTTTTAAGTGGTTAAAAAAGCCAGGCAAACCCTGGAGCTGGATTTTGATGAGAAACTGTGCAGAACCAGCTGGGCACAGAGCTGACAGGGCTCTCTGTGAAGAAGGGAACGGGCTGTGGTGTCACACAGAGCTGTGGGACAGCTCCTGGTTGGCATCACTTGCTGTGCTGTGGGTGCTGCAATTCTCCCAGAGCTGCTCCTGGAGCCACCCTCATCCCATTCCAGGGAAAGCCTCAGGTACCTGCAGCCACCAAGGACTGCTGTTCTGGCAGAGTGGGCTTCCCTAGGTTTGGAGATAAACCCACGTGGGAATGCTGCGGAAGAGGAGGGGATGTGACACAAGGCAATGGCAGCAGGAGCTTGGGGAATGACTCCAGATCATTCAGGCCAGTCTGGAGAGCTGCATGGAGACTGGAGCTGTGGATTACCATCCCTGGAAATGGTCAGGGCCGGGCTGGATGGGGCTCTGAGTAACCTGGGCTCGTGGAAGGCATCTACGAGCGGTTGGAAAGAGACAATCTTAAGGTTCCTTCCCATCCAAACCATTCTGCAATTCTATAATCCTCTGATTGCAGTCTCACAAAGAGATCTTTGAGGAATGCAATTAGTGATCCTTCTGCATCCAAGGGATCCCAGGCAGCCATTTAGGCTCTGCTCCTGTTCAAACCGAGTTATCAAGGTCTTCAGGATAAGATTCATGGGGATTTATTTACATCTTAGTGCAATGCAGAGCTGCTCTGGAACATCCTGAGCTGCTGCCAAGACCTGTGACCAGATGAGGTGCTGGTTAGAAAGTCTCCGTGTCATAGAATAATGGAATAGTTTGGTTTGGAAGGGACATTTAAAGGTCCTCCAGTCCCACCCCTTTGCAATGAGGTGACCACAACTCAGCCCAGAGGCAGCTCGAGGTGCTGGGTTTCTCCTGGAAGGCTCCATGGATAAAGAGTGATCCCAGCACCGGCATCACTCATGGGGTACGAAGGCATCATGCAGCACTGGCTGAGGAGAACACTCCTGTCCTTTTCTCCTCCCCTGTGGAATGCTGCAGGCTGGAAAGGTGCCCAAAGCTCAGGCTGGGGAGGGTAAGATGAGCTTTCTGCCCATTGCTTTGCAGATGGGGAAACTGAGGCAGAGTTTTGGAGTCACCCGTGTCCAGAGAGGCCCTTTGTGCAGTCACCAGGCTCTGATCTTCCCAAAGCCTCTGGAGGCTCCTCAGGGAAACCACAAGGGCTCCCTGGCCTGTGCTGCTGTGGTCGAGCAGAAAATCAGGGTCAGGGCACTTGGTGGTTTAGGCTTGGGAGTGACACCAAGGAAAGAAACAAAAGCTTTAAAGATCCCAGAATCTCAGGAGCTCTTCCTTAAGCTTTCACTCAGGGAAGTGTTTTCCAACACAACCAAGATGAGCACTGCTCACGCTGCAGAATTTGGGAATGTGCTCTGTGGAATGCCTCTCCCTCCCACCAGGAATCCTGACTCCTTTTAGAGTCCTCATGCTGAGCACATCCACGGCCACAGCTTCCATCCTAACGGGTGGAAAGCAAGCAGCAAGTGTGGGACAAGGAGCACCTTTTTAAGGAGTAAAGGGGTAATTGGGGTGGTGCCAGGTCTGAGGTGCTGCAGATGGTGAGGATGGGTCAAGGGAAATGGGAACTCTGGAAACAGGGACCTCTCCAGAGGGAAGCTGAGGGAAGCTGGAGGCTGAGCCAGACTGATGTAAAACCTTTTGGTTGCTTTATCTGAGATGGGATCCTCTCTTGCTACAATCCAGAGGAATGTGGGGTAGCTGAAGCTCAGCTGCCTCCGAGGCTGCCAGAGCCAATATTTGGTTTCCAACGTTCCAAGTGTTTTCCCCTTGAGCACTGTCAGGGTCCCAGCAGCTGTGACACCCCTGTGATCCTCCTCCTCTTCCTCCTCCTCCCCTGTGATGGGAACAGAGCTTGTTGCCCTCCAGCACTTGGGCACAGCCTGTGGATGGATTTGTCAGCCAGCCTGTGCCAAGGAGTTCCCTGTTCTCTGCCTTCCCCTGGTGCTGGGCCAATATTTAATAGTTCTGATTGGCAAATGATTTCCTGCTTAGTGATCATTATAACAAAAAAAAAAAAAAAAAAAGAAAAAAAAAAGAAGGCTTTTAACATTTTTTTTTTCTTTTCCCTCACCTACACTCCTTTCCCTGGGGAGAAATATGTCCTGTGAAAATGTGAACCTTCATTTCTTCATTTCTTAGGATGGTTTAGGTTGGAAGAGACTTTTAAATTTCATCTGGTCCAACTCCCCTGCTGTGAGCAGGGACACCTTTCCAACAAATCAGCTCACTGACCTCTCCACCTAATTTCACCTTGGCTGCTTCCAGGGACGGGGCATCCACCACCTCTTTGGACAACCTGTTCCAGTTCTTCACCACCCTCATCATAAAAAATTATTTCTTTATGTCTGGATCCACATCTTTTTAGTTTAAAACCATTACCCCTGTTTTAGTTCAGCAGGCTTTACTGAGAAGTCTCTCCCCAGCTTTCTTCCAAGCTCCCAAAAAGCATTGTGAGGTGAGGGACACCATCCCCATATCCTGAACTCTCAGTTTTTGGCTTTCAGGGGTCTGCTGGTCAGCAAGTTTAGCAGAGCCCAGCTGTGCTGAGGGGCTGGAGTATCCTCTGCTGGAATCTGGGACAGGCTGGGCTGCACTGCTCCTCCTGCACATGGATTTCAGGGCCAGCAGGCAATGCCATTTGTGTTGGTATAAGCCAGCAGTGATGCCTCCATGTGCTTTTGCAAATCCTGGGAGCTCTGACTCACCAGTCCCTTTGGGTTTCACTCCTGCTGTTCAGAAAGCAGCTGTGCCTGCAAGGCTGTCAGAGCCTAAAGAAACTCCTTCTCCCAGGGGCCACCAGCTCCTCAACAACCAAGCAGGCTCGTTCTGCATTAATCTTTTCTGGGATTCTTCTTTTTCATCCAAAGTGATGCAGTGTGAGCTTTCATTCAAAGCCTTCTGGTTTATCTTCACGGAGATGTTTCTGGGCGGATTCAAAGAGAGCACAGTGTGCTGAGAGCAGCTGGGTGGTGATCTTCGTACTGCAGTCAAAACCCAAATTCACAGAGTCACAGAATTCCCAGAATGGCCAGGTTGGAAGAGACCTTCAAGATCATCGAGTCCAACCCAGCCCCAACAGCTCAACTCAGCCCTGGCACCCAGTGCCACATCCAGGCTGTGTTAAACACACCCAGGGATGGGGACTCCACCACCTCCCCGGGCAGCCATTCCAGAACTTTATCACTCTTCCTGGGAAAAGCTTTTCCCTGCTCTCCAGCCTGTATTTGCCTTGGTGCAGCTCGAGGCTGTGTGCTCTGGTTGTGTCAGCGCTGCCTGGAGACAGAGCCCAGCCCCAGCTGAGCACAGGCACCTTTCAGGAGCTGCAGAGAGTGATGAGGGCAGCCCTGAGTCTCCTTTTCTCCAGGCTGAGCACCCCCAGCTCCCTCAGGGGTTGCTCTCAGGGTTTGTGTTTCACCCCACCTCAGTCTAAGGCTGGGCTTCCAAAACTCTTCACAAATTCCTCACAAATTCTTCATTTTCCTTTGGGCAAGACCTTCCAATGCCCGGGATGCCAAAGGTGCAGGAAGGACCACAGGAACCAGGGAACACTGAGCTAGGATGAGCCCCCAGTGTAAAAGGCTGTGTTGTGCTGCTCCAAACACCAGAAACACCAGGCTGTTCCCAGCTTTATTTCCAGTTTCTTAGTTCCTAGGGTTTATTTAGTTTGTTTGGTCGGGTTTTCTCCCTTTTAATCCAGACTCAGTGTAGTGTCAACTGTTGTGCAAATCTTAACTGACAGCTGTGGGTTTATATCCCCTGGAGCCAAGGAGGGAATTGAAACCCTTTCTCACACTCCCTCGTGTACCTAGGGAGTCTGCCCTACCAGTAAAATGTTGGGAAGCCTTGGCACCTTCCACCCCTCAGAGATGGGTGTCTCAAGAAGCTGGAGCTAGAGGTACTTTTGGTAGACTTTTAGCTTTGAAAAATGAAGCTCAGAGGAGCCAGCACGACTCCTCCCCACAGTCCTGCTAAACAGATAAAGCATTTCCTGTTTCACTCCATTTCTAGCAAAATGTCTCTCCCAAGGGCACTCCAGAGGTCTGTGGTGTCAGAAATTCGGGGCTCACAGCCACACATTTCCAATGTCTTTCTAACCATGGAACAGGAGCAGGATCCTCTCTTCAAGAGCAGACATGACTGGGAATTCTTTCCTTCATTGTCTGGGACATTTCTGTTCTTTTCCATGTCGCTTATACATTATCCAGCCCAAAAAAGACACTAAGTCAGTGCTTCACTCCTGGGACTCTGTTTCAAAAAGGAAAGGTTTAGGATTTCAGGAATGGGGATGGCAGGGCTCAGTGTTGCAGTGTAGGTGTGATAAAAAGGGATTTTCAGAGCAAAATAAACCATTCTATTCATCCTACTGCATCACCACAGTCCATCTTGCCACACATCTGAGATACCTCCCTGACCTGGGGTTAATAATTTCATCATTCAGGGAAAGACTCAGGGAAAATAAGTCACTGTCTGGGCAGAAGAACACACGAGAGCAGTTTCCGCATATGGGACAGCCGGGATACTTACGCAGTTATTCATTTGCCTTCCTCATCCCACAATCTGAGAACCCTCTGCTGGGCTCCAATCCCTTCTGCCTACAATTCTGAAGACATCACTGAATTTAGCATTGCAGGCTCCTGGGGAGATAAGCAGGATTGTCCTCGGGTGTACAGATAAGGGAGCAGAAGCACAGAGCGACTAAAGGATTTGCCCAAAGTCACATAAAACAGCCCTGTCACAGCAGGAAAGAAAATCTTAGGTCACATCATCCTCAGGCCTCTGGATTATCAAAATTAAACTACTCAGCCAAGTGTTTTTGCATCTCAGGATGGGTTTGGTGCTGGGACAAGTGGTCAGAGAGGTTCTGCACACGATATCTGGGGGACATTCTGTTTCTCAGATTCCAGTCTGGGCTTCTTAGCAAACCTTTTCCAGAAGGGACTTTTCCAGGACTTGGAGACCTCTGCGTTAGGGGACACCCCTAAGGCCCTCTGTAAGTCACTTTTTCACTGCTATGGAGTCCCCCCAGAATGGAGAGGGAATGGTGGAGAAGCAGCAGATACCCAAGTCTCTGGGCCCTGCAGGGAAACTCAGGAGAGGGCAGGAATTAAACGAGCTGAAGCCAGAGCTTTGGTGACCAAAAGAAAGCATTTAAAATGCTCTGAAGACAACATCCCCGTGAGACACTGATCCCTGCTAACCTCCTCCTGCCAGGTGACTTTCCAGAAGCTCTCTTCAAGCCCTAACCAGCTGCTGCCTCCTGCTACCAGAACCACCCAGAGAGGAACGAGGCCACCTGACAAATACGCGGCGCTTTCCTGCTATCTTCGCCAAATCTCTTGCATTTTTATATGGCACCTTAATAACCCCTCATTTCCATTACAAGTGCATGCTTTCCTTCTGCTTATCTCCATCTCCATGCGCTCCTTCTCCATTCCTGCAGCCACACCGCCTCCGGCTGCAAGCCGGGGAGGTTCTGGGGAGCCCGGCAGGGTCGGGGATGCTCGGTGAAGGCAGGGACATGTCCCATGGCTTGGGGAGGTGGCAGGACGTGACTCACACGATGGCACGGCTCCATCTGCGTCAATATTGAACCCGCTGCCTTAACTTTAGGGGGTAGGAGATGTTAAACCCAGTGCCCTAATTTCGTGGAGTCATTAAGAGACCGGCTGCGACTTTCTCAAGAGACAAAACTCCTCACCTCAGTGCCCCGGGGCCAGATGTGAGCTCCTTTGCCCTGCCTGCCTGCATTCCCCAGGTAGTTACCATCAGATACAAGGCGATTTGCTTCCTGTTGTGCGCTCTTAAGTGGTGGCTGCATTTCAAAAGCAGGGGAGTGATTGAGTCCAACCCAGGCTGTAAAAGGCACCGAGCGCTTTCTGGGAAGAGCAGAGCCCGCTGTAATTGGTGCTTCTTAAGGCAAATCCCATCAATGCCCTCCTGGCTTTCAACAGCGGCTGAAAACTGTGGAGAGTTTAGGTGATGGACTTGAGATTTAGGGTTCGGTGTCTACAGCCGAAGAGCTGCTGGAATTGCGTGTTCGGCTGTGTCCCAAGTCCTGGCAAACACGGGAATTCTCCAGGCTGTGATGCCTGAAGATCCCTGAGGTTTGGTGAGCTCTGCACCTGGACAGAATCATTGGATTGTAGAATCCTTAAGGCTGGAAAAGACCAACAAGGTCACTGAGCCCAAACAAGAGCCCAGCAACCCATGTCCACTGGTAACCCATGTTCCCAAGTGCCATATCCTTTAAATCCCTCCAGGTGACTCCATCACTGCCCTGGGCCTGACAATCCTTTCAGTGAAGAAATTTTCCCTAATATCCAACCCAAATATCCAAATTTCCCTAATATCCAGTCCTTGACACAGCTTGAGGCCGTTCCTCTCCTCCTGTCCCTGTTCCCTGGGAGCACAGCCAGACCTCCCCCCGGCTGTCGCCTTCTGTCAGGAGCTGTGCAGAGCCACAAGGTCCCTCCTGAGCCTCCTTTTTCCAGGCTGAGCCCCTTTCCCAGATCCCTCAGCTTCTTCTGGTGCTCCATTCCTTCCCTGGACAGGCTCCAGCCCTTCCTTATCTTTCCTGTAGTGAGGGGAATGCACAGGGAAACACCACTGAGCTGATGCCTCCTGCTGAATCCAAGCTGGGATCCACAAGCCAAGGCAAGGCCACCCCTCTCATGCCCACACAGGAGACGTTTTCCTGCACAAACACCACGGCTGTAGATATTTTCTTTTTGGTCCGAGCTTGGCAAGGCACAGGGGATCTCTCCGAGGTTTGCAAACATCAGTTCAGCACCTACAGCTCCTTTCCCAGGCCTGGATCAGATCTCTCCTGGGCAGAGGAAAGGGTGATTCCCAAAAGATGAGAGCTGACCTAACCAAGGAACGTGCTTTAGGGAAACACATCATCCTTGTCTCTGAATTGGGGATACCTGGATTTGATGGATGGACCACCTGGTGGGTCAGGAATTATCTGTGTGGTGGCACTCCAGGAGGTGCAGTGGTGTTCCTTGGGGGTTGGGGCTGGCACTGCTTGCTGGTGACACAGGCAATGGGATCCAGGGCACCCTCAGGAGTGACACCAGGTGACACCAGGCCGAGTAGTTCAGTCAGATGCTGGAGGGAAGGGATGCATCCAGAGGGAGCTGGAGATGTGGGTCTGTGCAAACCTCACGAAGCTCAACAAGGCCAAGTGCAAGGTCCTGTGTTGGAAAATCCCAGCTCTACAGAGACAGGGCAGCTGAGAGGCCTTTCAAAAGGTTTTATTCCATTATCAGTCTCAATGAAGGGTGAGACACAAGAGATGTAAAACTCAATGCCATTCTATCAGAAGCCAGCCTATTTCCTGGTTACAATACATTAGAAATGGTTTTCTGCCTATTAGCTTTTCCCAGGCAATGCTGCTAATACTTCTAACACCAATCACCTATTATTTAAATCACCTATAATCACCTATTATTCTACCCCACCTGGTCTTGCTACGATGCATCTTTCACAGTTCTAATTCTCCAAAATGTCTGGTCTTTTTGCAAGGCCATCTTTTGAAACTTGTTCCTAGCTCAGTCTCTCTCTCAGCAACGTCGTCTCTATTCCATGGCCTTCCCAAGCCAGCACCCCTTATCTCAGAGTTTGCACACAGATGTGCAAGGCTGTGTGAGCTTTCAGTCAGGTTTTGAGAACCCTTTACAAATCCAGTTCTGCACAAGGGTCAGGCCAATCCCAATCCCAATCCCAAACTGGGGGGAGAATGGGGTGAAAGCAGCCCTGAGCAGGAAAACTGGGAAAGCTGGAACCACATGACCTTTAAGGACCTTCCAATCCTACCATTCTGTTATTTCATGGAAAGGTTTCGAGATCAGGTGGGCCACACTGGGAGGATGTGGGAGGTGTGCCAGCCTTTCTCTGGCCAAACACTGCACCTTCCACCTCCCTACCAGATTATAATGGCATCCACCCCACCACCTCACCTCCCTGGCTTTTGTGAGAAGCCTTTCATTCTTCAGAGACTCCAGGGCTGGTCAGAAATGTTATTGGAGACCTCGTATGTGCTCCACCCCCAAAATTTGGTTTCTGGATCCTACCTGGACTTAGGCAAGCGCAAGATGCAGAGCCCCCAGTCCTGTGTGAACTCCTGTTCGTGCTCTAAGCTGAGCTTTCACAACCAAGAACTGCATGGTCATCATTTGCAGGCTGCTGAGATCCTCCACGCTGGCCAGATGCTGAACAAGGGTTTTTCAAAATCACACTGGGGACCTGAGGGTTCCTGCATTTTCCTTTTCTTTTTTTTTTTTTTGGTTGTAGCCCTCGGTGACTTAATAACCTCCCCAGATGCCCTGGCAAACGTGTTCCAGGACATTGCTCATCCCTTCAGCCTGTAAGTTCATGCACATTATGGGATTTGCATATTGTTGTATTTGGTAGCCTTCCCAAAGCAAAGCTTGAGCTCTTGCTTAAGCCTAAGATCCAGCTGGGACTGCTCCACAGTTGTGATTGCTCCCCAAAAACATGTTGAGTTTTTGGCTTGCTGCATTAAACTCTCTTCACATCAGTAAAGCCTGGAAGCATCTGGAAGGCAAAGATTAAGCCAAAATGCCCAGGGAAAGCTCAGATCAGCAAAATATGGTGCAGGGAAGGTTTGAGTGGGTTTTGAGCAGTCAGGTGATACAAAGCTCAGTAGAAGCTTTGGTGAAGCTGCATCAACTGAAAATGTGACCTTGTGACTTTGTGGATCCATTAATATTTCAATGTCCCAGTGGAATCATCTGAAAAGTGTCAGGGACAACACAATTTCAAGGATAACTGGTCTATAAGCACAAGGTGGGTGGGGAATAACACAGGAGGTTAAGGAAGGCCAGTTATCAGAATTGTGCCTGCTTAGAATTGCCCCAAGGGTTTGAGAACAGCCCAATTCATGGTAAAAATCCCATTTTACTGCAGCCAAAAAGCACTGGTGTTTTCTGAGGTGTGGTGTTGAACTGCGGGGTCATTTCTTGTGAGTGAAGAAATCAAAGCTGTGAGGAGAAAGGGAAATAAAAATTGATATCTTGGAGTGCTCCCCACTTGCAAAGCAGTTTGAAAAGTTTGGTTTTCATTTTGGCACAGCGTGGAAAAAGCTCTGACATTCAGGAAAGCATTCCCTGCTCCCCTTCCCTGCCCAGCTCTCCCTGGGATGGAAGGCTGTGAGGGAAGTTCTCCACAAGGATTAAACTCCTCAGTCCTTAGCCATGACATCTCCTGGCTGATCCCACCCTCCAGCCTGAGGCAGTGGGCACAAAAGAAAAGCTCATTTCCAGTCCCCTGGGCAGGGACCTTGATTAGGCAAGTGAGGAAAACTTGGGGCAGGTGCAAGGTGCACCTTGAGTGCTGTCACCCAGCGAGAGGCACAGCCCCGGGGAACAAGGGATGGAGGGAGGGGACAATGTTTGGTTCACGCCCTGAGGATGGAGGATGTGACCATCCTGGCATTTTTCTACCTTCCAGCCACCAGCACCTCTCCCTGTCTAGGAAGGGGAGCTTTACCTGGTGGTGGGACCATGAGGCTGTTGTTAAGCGTAAACCTGCATTTTCCATTTTTTTGGGAACATACTCAAATTCTGAAGTGAAGCCCATGGCTCAGGGTCTGGCTATGAGGTGCACTGGCTGCACAGTACCACATAGAATATTCCATGTGCCCCCTGAAATTCAGGTTTGCACAGCTGTCTGTGGTGCCATGGCCCTATCCAAAGACCTGAGGATGGCCCCAGTCAGAACTTTTTGGCTGACCTCTGTGGCCTTGAATCAAGCCTGGTCCTGTCTGCACAGGAGCTCATTTCCTAGCAAAAGAAAATGTCTTTTGGAGCAGGTCCAAGCCAGACCACAGGGAAGAGGAGGATTCTCTGGCTTTCTGCCATGCCCTCCAGAGAAGATGTTCACAGAACTGACCAAATCCATCCTTCACTGCCCCTCCCTCACTGCCTTCTCTCTCTCACAGCCACCAGGGAGTCGGCCTTCGTCCACGCCATCGCCTCGGCCGGCGTGGCTTTCGCCGTGACCAGGTCCTGCGCCGAGGGCTCGGCCACCATCTGCGGGTGTGACACGCGCCACAAGGGCTCTCCTGGCGAGGGCTGGAAGTGGGGAGGCTGCAGCGAGGACGTGGAGTTCGGGAGCATGGTGTCCCGGGAGTTCGCGGACGCGCGGGAGAACAGGCCCGACGCGCGCTCGGCCATGAACAGGCACAACAACGAAGCTGGAAGGACAGTAAGGACGTTTCAGTTTCTCCTTTCCTGTTGTTGTTTTCTTACCTGAGAGGGTGAATGGTGGGAGGGGATTAAGGGGGCTCGAAAGACCTAAATAAGGGGAGATTTATGTCACAAAATGGTAATACCTGTGCTGTGATAGTTCTAGATGGATGTGCCTGGTCTGTGAAAGCTCCATATAAATTCACCCACAAGATGTAAACACCTGTCTTGGAGTCAGCTGTCAAGATCTCTTTTATAGAGGATGCATCAAGGCAGGTGTAGGATGGGATTTCATCCCATCTTATGAGGATATCTACCCCCAGAAGCTGTGGATGCCCCATTCCTTGAAGTGTCCAAGGCCAGGTTGGACAGGGCTAGCAGAAGGTGTCCCTGACCATTCCAGGGTAGATGGAACTGAGCGATTTTTAAGGTCCCTTCCAAACCAAATCATTCTGTGATCCCACAATTAGAGTTATTAACTCAGTTAATAATGTCCTAATTGTGCCTGTTCCCTTCCACTGACTGTGGGGCACCTGAAGTTTGAGTGCAATTGTCCATTCCCCTTCTCTGCAGCCTTGAGGGAGGAGAAGAGCAGGAGAGCTTTTCTCACAACCCATCTTCTCAACCCTCTTCAATTTCCCAGGAAATATTTAAACAAAATTAGAGGCAATATAACTCTGGTGCCTCCTGATTAAACTTGGATCATGCCCTGAAGCTGTTTTTACTTCAAACAATCCTGGAACAGAACATGTAGGGGAAAAGAAAGCACAAAATCTGCCTTCTACACAATCTTTTCCCTAGGTGGAATAATCCCAAAAGGGGGATATTCCTTTTTTTTCATCTCCAGAATATCCAATGAATCCAGAAGAATGCAATTTGTGGGAAACAATTTGTAGAACTGAACCACAAAGCCCTTTCTAACAGAGATTATGCCACAGCTTCTCTGAGATAAGAGAGAACAGGTTAATGTGGTCTTGTCCCCTCAGCAGAAGGTCTTGCACATATCCAGGAGGACATTTGTGCAGCGGGCTGTACCAAAGCCACCACAGTTGCTGTGCTGGGACACGTCCTCAGGCAGGCTAGGGTTTCTTGAGAGCTCCTGAAGTGAATTCCCAGTGGTGTTACCCCACCTCACACCACAGCAGAGCTGTTGGAACACAACTTTTGAAAGGGAAATACCACCAGAAACCAAAATTGTCTGCAATGGAGATGACCACAAGCAATAATGTGGTTTCCTCCAGCTCTGGGCCTAAATGATCCCAGATATCCCCAGGGATGGGGCAGTGCTGGTGGCAGTTACTGGGATACGCAGTGGGGAAAAGAGGGCTGGAGAGAAGCTGTGTAGAGTGGAAAGGAGGGCTTTCCTTTAAAGTGAGAATTTGTTTTAAAGTGAGAATCCTTGTAAAAAAATGAGCAGACATCCCTATGATCACAGGCCTGCAGAGGTCTTTTTACTCTAAGTCTTGTTCCTTGACTCTGAGTTCTTCTAGGACATTTTACAGGTGTCAGACCACGACCTGAAATCCCAGTGTTTTAGAAAGCACTGGTGTTTTCCATGCCAGCACCCATGGGACAGCTCTTCCAGGCCTCCATACTTGAGTGTTCCCAGCTAAACCTGAGCCATGGGCAATGTTCCATATTAGCTCCCATAGGAACTCCAACCCTACCTCTCCGCCAGGAGTTTTGATTAAGTTCAGCGTGATTATACGAACCAAACCTTCTGCGGTTCTCTCTCCTCACTAATTGCAACCTGCTTTGTGGCGGGTGATACTCCGTAAATAACACAGGAAAACACCTGGTGAGCACCAAGGTGCTGATTCATGGCAAATCTCCTGGACTCAGGCTGGCACTCGCCTGTTCATGTACCCAGAAATTTGCTGATCGCTCTGAAAATGCAGATTATCAAGCTATTGCATAAGGTTGTCTCCCACCTCAGAGTACTGGAGGGCAACACCTCTATTTATTTAAGCTTGTTATATAAGAGGTAAACACAAGCAGCAAGCTTCTGGGATCAATAATCACCCTCCCATTTATCCCAGGAAAGTGTTTGGTGTTGAAGCCCGAGCCTTTAAAATCAAAAATAGGGCTCTTATTTTTGTTTTCCTTTTTAGTGATTTTAGAAAAATCATAACCCTGGCTTTAAAATAAAAACAAATCCCTTTTCAGTTTCTGAAAGTAGTCATAGCAGGGCTAGAACCTTGTTTGCCTAAGTAAACACAAAACATATGTAAAGGATGGAGTTCTATCCTAGATAGTTAGGACATTTCATCTTCCTTTTATTTCCAACAGAAAAGCTGCATTTTCCATTTATGAAGGCATTGTTTGAGTAGCTTTGTGTGTTCTTTGCTTCTCTGCCCAGATGTGTTTGAATTCTTTTCCTGTGTGACAGCCCTGTAATATTCCCACATGAACGTTGCTAAGACAGAAGTTAATAAATCTCCTTGGTGGAAGTTTTTGGTAAATCCTTAAATTTGAGCTGGGAGTCAGAACCAGCCACTGAAAACCATAAAGTACAGAAGTTTTATGGCTTAGACCCAGCAGTGACTGGGGGATAAGGGGATTTTTTTGTTCACAAGAGTACAAATATATCTATGAAAACATCCATAATTCCTTGGAAAATCATGGCCAGGTGGCAGAATGCCATAAGAGTTTTAGTTACAGGTTAACGTGTTCCTTCTCCTTTGCCTTTCTTCTCTTTTGCAGTCTATCATTGAGCTCATGCACCTCAAGTGCAAGTGCCATGGGCTCTCGGGCAGCTGTGAAGTGAAGACCTGCTGGTGGTCCCAGCCAGACTTCAGGGTCATCGGCGACTACCTCAAGGACAAGTACGACAGCGCGTCCGAAATGGTGGTGGAAAAACACCGGGAATCCCGTGGCTGGGTGGAGACCCTCCGGCCCAAATACAACTTCTTCAAGGCCCCCACTGAGAAGGACCTGGTTTACTACGAGAACTCACCAAACTTTTGCGAGCCCAACCCTGAGACAGGCTCCTTTGGGACCCGCGACAGGATCTGCAACGTCACTTCCCATGGGATTGACGGTTGTGATCTTTTGTGCTGCGGCCGCGGGCACAACACGAGGACTGAGAAAAGGAAAGAGAAGTGTCACTGTATCTTCCACTGGTGCTGCTACGTCCGCTGCCAGGAGTGCATACGAGTCTACGACGTCCACACGTGCAAATAAATCAGGCACAAAACCCTTGGCCGGGCTCCGAGTGGAGAAATGGATTTTGAGCCTACTTCCTCTGAGGTTGCAGACGTGAGAGAAGTCTACTTTTTTTGATATTAAATGAATAAAAACTGGACAAAAAAATAAAAAATAAAAAGGCTAAAACTGGTTGGATAGAATAGGTCTAATGACTTCTGGGCTATCCCGAGGTACATCTGGCAGTCACACAAGTTCTGCCCCGACGCCGATGCCTCCGGAGGGAGAGCAGCTTTTTCCACCAGCCCACAACACCGAGCTGGAAAGAAGAGCATTAGCAAAAGCATGGATTTGCTCTGCTCCCACCCACCTGAAGTGACTCGTGTGATTAAGTGTCCTTTGAAAGACTTGCATCTTCCTAAGCATCTCCTTTTCCCTCAGCCAGGCAGAGGCTGTGCTGAACAGCAGCACTGAGCTTTCTGAGAGATCTCTCTGCAAACCTGAATGGCCAGACTGTGTAATATGAGCAACAGCAGCAAAAGAAAAATAAAGCAGATAAAATAAGGATTTTTTAAAATAAAGAACATGACTCCTTCTTTGCTTTTCCCTTGGAACCAGAGAAGTCTACAAATATTTAACAGAGCTGGAGAGTAGGCAAGCTCTTGATGTGAACTTTTTAGCGTAGTAGCTTCTGCCAGATTGGACATAGGATCCTGTGACATCTGTAGGAAGGGAAGGAGGGAGAAGAGGAGGGAGAGAAAGAGACAAAACCGCTGATGACTTCCTGTAAACGCCCTGTTGGCACACAGGTGATGTGCACAGTACGGAAAAGTTCAGCGTCTTGTGTGTGAAGTGAAGAGGACTCTGTGTGCATTGAGAAGGACACAGTCCCACAACTGGGAATGCTGCTCCAGCTCTCCAGCCTGGGACGTGGCTCAGCCAGTGAGTCTGCCTTGGAAACATGCAGTGCAGTGAGTCTCTTGGGGTTGGACACTCACTCCTGAGCACAGGGCACCCATCTCCTCAGCGCCCCAGGGAAAGGATGGGAAGGGAAAGTGTTCACCCTTCCCACCAGGTTGAGGAGGTCTGTCGCCAGCAGTGGAAAGTGCACTTAGTTCTTCCACTCTCTGCACCTGATGCAGGCTTCCCGGGCACTTGGCAGCAGCCTGAGCCCACAGGTCTGTCAGGAACATGGATCTGAAGGACTCATTGTCACCCATTAGTTGACATGAGGGTGAACCAACCCACCATCACCACCACACCCCCCAAGCTGGAGCAGTCTCAGACTCAAGCCAAACCTTGCTCCACAGCTAATTCCTACAGCCATTCCCACCTACCAAAGTGGCACAGATTAAAATGGACAAAACCCAGAGTCTGAACCAGCCCAGAGTTTGGGTGAGTTTGGACACAGAGCCAAATCCCAGCTTTGCAGTGCGGGCCCATCTCTGCTGCTCACCTCTGACTCCCCATCTTCGCATGGTGCTCTGCTTCCAATTCCAGATCAGGATCACGGTTTACAGAAACAGGTCTCACCTCCTCCATGGGCATCAGGACTTCCTGCAGGGTATCAGGCATGAGATCAGCCCACCACCTTGGTGTTTACAGCACTGTAACCCTGCTTGGGTTATTCCTGGTCAATAATGGGATAAATGAGGGGTGAACCAAGCATGGAGTCGCAGCCTGTTTTAGCCCCAGATCCACTTGCCCTGTGTCCTCTTTGCCTTACCTCTGCTTTTGGGTTTCTATCCTGCAAAAAGGACTATGGATTGGTGTTTATTCTGTCTTTTCAGCACAGGAAGGGAAACAGGGCATGAGATAATTCCCATTTCATGGCAATGTAATCATGGCCGTTGCCTGGTTCACTCCTGGAAATCTTTGTGGAGAAATCAGAGTGCTCCTCTCTGTGTGTCAGCCTTTTCCCAGGAACCAAAGGAGGGAGTACGGAGAAGAAGAAGGGAACAAACAGAGCTTAATCCCATCACAGAGAAAACAGGAGGAAATGATGCCTCCAAGGGCTGGCTCTGAGTCACGGCGTCTCCTGGGACTACTCCTAGGCTGGTGCAGTTTATGCATCACCCATTTCTCTCAGGGCTATGCCCACGGGCACAAGCAAGATTTGCTTATTGATGGAGGCACTTCTATCAGTGTGTTGCAAAAAAAAAAATAGCTGCAGTGAAATGAGAGCAGAAGAGAGAGAAGAAGAGAGGAGATCAAGAGAAGCAAAATAAAATATGGGGAGAAAATCAATCTGTGACACTTGTCCGTGTAAACACTGCACCCCATCGATGGCCACACAGCACGTGGAGGAGGCAACAGGTCACTGAAAACTTAAATAAAGATCAATTAATGGATGCATGACTGATTTTCATAGTACAGTCTTGGAGAAAAGGAAATCATGGGAAACAGAGAAGGAAGCCACTGCAGAGGAAGATTGCACCTACAACCAACATTCAAACACAATCTGTCAAGAAAGCAAATGCTCCTGAAAGCCACATAAGGGGTGGAGGACATTGATAAATTGGAGAGGATGGGATAAGGGAAGATACATCTGATTTACTTAATATGATGCAGTGCAAGCAGCCACAGTGAGAGATGTCAGACACGTCCTACCAGGAACTTCTGTCAATAAATGGTGACACAACAGTGAAAATTCAAATCACTGCAGGACACAGTCCCTTCAGTCCATTGACTTCAGCGGGGTCACACCCACAACTGGTTTTACCCTGAGATTTTTAAGCCAAGTGGTTTCAAACTCCTTCTTTTATACCACACCAGTGAAGAAATGGGGTGGAGGATTTGGCTTCCATGAGTGGGAGCTGGAATCTGGCCCCAGCCCATCCACAGCATGTTCACATCCACCATTTCTGCTTTTGCACCAGAACAGGCCCAGCATCACCAGCAGGTGAAGTTTTTTGGGAAGCAAGGGGAAAAAAAAAATTGAAACTGGGCATTTGCTGAGCAATTGCCTCTAGAGGTGAACAAATTTTGACTGCAACTGTGGGATTTATTTCATCCGGTCTAAGCTATTTATCTAGTTTTCTGCTGGGATCAATGGCAAGAAACAAACCCAGAAGGTGATTCATTGTGCTTAGGATGGTACCTAAGTTATGTTTGGTTAAGTGCCCTCTGGGTGTATCTCTGACTTCAGCTGCTGAGCTCAGAGCAGACGATGAGCTCTTCCATGGGTCCAGACTGATGATGTGAAATCCACCATGAGTCAAGGAGGTGAAGCTACAACCTGATCATCATCTGAGATGGGCTGGAAGCTGTGCTCCTTCCCTCCAAGCTGGGGTCAGGCTTGAACCAGCTCAGTGGTTGGGGACTCCTCCCCACCCCCATTCGAGGGGATTTTAATGGAGCCTGTGGGTGCTTGTTTGGGTTTGTTGTGTAATTAATCACCTCTGTGATGACACAATGTAAGGGGTTGAGCAGCTGCTACTAAAGTCAATGAAAACTGCCTGCGTGAATTCTGTTCATCATCCCAAGCACACTCGGGGGGTCTCAGTCCTGGCTCTGACTCTGCCCATCCCTGAGGGGGGAAAAAGAGCCTCTCAGGGGCCTGTGTCTGACCCCACGGTTTTGGAGAGGGGGCTTGGGCCGTTGCTCACTGCTACACATGAAATTGGGAGGTGTCTTTGGAAAACTGAGATCCCTCTGCGCTGCCTACAGCAGGTGTCTCGAGTCAGGGCTTCCACTGCACTGGTGAGAAAAATTTAGTCAGTGATGAGTGAGGTGCCATCCTTCCCTACAGGAGATGGTGTGAACACCACCCAGAGCTGCCTTCTCCCTCAGGTTCTCCTGTGAAAACTGTAGGACATTACTTATGGAGGGTCTTGGCATTTCACTCATTAATATAAACATCTGGTGACATACTACAGGTGCCCTACAATGCTCTGCTGGGGCCCAGATGTTGTTTCAATGGCCTAAGACCCACACAGATCATAAACCTGGGCAGTCAGAGACTGCTGGGTGTCCAAAATGGCCTGAGATATCTTTGTGTAGGCAGTTGAATTGGGCACTTCTCTGGACATGGTTTTCTGTCAAACCTTCTCCGCCGCCTCGGTGTAATGCTCCGGTTTATAATCAAAAGGAAAACATCATTCATTTCCCACAAATGGGAGCTGGTCATCTTCACCTCCGTGCTCCCTGGTGTCCTCCCCTTCAATGTCCACTGGTGAGGTTTGTCCTCAGGCAGAAGGTTTGCACCAGGGGTGAGTCTGGCAGGACCAGGGGAAAAGGGACAAGATGTCACCCAACAGAGTAAGAGATGTAAAAAATAAAAGTGAAAAAGGACCATAATTCCATCCTCTCACGTGCTGCTATCCAGCCTCTCCTTTAGCTGAACAGATGGGTCAGATGGGCCCCATCAGTTCCACATCCAGCTTATTAAAGACAGTGGCGTTGCCTGCGAGGGGTGAATTTGGCTTCATCTCTTTTCTTTCTATGAAAGAAATGGAAAGTTTAGGAGTTTGGTTGTTTTGTTTTCTTTTTTTTTTTTTTCCCTTGGTTTGGTTTAATTTTAGAATTTGGGGACTTCTCTTTCTCAGAGAAAACAAAAATATGGGGAGGGAAGAACATTTTTGTTGCTTGACCCCGGTTATCTCTCTCAGCTGAGTGTCGTGCCCAGCACTGACAGTCTTCTCCAAAGCATTTTGGAATCTCCAAAAATGCTTCCACTCCTTATGGGAAGCTTCGTGTGCAGAACTAAAGCAGTTGGGATTTAATTTTTGGAGGGGATTGCAGAGACAACCACACCACAAAATGCAACATGGCACAGAAATCCTTGGGTCAGCACCAACCATGTCAGCCCTGCAGTGCTGTCATCTAAGCTGAGCGTTGCAGATTTTCTGTATTAACAAACCTCAGAAAACAATTTCTTCTGCCTCTCAATCTCAAGTAGTTTTGGTGCTTTCATTGCATTCAGAGGTATTGCCACAGAAATGTCCATGGATTATGTTAAATTTGTCATGTGTGTTCATATCCTTTTCATGACCCCATCCTTAAATTCATATACAGGAGAAAAACTCTGAGCTTTGGGTCACTTTTTTTTTTTTTTTTTTTTTTTTTTTTTTTAGCTTCCAAGATTGGTTTCAGTGCTGAAAATCTGGAGTTTGATGTTGTTGGGGATATTCAGGGTTGCAGCATGAGCGCTCTGCAGGAGCTGGGAGTTGTAGATCCAGTCCCAGGATCTGCACTATGGAAATGACTCCAGATTTCCCTTGATGCTTTAACGAGATCCATTGGGGAAGATGAAAACAGGGCCATGAAAGGCACCAAACCCAACTGCCCTGCAGATATCAGCCATTGCACCATGGGCTGCCCACAGGGAAACAACCCCTGGCTCTTCCAGAGTCCTGCTCCAGGGCTGAGGGGAAGGGATCACCCTGCTGGCAGTGGCAGAATCAGGGGAGGTTTGCTCAGATCTGTCATTCCTGACCTCCAGCAGCTGTTGGGATGAGATGTCAGAGAGTGTTGGATGATGGGAGAGAAGGTGGGCTGGGCAGGACAAGCCCTCATCTCTTCTTTACACCTACCTTTTCCTATTTTCTACCTCCCTCCAAGCTAAATCTTGGCTGCTTTAGTTGTGACTTCTCATTATGGGAGCATCTCTTTTTTCTAGATTTCTTCTCTCTCACTGGAGGCAGCGGTGGCATCTGGCTGAATTGTTTTATCCAGGGCTTAACCCTTCCATCCTCCTGTTCCCTGCTCTCCCTTGTGCTGTCCAGCAAAGTTCCTGCTCTGCAGCTCCTCACCCCCCAGCTCAGCTCTCCATAAACAGCTGAGGGATGCAGATTCCTCAGTTTGGTGGGAAAAGGAGGCTCCTCTGGCCTCCATTTCCAGAGGGCGTGTTTAGTCCTCATTCCTGCCCCTCCCAGTGTCTTCAAGGGCTTGGGCTCATCCGCTCCCACTTTGCTGCATTTTCCAGAGGGGTCTTTGGTGCACCTCCACTTTGGAGGAGGAGATTTTTTCCTCAACAACAAGAGGCCAGGCGTTGATTCCCAGGCAGTGGTACCTACAGTGGGATTTGGAATACAAAGTGAGATGCTTAAAGGCAGGTATCTACATGTGTGCTAGGTGCCTAAACCCCCATACAAGCAAAATTATGGGCTCCATTTGCCTAAACTCAGCGTTTAGGGCTGAACTAAATTATTGAAATAGGTGTCTAGAGCCATCTGGGATGCTCCAGGGTACCCCACTGGCTTCTAAAAGCTACTCTGAAAGAATTTGGGCTTCCCTTGCATCTCAGGGCATATCTGGCAGACCCGTGCAGATGCTTCTCCATCAGAGATGGGTGTTTAGATGTCTGACTCCCATGCAGACACGGGCTTGTGGACATCCACAGGTGTGTGTCTTCATCCATGAGCAGGATCCCACTCCAGATTCCAAACTCTCTTTAGATTCTCTGAGGTGGAAAACTGGTCATGGTCTTAATTCTCACTTAAACCAACAAAAATCAGGTACGAGTGTCTCAAGGGGAGCAGAAAGTGGACCTATTTTGTAAAAAAAATTATTTTAATCCACTTTACTGCCCGTTTTCTCATGGCTTTGACCCCCAGGGAGCATCTCTGCTCTTCCTGCTGAGGAGCACATAATGGAAATGGACAGGTCCCACCAAGTCATCCACAGGCAAAATCCTGCTCTTAGGTGGACACCACCCGGACAGAGAAAGTTCCTGAAGCCACAAGGGTCTGTCCACATGATCTCCTCCTCTGTCTCTGTGGACCTTTTCTTACACATGCTCTGCACACCAAGGGAGGTCTTGGACAGCCCTGCATGGAAGGGGGGAAGGCGTGAGGAGAAGCTTTCCCCCTTTCTCTTTCTTTTCCGAGTTTCTTCTTATTATTTATTAGTATTTATTTATTTCTCTCCATTCATTCCACTCCACCAAAAATCCTGAAGGCAGGTCTGCTACAGACACGGGCTGAGCGAGCAGCTGAGTGTCACCCATGGTTTTGAGGGGTGACACCGTGGTGTCAGAGCTCCTTGCCATCACTTGCCACCTGCTGCTGCCCCTTGGAAAGCACAAGAGGTCTGAGCCTTTCCAAGCCAGCCTCCCAAGAACTCCAAAAGACTTCTGTATGGATGAAATTCTCCTGAGTTTCTGGTGTCATCCTGGTTGTCCCACTGCCCCTGTCCCCAGCTGATGGCAGCTCAGCCTTCACCTCCTCATCCCAGGGGAGACCCACTCCATCAATCCCTCGTGGCATCACTTTCTGTCACTCCCAGGACCAAACCTGCCCGAACAAGACCTGTTGTAGCTTTGGACTCCCTGACAAGCCCACCAGCAGTGTGGAAGACACAAAACACAAACCTGTAGCACCCCAGGGGATTCCCCCACGATACAAAACATGCTTGTCCGGCAGTCAGGGACAAGTATCTTCTTGTGAGTGGGTTTTTTTGCTGTTGCTTTCCCTTCCCACAGACTGTCTGCCTGATTACATCGCCTCCTTCAAAGCTCCATCACTGTCTGTAACCCCTGCCCTCACCCCTGTGTACAGATTGCATGTATGATACAACCTGAAATTCCAAAGCTATTGTACAAAGTAGAGTTGTCACCTTTTTCTTTTTTTTTTTCCCCCTCTCAGTATTTTGTTAAGTCTGATGATTTTTTTATGATTATTTATTTTATGAATGAATGTATATATTAGTAAGAGTATATATTTGCGGAAATAACTCATCGGGACAGTGTTGTTGCTCTGCTGTTGTGCTTGTGACCTCATTGGCTTTTACCCCATTTTCTACTGACAGCACATTAGCAATGTCTTGTAACTGTTTTTTGTTACCAGTTAAGTTCGATAGATGTGTTAACTTTATAATGAAAATTAAAAAAAAAAAAAAAAAAAAAGGCGCATTAATTTCAACCGTGTTTGGGTGCTTTTTCCCACTGTTCCGAAGTTTTGACTGGATGGAGTTTCATATCACGGGCTGAAATTCAGCTGGGGAGAAATAAGAAATAAATCTGCCTTCCTCTTGTAGGACAGGAGTTGTGTGCTTTGGAAGAAGAGGTGTCACCTGTGCTGTCACCGTTTAACCCCTGCACAGCTTCTGTGGGAGGCGACAACACCAATATCAATAAAACAAATCCACTTAAACTGCCACGAGTCCATTTCTCAGCTGAGCATCACCAGGACAGGGACCCAGCTTCTTCCTCCAGAGCAATAAATGTCAATGGAAGGCCATAAGAAGTTTCACAATGCTTCTGGAAGGCCATCAGGAATTTCATGTTGGTTTTGCCAATTCAAATCACTCCTTCCTTCCTCTGTTGTTACTTTAGGTTTGGAGCCTTGAACCTCCTCTAAAACCAGGCTTGGTCACTTCTTTGTAACTGACAGAGGGATTTAAGCACATCCAGAGTTTTATCCCAATTATTTCAACCACAGACCTGAGCTGGTATAAATTGCCTCTGGAGAAATCTGTTTTCTTACAGAGGCTCTAAATGAACACATCTGTAAATGCAAAACAGCTCTTCCCTGGGAAGGGAGGTGGGCAGCACACTGGGGTAAACTATCCCCCTCCCAAAAACACCCCCCATGCCTGGCTTTGAACAACGCAGTCAAACAGCACGGAGAGCTTTCAGCATTCCGGGCTCAGCATATTTTCCAGAAATAAATGATAAACATTCTTATTGAAGAGCACTTGAGATAAGCCTATTTGTTAAGCTGTGTTGCCTGCTTTGCCAGGTTTGAGCAAGAGTATTTTTTTCTTTTTCTTTTTCTTTTTTTTTTTTTGAACCTAAATAGGGAAAACTAAGAAATGAGTGGACATCTCAGATGGTATTAGCCCCTCCAGACCCTTTTAACAATGAAAGAAAACAAGGTCTTGATAACTTATTGCTGCCTCATATCATTTTTATTATGGAAACTCTTGAAGTTTCCTTTTGTTTTTGTAGAAGAGTTATTCCCCCATGGGAAGGCAGCACAAATTTTGGCCACATTTAGCCATGGCTGTGGCCTTTGCTCTAGACAACCCAGCTCGTAAAAGTCACCTAAAACTGTTCCACGACCACGTGGGAGATATTTGACACAAAAGCCAAGAGTCAAACCTCATCCCCAAGCATAATTTAAGGACCGAGGTGCTGCAGAGGGGTACCAGGGGTACCTGACAGCCAGAAGAGTTGAGAGCTCCATGTTCCTTTGAGAAACAGTGCCCTGAACTTGGTGAAGTTTGGTGACCAGCAAAAAAAATCATAGAATTACAATTAGAATAGAATTAGAATTAGAATTAGAATTAGAATTAGAATTAGAATTAGAATTAGAATTAGAATTAGAATTAGAATTAGAATTAAAATTAGACTGGTTTGGGTTGGAAAGGACCTTGAAGTTCATCTCATCCCAACCCCTTGCCATGGCAGGGACACCTTCCACTATCCCAGCTTGCTCCAAGCTCTGTCCAGCCTGGCCTTGGGCACTTCCAGGGATCCAGGGACAGCCACAGCTGCTCTGGGCACCCTGTGACAGGGCCTGCCCACCTTCACAGGAGAGAATTTCTGCTGTATCTCACTTAAATTCCCCCTCCTCGACTATGAAGACATTTCCTCTCCTCCTTTCATGACAGTTCCTGATGAAAAGTCCTTCTCCAGCTTTCATGCAGGTGCTTCAGATCCTGCAAGGTGCTGTGATCTTCTCCTCTCCAGGCTGAACAGCCTCAAATTTCTCAGTCTTTCACCTCAGCACTGACTGAGCTACTCCTCAGCAAACCATGGCCAGGTTCACACTACTGGTAGCACTTCATCTCCTCTCCTGACTGTTTTCCATGCACAGGCTTCCCAGTCCTGCACAAACAGTACCTCAAACCAGCCTGGGATGTGCCAGATCCATAGGAACTGTGCAGATTGTTCTGTACCTGAGTTCTTTTGCACCAGTCTGGTGGAAACCAACCACCCCCAATGTGAGCGATGCCTCAGGTTTCAGCTTTTCTATTTTTCAGGTTCTGTGCTGCTTTAGTGTGTGGGGCTGGGTTCACATCAGGGGATGCTGAGCTCTCTGCACAGAGCAGGGAGACAAAACAATTCCTGCTCCAGCTGGGCACCAAGGACAAATGATCCAAAGCTCAGCCCAGGAGCACAAACAGCGTGGGCTGCAGAGAGAAAAACAAGCAGGGTGGGAGTGCCTGGGCTAAAGCTGGAACGGGACAATGAACTGCAAGGTGCAAATGGAGCAGAACTGAGCCAAGGGAGAGACCCCGGGAGCGCTCGTGCATTTTGGGACCATTTGGGTTGATCTTGGCTGCAGCCCTGGCTGGGCTCTTGTGCTGCCCAAGGTGCATCCATTGAGGCTTCCTAATAAATACCTTATACTTTAATACTTTAATACCTTCTACTAATAAATACTTTATTCTTTAGCTCCATCTAGTCTCTGTCCTAGGTCAACCTTCACAAGGCACCCAAAGCTTCCATGAGGTCACAGCCTTGCCCCACAGGCTTCATGGACTGCAGGGAGTGGGGCTCAGCTCGTGGGGTCACTCACCCCAGTGAAGGTGCCCACAGAGCCACAAACAGGCACGGGGATGCCCTCCAGGCCCTGCCTGTCCTCTGGGTGCTGCTCCAGGAGAACCACGGGTCTGTGTCGTGTCTGGGAGCCCCAGGGAGATGTCTCAGATCCCCCAGGATATGTCACCAGGCATTAGACACTTTACCCAAGTGACTGAGCCCAATTTGCCCAAACTTGAGGTCTGGCTTTCAAGTTCCTGTTATTGTTCACAATGAGTTGAGGGATTCATTTCACCGTAAGTGCTGAGCGCTGCCTGTATCCCTTTGGAAATCTGGATGTCATAGGGATGTGGCACATACAGACCCTCTGGGAGGTCTGTGTCCTTCTGGATTGGCAGGGGGATACCCAGAGGAATTACACTGAGACACTCCAGATGGTTCTGGACACCTGTGTTCAGTCAGGCACGTGGAAAATCCCATCTCCTCTGGCTGCACCAGGAGCTGAGAGCCTTTGAGCACATGCAGGCAGCACTTTGCATCCTGCCACCCAAATTATGATGTCTTAATCTGCAAGTTGAATCCCGTTTGAGCAATCAGTCCAATCCACCATCCTTTGAAGCTGTGAAATCCAGCTGAAAGCAGCTCCTGTCCAGCAGCTCACCAGGCCATAAAGAAACACACTGTGACCCAATAAAATCTGAGAGCTTTGCCATCTCACTGCTACCCAGCCTGGCTTTGGAATTTGCTTACTGATGTCTTTTATTTGCAGGTGTGGAAGGGTTTTTTCCCCCTACCATGCAGTCATTTGGAGGCACACAGCCAGATTTGCATTCCACAGGGCTACAATCCGGTCTGGGATTTGCCTGCAAGTGTCAACAGGTGAAGTGTTCACTAATGAACTTGGTGCTGGTGTTAAGGTGAGGTCAGCTCAGTTCCTCCTCAAGTTGCTTTTGTGCAAGGGCAGCAAGGTTTAATCACTTCAAGGGTGATTTAAAACAGATCTGTGGTCTGGACCTGACCCTTTGAATCCTTGTGCCATTCTTCCTGGGTCAGGAACATCCCAACACCCTAAATTTCATCGACTCTTTTGTCAGACAGGAGGCACAGCAAGGCTGTGTTGACTACACCTCACCAAGCCCTTGAGCTCTCAGAAATCCACTCGTTCTGTAATATTTTTTTTCCCTGGAATATGTGAGATAATTCCCAATTCTGTGTGCGGGAAAGAGTGGTGGTAGTGAAGCAGTGCCAGCTTTACTACAGTGAGAATTCCTTTCATGCAGGAATCCGGGGAGAGCTTTGAACCTGTTTGTTCTGTCCTAATCAATGCAGCTGGCTTGTGCAGGAAGTGTCTTTCATCCTGGGAATGTCAAGGCCTTTATGGCAGCATATGGAAATCCAGGTCCAAGCCTCCCCTCCCTATCAGACAAAGACTTGAAGCCCTGACTGAGTCACCAGGGACTGATAACTCCAGCCTGGTCTTGAGCAACCTCACTGGAATTCCAATTTCAACAAACTGCCGCTTTCCAGAGGACAAATGCTTCCTCTGGAATTTCTGTTCCTCAAGCTGCTCCTTCACAAGCAACACACCCAAATTCCAGGGGCTATCAAAAATAAAGAAGCAACCTGGGTCCTACTTATTTTTCAGACCCAAGGTCACAGAAGGGACCACACGGGAGATTTTTGGTTGATCAGGATGAAGATGGGGGAGTTTTTTGACAAAGGATTGTCACTGTGAGTGCAGAATGTAACGAGACACAGCACCTACAGATGGTTTTACCTTCCACATTGCTGTGCCAGGGCTTTGCAGGGGATTTCTCTCTGCTGTGCTTTCCTCGGTGTCCCTTGGGACAATGCGGTGTCTCAATGAAGTGGAGAGGGCAGGACAAGTAAATAGTCCTGAAGTGGGTAAGGGAAGGACATTGGCTGACACTGAACAGCTAAATCAATAAGGAAACTTGTTCCTGGTCCAGCCATGGAGTGGGAACACCACCCTCCAAGCACCACAGTCACACAGGAGGAGTTTGGCACACGGAGGGCTGGCAAGGAGCTAACCTTTGGGCTTGTTAATGAATGATAATTGAGTGGTCCTCAAGAGCTCTGGATAAGTTCCCCAGCTGCCAGCTGTTGTTTCAGGCTGGCAGGGGCTGCTGGGCACACCTTGCCTGAGCAGCAGATGTTGATCCTGCTGGGGGAAGAGAAAGGTTACTCATTAAAAGGCAGCAGACACTCCAAACACGGAATAAAATGTGACCAAAAAGACTGGCTGTGCAACTTGGATGGATTAGTTTTCCTCCCCTTTAATTAGGATGTTTTGATAGCTGGGGAGCACAATGAGATCCAGGTGTCATTGCTGTTATCACAGCCTCAATCACAATGATAATCCTTGTTTTGTGGTGGTGCCTCTGGGCTCATCACCATCCTGAGACCATCCCTCATGTGCTGGGTGATGCCCAAACACAGCGCAGGGTGGTGGACCCTGTCCCAGAGAACTTCCAGGCCCAGAGATCTGGTTTGGGCTATCTCTGTTTTCATCCACAGTGATGCTGATAAATAAAACCAGCTCTCACCCATTGCTGTGGGCTGCCTGAGCCATTTGTCTGTAAAAACAGCTGTACCCAAGGAGGTCACACAGCTCTACACGTCATCAGATGTCTTGCAAATCATCTAAATGCAGAAAAAACATCAGACTATTAACACCACAATGACTTGTTAACTAGAGAAAAGTCAGGTCCACCTTTCACCATCATTTATCAAACCTGTAATGTCAAGGAAATTACTTTTTTTCCCTTGTGGCTTGCAATTAGTACAAGCCAATAAAAAAACTTAACGTTCTGCTAGCTCATCAAGCAGGTGGTTAGAGCTTGCTGGCATGAAGAGGGTGGGAACTGCTCTGTAAGCACAGGTTACCTGGTGCAAGCTGGCATAATCCACCAAAGAAATCCTTGGGGCGGCCAGGCTTTGGGACACAATAGTGCTGAGAGGTGAGTATGGATCAAATACTCACCATTTCTCATAATATTACACCCAGGAGACATCCACTGTAATTAGGGTGAGAACAACAGAAAGGAGGTTTTCTGCTCGTAGGGTTTGATGGTAGAAATCTCCGCCACAGGGAGCTGTAGGTATTTAAATTTATCTGGATTTAAGAAGCAATTGGGCAGTGTGCACCAAAGAAAGACACGTGAGGAGTTTTTGTACTGAGAGACTCAGCTCTTCCATGGGAAATCCCAGCTGGGGGCTGCTGGGAGTTGAGTGGAAGTGTCACCCTGGGTTTGTCCTCTTCTCCTGCTCTTCCCCTACTCTTGGCCTGTGTCAGGAGATGGGGCCAACACAACCTGATCCAGCCCAGCTGATCATAAATCCATGGATATAAATGTCCATGAAACAGATCCATGAGACACTACTGTTCCTTCAACTCTTCAGGGTTTTTTTTTTTTTCAGAAAAAGGTGATTTCTTCTCTCAGTCTGACTGAAAAAAAAAAAATGAAGACAGTGGTCATTCCACCTGACTTTGAAAAGATTCAAAGCCTGACAAATCTTTACAGCCAAGGAGAGAGCGGGACATGTCCACTGAGGATTTGCATGACCAACCCTGGGTGTCTGTTTTAAGAGATGAATCTCCCCCTCGGGGTGGCTCTCCTCTCCCTTGACCACAAGACAAGCCTGGGCTGACTAACTTGGACCCGGGCATCTCACTTTTAGAGGTGTAAATTAGGGCTGATGAAACCTTCCCAAAATTGCGTGCCTCACCTCAGATTTGCAGGATTCTCGACTGTGAAGTGGAACTTAGAAAAAGCATCCAAAAAAAAAGGTATAAAACACTAAAGGAAATGTACATATGTTTCAGAAGTGTTTTGCACGGGTTGAATAAATTTTGGTATTGAAATTTCCTTTAAACATGTCAGCTCCTGGCCCAAAAATAGTTCTCCCTGAGAAGTCTACATTCCCTTTCATAAGAAGGAAAACCTTTTGATAATCACAGGACCTGAAGAGTGAAGGCCACCTCTAACTAGGGAGAAACTCACAGCTGAAGACACCAAAACAAATCCTGCTCTTGACCAAAAAATGCCCTCAATGCCTGCCCAGACCATGAAATAATAAATCCTTAATGGCATTAATCTGAACAGCTGCTGAAGAAGCACAAAAGGCTTGAGTTGAGTCAGCTGGATTTCGACTCTGTGGCTGCAAGGAAGATTCAGACCTTGGAGGTGTTCAAACCCAGCCCTCACCTTGCTGAATCTTTCCCAGTGTGCCAGTGGTGGAGGGTGGGCTCCTCTTCCAGATCCAAAGTCATCAGAGCTGTCATCTTTCACTTGCACAAGGATTTCTGTTGGATTTTTCTGTTGGATTCAGGAGCTGGCTGTAAATCCAAATTGGGGGATGATTTTGAAGAATAAATTTAAGGGGCTGCAACTCCACAAGTGCCACAAACTCAGCTTGTACTGATGTTTTTAAAGAAAAATATGGATTTCCTGTAGGAAAGGTGAGGAAATCTGGGACATTTCATTCCTAACCTGCTGCAAACTGACCACCAAGCAGAAATTAATGACTGTTCCCATTGGGAAATGATTCGTGAGGACAGAGGAACTTGCACTTATTCCAGGCCCATGAACTCTTAGTCTCAGGAATGTGCAATTCCATATGAAGCTCCCCATTTGTTGGGAATACTCTGAAGTGTCCAGTTCACAGAATGGCCTTTAACTTTAAACTTCTCAATACAAATAGAAAACAAAAGTTGCTTCAGACTTTGGATAGTTTGAATCTTGGATTGATCTGATGGATTAAAAGCTTGGAAGTCAGCAGTTTGGATAAACAAAAAACTGAACTTCTGGAACTGAAACTTCTCTAGGGGTGTTCTCCATGCTCTAAATTCATGGCTGGATGTTCTCTGGGGACTCCACTCCATCTGGGACACTCCTGACTTTGAAATCCCTTCATTAAAGACCGTCTCTTCCTTAATTCTCCTCTGGCCTCCAAAATGAGCTCATTGGCACCAATCTTTCAACGGTGCCACCATGGGCAAAAAGAGCTCCAGAGACAATTTATTCCAGCCTCCTGAACCCATGGAGGCGCCTCAAAACCCACCCCTGAAGCAGAGCACTCACTGAGGTGGTGAAAAACCAATTCCAAGCATCTGGTTTAACAAAGACAAGAGTTCAATTCTATAAATGAGCATTTTTTCCATATGACTTGACTTCCATTTTTTGTCCTCCTTGCTCACCAGGGCAGCAGGGAGAGACATCTGGTGGCTGAATGATTTCCTGCAAGGAAATTGCAGGAAATGTGTATTTGGGGAGGTGTTTTTGGAAGGGGCATGTCTCAAGAAGAATGTGTCATTTAAGAGACGGGACACCACTGAGTTTTCCTGAAGCACCGTCATGTGCTGCCACATCTCCCTCTTCCATAGCAAACCTTCCATCTGTTCTTTGGGGCAAAAAATGTGCCAAAATGTATCTGTTGAGACCATGGATCTCTCCTTGTTGCCTCAAATGTTGGATTTTACTGCAAACAGCCTGTATGTCTCATCCCAGTGTCTCTCTGATTTCAGTTCAGAGGACATCCGAGGGGTGATGATCAATCCCACCTTGATTTGTTTTTTTCTAAATGAAATATTGGGGAAAAAAAATAAGGTTTTCTCCCGCTAGGCTTCAAAAGAAGCTCTTCTGCACTTGGCAGCAGAGGTCCAGGTGGGGCAGAAGGTTGGTTCATCCCTGCGGTCCTCTAAAACAAAATCTGGCTGAACACAAGAGCTGCAGCACTAAAACCAGGATCCGGAATTTAATCCTGCAGAGGGACTCCCAATAATTCCTCCAAACTCTCCACTCTCATGACATGAAACCCTCTCAAGAATTCCAGGTGCTAGAGCCAGGGCATTGATGTCTCCATCCAGACACACCTTGGCTGGTTGTAAATCCCTGCAGACTCTAAACCCAAAGAGTCACCAGCACAGGGACTTGATCTGGAATTTTCCTCTCAGAGGATGAAATAACAGGGAAGAAAAAGTGACCCAAATGAGCTGCATTCTGCACTGTTGCCCCACGTTGTGTTGTTTTCCCATTGTTCCTGGCACCCCAAGGTCTGAAGTGCAGCATTTCCACTATCCCTGTATTTTTTTCCTGGGATTTGCTGAGGTACCTGGATTTTCAGTGGCTCTTGTAGGCTGTGAAGTGCCCATCACCAGAGGAGCTTCCATAGTGACAGAGACTCTTTGCTCCTCCGTGTTGGACAAGGTTTTTAGATCAACATTTCCATCAGGTTCAGGAGGCCAAAGTGGCAGCACAGTGATGGACAGATCTGCTCACGAGGTCATTTTTGGGCATCAACCACCCACCAGTGACCACAGTCCTCCATTCCTTCCCACCACCATTCCTTTTGATAACAAGTCATGGTCAGGGACACTTTCCACTAACCCAGGCTGCTCCAAACCCTGTCCAGCCTGGTCTGGAGCACTTCCAGGGACGAGCAGCCACAGCTTCAGCTGTGCGACCACATCACACACCTCATGTTCTTTAACACACCTCCACCCACACCTTCTCTGCGATGGAGCAGAGGCTGCTCGCCTTTATTTTACAAGTGAGGAGCAGAAGCACAAAGAAACCAGGATGTGATTTGTTCCACTTGGTTTTGGTCTCCTCAAGTTGAGGAGCTGAGTCTCTTGCTGCCTTCTGGAGAGGCGGATGGAGATGTCTCATTCTGCAAAAGCTGCTGAAGTGAGGCTGATGCCACACCAGGAATTAGAGTCTTGCTCTACCCCCAACATGGATGGGGTAAATCCCTTTCCAGAACCCCAGACCTCTCTAATTAGTTGCAGAATGTGACAGACTACCTTGGATTAGACATCAATTTTTTTTGGTAAATATTGTGAGATGGGTCCCACAGCAAAAAACTCCCTCGGTGTTGCACTTGCATCACAGGGATTGAATCCCCGCATTCCAAGGGCCAACCCAACCCTTGTAAGATGCTTTTTGCCAATATTTGATCCACATTTTGGGTCTTGCGCCACACTGGACTTGCAGCCCGTGCTCTCCAGAGCCATCCATCCATATCCTTAGGGTTTGTACAAATGATTGCAGCAGGAAAAGGCCCCTGAGGTTCATTCTGAGCATAACTTGATGAGATAAGGCTCAGCCTACGTCACAGATGGGAGGCTGCAAGCCCTTCACCACCACAGGGCACAATCTAATCTAACGACTTCGTTTGTCTGATCTCTCCTAATTTTTTGCTAATCTAGATGAGAAGAAGATCTTGTGTAGCCAGAAGCACATTTCTCTGCTCTGGTCATATCAGATGGCCCAATAAAAGATATTCCCCCTCTCCACAAATTCTTGAGTGTGGCCTTAATCCATTGTAGGGTTGATTTTCCCCTGCATTTTTGGAGCATCTTTGAGTACAAGATCAGGGGCTGGGCCAATTTCCCCAACAATGCTTGACTGGAGGGAGCATCCTCACACTTCCCCCTGCCAAAAAAAGCTAAGATTATTTATTTTCCATCAAACTGGGAGAACCCATGCAGACATCTCTCCTCTGGGGCAGTTGATGGGGAGGCTCTGTGGCTCAGAGATGCTGCCTGAACACGTGCTGTTTGTTTTTATCATTCCCCATGGGCCATACATGGTTAAAAATCCAGAATCAGCCCCTCCACCAGGGACAGGATGGATATTTCTGCAGGCAGGTCGGTGCCAAGCAGTGGGGGCCAGTTTCCCAGTGGAGCCTAAAGGCTTAAAAACATTTTAAATCCAGGGCAGAACACGCACGTGGAGGGAACTGAGCCGCACAAAAGACAATGCTTGGCAAGAGGGGGCATTCATGAGAAGGTGGCAATTTCTGAGAAACCCAGGTACACCACTGAACCCAGGTGCACAGATTTTGTCCACAGGTGACCTGCTGGCATCTTAAATGTTTATCTCAGGGACTGCAACAGCTTTTGTCTGAGGTGTGCTCACCCTGTAAACACAACCTGTACCTGCTCTGAGCTGGCAGGATGAGCCCCACCTCCTGTCTGAGAAGAGATGTCACCTGGAGGAGGATTTGTTTCATCACCCCTCTTGCAGTTCTAGATTAAGCTCTGAATTTTGGCTCCCTTTCTAATCAAAGAGGGGTAAAACTTTATACAAAGCAATTCTTCCACCCGAAGATACCTGAAACAGCTGAGATCCTTCTGGAGGAGCCTCTCAGAGAGAGAGGTGAGAGAGGCAAGGCAGGCAGCCCCTGCTGGACAAGGTATTTTTATTTAAAATACATTTTAAGGAGGAATACTCTATTTTTTCCCACATGAGGCTGCAGATAAGACCATGACCTGAGCATGGCATTAATGTGGCCTCATCACATCTGACCTTCTTCATGTCAGATGTCTCTGCACGTTACCATGTGCTGTTCCACCCGTGACGTGTTCTAGTTGCAAAACAGCGAGCGCTTTCCTCAACGGGGTAACTCATCTGGAATAAAATCTCTTTCCTCTGGAATAGTGACACCATAGAAAGCTAATTCCAAAATAGTTATTCTGGTCACATTTGCCATGAAGACACGTCCTAAGGAGATGTAAAACTGGCACCACAGACCTCGGCGTCGTGTCCCCTGTAGAGAATTTCTCAAAGAATGTCTATTGTCCTGCTTGCCTCTGACTGAGAGGTGACAAAACCAAGGAGCTGAGGGGAGCACAGAAAGGAAAAGCTCTGCTGCCTGGAGTATTCCACGTTGCATGGGAAATCTGGGGCTCTTTTCTGGCAAATGTATTTTAATTACCTCCTTTTGTTTCCAGCGCCGTTTCGTGTAGCACTGCCCTTGCCAAGCAGCCCAACAACCTCTCCAGGCATTTCTCTGCCAGAATGACCAGATCTGTTTAAACATCGTGACACCTTAGAAATAATCCATGCTGGATCCGTGCAATTTATTTCCTGAGTTTTGAGTCCTCACGAGGATGTTTCTCCAACCTGGTTCTGAGGTTTTGTTTCTTTTCAGCTCATTTATCACACGGCTGAGAATGTAAACACAAGGAAAAGTCCAGATATATAAAAGGTCTGCAGCTGAATCAGAAAGTGACGTAAGCAAGGAAAAAAATCAGGCAAAAAGTAGCAATAATTCAACGGGGCACACAAAGTTACGCACAAAAATAAATGAAAATCCTATTTGTTCATCCTGGTGCTGATGTAGGTAGAGGAGACACCTTTAATAATTCTTGTCCAGTGAACACTGCAAACAGATGTATGTGGGAGTCTCGGAATGAAGCTATTGAACTTTTTCTGAGGTTACACAAAGCCTTTTTTTACATTGCAAAGAGATCTAAAAATGCTGTCAGTGAGATCTCTGCTAACTCTGGCTTTAACAACTATCCAATAATGGTGACATTAAGATTTGTCGCCAAAGGGGGGAAAAAAAATCATCTTGCAAATTGTCTTTGCTAAATTTTCATTTTTAACCAGAGTCTACCTCAAGGAAAGCAGTCAGAGGCTCAGAGCAAGGGGAACACCCTGGGGTATAATTGATTCCAGGGAAATTCAGGAGCCATCCGAAACAAAAAAACATATTTGTGCGAATGAACAGATGAACAATTTCTATCTGGGACTTATTCACTCATGGATCTACCCACTAATGAAAAAGAAAGAGGAAGATTTGTGACTGCCAAGGGTTTATTACCATCCTTGCTTCTATATTCCATTTGTCCAGGATGGTCCTTGTGCCTGAGTAGCTCTGCTGGGCTTAGTAGGAACCTTGCATGAGTAAGGATCACCTGTGGCAAGGCAGCCCAAAAAAGCCCTGATCCTCCAGCTCTCTCCAGGCAGGGACCTTTCATTTTTAAATTGTTAATAAAGGGACGTGTGCAGCACCGACAGCCACCACCCACCTGTTTAACAAACTTAACTGTGAAATTGGATCCTTCCCATTCAGCCTGGCTTTGCCTTTGATGCAGTTCCAGGGCTTAGGTTGCCTTATTTGCCTTTAATTTCTAATCCAGGCTTATAGGCAAGTTTAGGACACACTGTCTCTTGTATTGCAGCATCTTCAGCACGGGCTGTAGCAGGTCCATGAGCATCCTACAGCTTGAGAAGAGCTCTCATGGATCAACCAAAATTCCCCTGAGCTGCAAAACTCATCTCCAAGAGCAGACCAAGGAGGACAGTTAGAGATGACCTCAAGAGAAAAGGCACCTTGAGAAGGATCCCTGTGATGCTCCTTGTCTGATCTCCAAGCTTGTAGTGAGGAAAGCTGAGTGTCACCAGGATGAGAATGTCCTTGAGGAGGTTTTTCTCCAACAAACACCCTCAGTCACCCCTGCTTAGCCCCTTCCAGGTGTCCAGCAAAGGGTGCTGGGGAGTGGCTGTGGGGTCAGGAGTGGGGATCACAGCATGAAAGTCATGGAGAACCCAATGGATAGTGCTGGGTGTTCTCCCTCATGTATCCACAGGGCATGGTGTTCAGTGAGGGATAGCTGACATTCCTGAATGGGTGGAGGAGGATCCAGGACAGCAGAGTAATGGTGGTGAGGTTTGACTAACGAGGAAAAGGCGTGTGAGGCCGTGAGCTAATGTCTGAGGGATCTGTAGGGCAGGATTCCTTAGAAGAAGATCTTCTTATCACCTGCTCTGAAAGATCCAAGGATGTTTTTACACTTGAAAAGGGCCAGGAGCAACATTACACAAAGGTGGTTCAGGTGTTTTTCTGGGACATTCCCCCATGACCTCAGACAGAAAGCACGATGATGCTCTCTCCTTCCTCGGAGCAGACTGAAGAGGAAACATCCTGAGGTGGGATGGGGAATAAACACCTCGTCCAGAGGAAGATAATCAACAGCTTCTCTGCATCTGGCTCATCAGCAGGCATGTCAGTGTCTTGGGCTGCAGTGTAATACCCACCTACACCGGGCTGACTCACTGGTGAGATCCCTCAGTGCCAGCAGCACATCCTCCCTTCTCCTCCTGCCACTGTAGGTGATTCAAGCAAGCACGGGTGGACTTGTCCTCTCAACAAGTGCCAGGAGAACCACAAAAAGTCCCCTCCCAAGCCAGCATTATGCCAGGGGTAGGGAGACAACTCTATCCCTGGGAGCACACACAAAAGAGACTCAGCTCCAGAGCACAGAGATAATGCAACGCCTCCCTCCTCCCAGCTGGCACCTCCCTGGGTCCCCATGCCCTTCCTCCCGTTTAAAACATCTCAGGCTTCCTGACTGAACTTGGCTGAGCTCTCAAAACAAGAATGAGCTTCCCCTGTCTGAAAGCCAACTGGCGAGGCCGGCTTGGACAAGACCCTCCCGTTGTGACGGGGAAAACGCAGGACCTGTCCCCCTCGTTCAGCTGCTGGGGACTGAAAGGCAGAAGGTCTGCTTGTAACAGTCTGTGACACTGTCCAGTTTGTGACACGGCTTTGTGACACTGTCCGGTTTGTGACACAGGTTTGTAACACTGTCCGGTTTGTGACACTGTGTCCAGTCTGTGACACTGTGTCCGGTCTGTGACACTGTCCAGTTTGTGGCATGGGTTTGTGACACTGTCCAGTCTGTGACACTGTCCAGTTTGTAACATGGGTGTGTGACACTGTGCAGTTTATGACACAGGTTTGTGACACTGTCCAGTTTGAAACAGGGGTTTGTGACACTGTCCAGTCTGTGACACTGTCCAGTCTGTGACACTGTCCAGTTTGTGACAAAGGTTTGTAACACTGTCCAGTTTGTAACACTCTCCAGTCTGTGACACTGCCCAGTTTGTGACATTGTCCAATTTGAAACATTGTCCAGTTTGTGACACAGGTTTGTGACACTGTCCAGTCTGTGACACTGTCCAGTTTGTGGCATGGGTTTGTGACACTGTCCAGTTTATGACACAAGTTTGTGACACTGTGCAGTTTGTAACATGGGTGTGTGACAGTGTCCAGTTTATGACACAGGTTTGTGGCACTGCCCAGTTTATGACACCGCTTTGTGACACTGTCCAGTCTGTGACACTGTCCAGGTCATGACAGGTCTTTGTGACACTGTACAGTTTGTGACACTGTCCAGTTTGTGACATGGGTTTGTGACACTGTCCAGTCTGTGAAACTGTCCAGTCTGTGACACTGTCCAGGTTGTGACATTGCCCTGTCTGTGACACAGGACACACAGTCCCTCCCAGCCCCAAACACACAGAAGTGTCCCCAAGCCTACCCCACTCCCCGAGGTGACCTCGTCCTGTTCTCAAGAGGTCAGAGCAGAGCAAAGCTGAGGGAGAATATCCTGATTAGAGGGATCTCCCACAATATGACAGGAACACCCTTTTGTCCCTCAATTTTCACCCCCAGCCCCTGATACTGAGCTTTCTATCAATGTCATAGCTTGGAGGGTTACAGGCTCAGCCAGCTTAGCTCTGCTGCCATCAGCTTTACACCAGGAGAAGATCTGGTGTTGTGCTTTGTCACCCCATCCCTGGTGCTGGATTCTTGGCATGGAGAGGTTTTGTTTTGATAATTTAATTTTTTTCCCTCTTTTCCTACTTCTGCTCCGTTCCTGAGAAAGCTTGGAAAAAGTGGCAGCCACTTTGTTGCCCAAAAAAAAAGGAGTTTTGACTGTGGGTTTCCATCCCCCAGGAGAGCTGGGTGCTGCACACACCCCACACCCAGTTCCTCTGGAAGCTGAGGTTCCACATCCACGCTGTGTCCAGCAGCCTGTTCCTCCCATCCCCGAGACAATGCTGCTCCTCAGTGCATTCAGGATTGGTGTGTGCAGAGGAAAAATAGCCCAGAAAAGAGATGGATCACACAGGAAAAGCTACTTAGTCCCTAAATAAAAGAGGAGAGTGATTAAACTGCTTGTTTGTATCTTCCCTGATGGGTTGAGGATGGACAGACAGACAGGCAGATCTTTAATGCCGTTACAATATGCTAATTGAACACTTTTCCAAATTTAAAATGTACTGACATTTGAAAACATGACACATTTTACAACCAGCCCTCTGAACAACACACTAATGATTTATTAACTGCTTCTAAATGTTAAAAATAGAAGCCTGAAAGAAAACGTTTCCCTTTCCTCTTCCCTTTTCTGGTGGCAACTGTTAATAAAGGATTTAATCACCCATTTTACATCCTGTTTAAAAGAGAAGGGGCTTTCCTGATAACAGATGCCCCTCTGGCCAACTGGCAAGGAAAAGGGGAATGTATGAGGGATATAAATGTATTTCAGAGGACAGCCAACAAAAAGAGGGAGAGGGGGAGAGAGAAAGAGAGGGAGGAAGAGGAGGAGGAGGAGGAGGAGGAGAAGGGGGGAAGGAGAGAGGAAAAAAAAAAAAAGAACCTGAAAGGATTAGAAATTAAAAAGAAGGTATTTTGTGCTGAGCTAAATATTATTTTGTTTCCATTGAAAGGGTTAAGAAAACAAAGACAGAGTTGACAATTTCTCCCGACTGGAAGCTGGGAATGGCCCACGGTGGCACAATGCTATTATTCTTGCATGGGCCCATTCTCACTGGATTTTCCACAAAATCTTTAATAATTTGATTCTTTTCAGCCTCAGCAGCCAGCTGAGCTCTTTAAGAAACAGTAACAAAAACCCAGAGAAAAACCCACTACTGAGAGGGGAGCTTTGGCGGAGAGCTGAGCTGAAGCCGATTAGTTTGGCCTGAATAGAGCCAGCCGGGTCCTCGAGCTCCTGCTCAGCCTGGAGCCCTCTGTCTCATTCATTGCAGTACAATATCACCACCAGAGCCCGGGCCTAGACACTAAATTACACTATTATAAAACTAGATTGATACACAAACTTTCCCTCCCAGGCTGAGTAGGGGACTTTTTTTTTTTTTTTTTCCTCCAACAATTTTTTTTTGTGCCTTTTTTTTTCTTTTTTTTTTCTTTTTTTTGGTGGTAGGGGCAAGCTCGGGGTCTATTCAGGGGTTTTGAAGTATGGCCATTCATATCGAGCATATCAATTCTTAATGGTGCCACACACACAAACTGCAAGCACGGGGACACAACCCCGGGGGGAGGGAGGCAGCAGCCCGCCGGAGCCTGGCGGGGGTTTTGTCGGGGTTATCTCCCCGAAGACCCAGCAGGGCAGGAGCCTTTCTTTGGCCTCAGGCAGCTCTCATTGTCTCCTGGAATTCACATCGGGCCAGGGATGGCTCTGAGAGGGAAAAGCAGAGGTTTGAGCCTGGCCCGAGCATCCCTGAGTGTCACCTGTCCCCACCTCTGGCTGGGCTGAGCATCCCTTGGGTGGGTGGCATTTCTCAATGGGCATTTTTGGGGGGTGAAGAGAGAAAAATAAACATCCCCATGTGGCCTTTGGGGACCCTCCTCTTTCATTTTGGAATGGGTTTGGCCACATGGTCCCGAAAAACAGAGATTTTGCAAGGTTGGCTCCGGGGTCCTGTGTTTTAACCACAGCAAACCTCAGCAGCTCGGGTGGGAAAAGCTGATTAGATTACACAGCATATTCCTACAAACCTTCCCACAGCTGGTTTTGGGGTGTTTTTAAACCCTTGAGGAGTACTAAATCCTTCTCCAGGAGAGACAAGGGTCCTCAGCATTGTCACCTCCTTCAGCCCGCAGGGAAACTCCTCTTTCTAACAAGTTGCTCTAAAACATGAAATCGAGAATTCCACTTTGGAAAGGAGCACGCTGGAAGTGGGGAGGGGAGGGAAAAGAAGGGATCTTTATGTATTTTATAGAAGAGAAAACATCCTACATCCGTGCATCCCCATCCCACACGCCCTCATCCTCCTGGACAGGATGCAAAGCACCATCTGAACATCCATGGAAAGCTCTGCATAATCCTCTCTCTATTAATTTTCCAGTGTGTTTTTGGGTGAGGGCTGCTTGTCTCCAGGAATCCTTCTGATTAATTTTTCCCTGGAATTCATGAATTTATCTACCTTAATCCCTGCCTAGTTGTTTGGAGGTTTTTGTTGTTTTGTTTTTTTTTTTTCCCCTTGCCCTTGCTGCAGTTATTTCTATTAAAGCAGGTATTGTTAAAAAAAAAGGAGGAAATGCAGGGTTTTGCTTATTTTTCCTGGGAAAAATGCATGGAGAAAAAAAAAAAAAATCTTCCATTTCCTTGCCTGTGCTGGCACTTGTGGAATTTATTTTCCCCAATTTTTCCCTTTTCTTTTCTCAAAGCCACATCCATCAATGAAAACAATCTCCCCCTCCTCTGCCTCCAAACCTCAGGCTCCCCAAATGCTCTGAATATATTAAAAGCAACACAAAAAGAGCAGCAACCCAACATGCAAATTAAATTAAAACTTACTCTCCACAAGGGGGAAATAAACAAACAAACAAAACCCCCACAGCTTATATCTCCACAAAGAGGAGAAATTAAAGGAGATTTAACAGTTGGAGGAGTTTGGACTCTTGTCAATAGTTTTTCTGAATGGGATCTGTTCCATGACATCAGCACCAATTCCTATATTGTCTGGAAGAGAGAGAGAGAGTTTTTTCCCAAATCATTCATTAACTGGAAAGCGTTTGGAGTAGTTTCCACTTCGAATATTTTGGATATTGCAGATAAAAAAAAAACACCAAGAAAAGGAATCTTGGCTGTCATCAATGCCATCTTCATCATTCCAAAGTGTTAATGGGGCAAATTGGGCGCACGGCTGCTGCAGGTTTGGAACCCCCTAATTAAGACAGCACAATTAAGAGATGACACAACCCATGGTTTGCTCCCCAGTGTATTTTTTTTGTGTGTGTGTGTTATCCTGAGTGTGGCTGTAGGGAGAGTTTCTCCTGTGAGTTGGGTGTGCTGCACTGCCTGGGTGCCTGGGAGTGATATGGAAAACCCAATTAGGGCAGGAGAAATAATTAGCATTGCAGCACATGGAGGAATGACCCTAAAACATCTGAAAGCTGCGGCTGCTTGCAGAGAGAAACAAAAGAGCCCGAGAAGAGAAGAAAGCAGCAATTAGAAAGGAGAGAATGAGCTGGGGTGTTGAACCACAGATCTGTAAATGGACACAAATTGTCCTGATTTTCCTTTTTTTTTTCCCCCCCTGCTTTCCTCTCAGGGACTGAAGCTTCAGAAAAAGTCATTTAGGCAGGATTATATCAGAAGTAAAATCCAACTGCCAGGATCCAATCTCTGCCTTTTAAGGCTGCTGAAGGTCCTTGGATTTTCATAAATTAATTCTAATATTCACCAAGCTCAATGGAAGAGGTGTCTGGGAAGCAGCCAGGTATTTTCCTTCTGTGACATGTTTATCGGGCACAGTAGAACTGCAAATTTCTTCTCAAAATCCTTCTCCACATTTCAACAGCTCCGCAGCTTCAGGACTAAAATTATTCCTGCCAAAAAAAGGCAGAGGAAGTGGTGGCTGAGAAGTGGCCCAGCAGCTGTTTGGCAGCAGCACGAGCTCCCAACAGCATCGATCAACGAGCTGGCTCCGGGTCAGGGGCACGAGGCAGCTCCCTGCTCCCAGTTCTTGCTGATCAAAAAACTCATCCTGACCCCAAAACCAGCTGTGTCATTCTCTGGCAGCAGAGCCGACAGCGGCAGACTGCCTTGATTTTGGTGGTTTGCTTAATAGGTAGGGTAGGGATCCCAAAAGGCTCCAAAACAGCAGGAAAACATCTAAATCTTGTTATTTTGGGCATCCCTGCCATAATCTGGTGCCCACGGGGAAATTAATGACAAAACTCTGTGAAAACCCAGGGCACTGGGAATGTTTCTGTGTCTGCTCTGGGGTGCCCTGACCCCCAGGGCAGCACTGACTCTGACCCTCATCCATGGAGAAAGTTTCCCAGACTTCAAGATAGACTGGAACCCACAAAAGTGTGACATAGATTACAGAGAGCAGTGTAGGTGAATCACTGGGTGAGAAATTGAGGTTTTGGGACTTTTAGTATGTTGTGGATGGAAGCAAGCTGGAGGGCACAGGGTGTCCTCCTGGGTTTCCTCTTCATGCTTCTTCTTCCTTCCTCTCCATGGGTTTGGGTGGCATTTTGTAATTGGGCAGAAAAGTCCACATTGCTCTGTGGGATCAGTTCTTGGGTTAAAAGGGAAAAGAATCCAGGTGTCAGCTCTTAATTGGACAGTTCAGTCTGAAAAGGCCCTGGAACAAGAGATTGTTGGCCATTTTGTGCCTTCTCATGAAAAGCTGCTGAACTCACAGCAGTGAGACTGTTTTACTGATAAGAAATAATCAACACCTGAGTCCAAACACAAATTACTGTCTCAAGGGCCTTCAATCCAAACCCAGAAAAACTGACAACTGGAACCACCACAAAACTCTTCTGTTGCCAAAATATCCCTGAGCCAGCAGGTCCCAAACCGACTCCAGGCTCACCTGGGGGAAAGCCACGCTGGGAATCAAGGAGGAAAACAAAGTGGGAATGACATAAACCAAAGGGTTTCACCCCCAGGGAAAATGGGATTTCCGTTCCAGCAATGGGGGACCACAGACAGCCAAGCTGCCAAGCAGGAATGTGTCCTGCTGCTCAGTCCCCCACCCTGGGACACCCTGGTGTCCCTGGCAGGGCACGCTGGTGGCCGGTTGGGCAAGTGCCAAGCCAGGGAATAAGGGGCCATTGTGGAGGCACGGCTCAGGCCTGGACTGTCTGCCTGTGTCATTCCAAATGGCTCAGTCCCCTCCCCAGGCACTGCCATCCCTGTGGGGATGTCCCATGGCAGCAGGGAAATCCAGGAATTTGGAGATGCTGCCGTGCCAGGCTGGCCGTTTGCGTTTATTCTTGATGTGCAAAATTAGGGGGAGTTGTACAAAACTCTTACTTTGCTTCACTTATTCCCTGGAACATGAACACTTGTGATCTTCCAGAGATCCAAGCACTCCTTCAGATGCTTTTACTCCTGTAAATCACTTTATTTCTCCTTTTTTTCCTCCCCCCTTTTTCCTTTTATGATGGCACAGCAAGGAGTTCCCCAGATGGGGACAGAGCACCACAGCTGTTCACGGCTTGTGCTGGGTTTGCATCCCTGATTTCCACTCTGACAGGAGCCCAGGTGATCCATCCTCTTCAGGAATGCCTTTCATACCACAGCCCTGCCTCTCCTTCCAGAGCAGACGGATTTTTTCCTCCCAGCTCCTTTTATGGAGCTGCAGCACCACAGCAAGACAGGTCGTGCCCTGCGCGAAATCCCCCAAACCCTTCGGTCTCCCAGAGGCTGGGGGAGTTGGGCAAAGGGCAGATCCAGGCCCTAGGGTTCTCGGTGACCTCATCCAGCAGGGAAAATCCTCTTGTGTGACCCCTAGACCGAGCCAGAGCGGGGTCCCAAACCACTTCCTCACACCACCAACCCCCACAATTGGTTTTTTCTCTGCATTTTTCTGACATTTCCCAACGTGTTTTTTCTTGCGTTCCATTTCTCGAGAGGCAAATCATTATTAATTCCTCAGGTATTTGTCCTGATACAATTAACCCCCAACACCCCAGGCTCCACTTCCCAAAGAACTCCCTGGTCCACATCCATCCCCAGCACCTCCAGGGTGGTGTCTAAAACCCAATCCATGACCAAAAAAGGGTGAGAGGATGATCCAACCCTTCATCCCCTCTGGATATGGAAATTTAGAGACACTGTAGGAGCCCATCTGAATTTTCCCAAGGTTTTTAAGTGACGTGTCCCAGGAATCATGCCCTCAAATCCTGCACTGCCCTCCACAACAGGCATGGAAGACACCTGGAGGAATATCCAGCCCAAAAATTCAGGGGAAGTCAGCAGCAAAATCCATATTTCTCCTCTGGGAAAGCCAGTGCAGCTGGAGAAGGAATGACACAGCCAAATTTTGGGGGAGCCCAGGCAAATCTTGCTGCCTCATCCAGGTCAGAAGGACATTCCTTTAGATTGCCCTGATAACTGGAATTTTTCACAGCTCTTGCACTGCCTCTTTTCTACAAAACCTGAGGCTTTCCCCAGGAAATAGGGGTGGCATCCCTGCCCCTGGTGGGGAGGTTGGAGCAGATGATTTTTAAGGCCTCTCCCAGCCCAAAGCATTCTGTGATTCTGTGGAATATCTGCCTGTGTCCAACAGGAGAGCATTTGGGTGGGAGTTTTCCCAGCAGCACACGGGGAATTTCCTCCCCTTGGAAGGGGATTTGGTGTTTCAGCCGTGGCTGCACCAGGGCAAAGAGGTGGATGGTGCTGTCAGGGGTGAGAAGGGGGCACAGTCCTGCAGTGGTGGTTGGAGAGACCTCTGGATGTCATCTCAGCCTTGGAAACAGCACATGGAAGGGTTCAGAGCCAAGGTTGCCATGGAAAAACCCCACTGGAATAGAAAATTATTCAAGTCTTCCAACCCAAACTATTTGTGCTTCCATGATTCTGTGGAATATCTGCCTGTGTCCATCAGGAGAGCATTTGGGTGGGAGTTTTCCCAGCAGCACACAGGGAATTTCTTCCCCTTGGAAGGGGATTTGGTGTTTCAGCCGTGGCTGCACCAGGGCAAAGAGGTGGATGGTGCTGTCAGGGGGGAGAAGGGGGCACAGTCCTGCAGTGGTGGTTGGAGAGACCTCTGGATGTCATCTCAGCCTTGGAAACAGCACATGGAAAGGTTCAGGGCCAAGTTTGCCATAGAAAAACCCCACTGGAATAGAAAATTATCCAAGTCTGATTCTTCTCCTGCAGTTGGGTGATGCAGGAGGGGAGAGAACTTAAAGCCTTTTCAGACAGAGCCATTTGCAGCTCCCAGAGTTCAGAGCTGTGCCTCTCCATCCTTCTTTTTCCAGGGAGAAACTGAGGCAGGGAGACTCAGACAGCAGGAGAACACCCCTGACAGCTCACATTTACTCTTCTGACATCACCCTGCTCCCTGTCACCCGAGGAAATGCTCATAAATATGATTTTTTTTTTACTGTGGTGGTAGGAGAAACCAAGGTGATTCTTCCTATATGATTTTCCTGCAACTACTTTTGCTACCTTTCCAGCAGGCACAGCTTTAAAATCTGGTTTTTAAAGAGCAGAGCCCAACCCACCTCCTCTGAAGGAGAAGATCTTTGCAAAGTTGGTTGGGGAATCAGGAATTTTTCTCAACACCATCCAGCAATTCCTAAGGGGAAAATGTCACAGCAAAGGATATTCACTCCAATGTTACACTGAGAGGGGAGAAAACCCCTGGGATGAAAACCTGGGATGTTAGAATTTAAAGAAAGTGTTGGGGATTTGGGCCAAACCCACTGAAACAGCCTCAGATTTGGGGCTGATCCCTCCTTGCTTTGCTGCACTTTTATCCCAGTGGGAATAAAGAGCAGGATCAGCCCCATGCCAGGCTCCAAATGCTCTGGGTTTGCTGCTCTGGGATCCTGGCTGGAGCTAAAAGGCAAACTGGGATCTCTGCAGCTCAAAGATCACCCAGGGCAGGAGGGGAAACTCAGCTTCCATCCCTACCAGGTTGTCCTCAGCACCTCTGCAGCTCACCATACAATCATTAAATTTGGAAAACACCTCTCAGATCACCGAGCCCAGGCCTAGTCCTGCAGCATTTCTTGAGCTGCACCACTGCAAACTGAAGGAAAATGAGAATTCCCTTCCCTTTTTGGCTTCAACTTCCCCACCAAGGACCCTGCGCCAAGCCTGGGTACCCCCAGCTACAGCCAAATAGGGGAAAGGCCCTGTTGTGACTTGGAAAATCCTAAAGGATGTGGGACTGCCACCTTCCCAGACACAGCCAAGATGGGGAAAGCCCCTATTGTGATCTGGAAAATCCTAAAGGATGTGGGACAGCCACCTTCTCCAGCTACAGCCAAGATGGGGAAATCCTCTGTTGTGACCTGGAAAATCCTAAAGAATATGGGACAGCCACCTGCCCAGCCACGACCAAGTTGAGGAAAGGCCCTGTTGTGACCTGGAAAATCCTAAAGAATATGGGACTGCCACCTTCTCCAGGCACAGCCAAGTTGGGGAAAGGCCCTGTTGTGACTTGGAAAATCCTAAAGGATGTGGGACTGCCACCTTCCCAGACACAGCCAAGATGGGGAAAGCCCCTGTTGTGACCTGGAAAATCCTAAAGGATGTGGGACAGCCACCTTCTCCAGCTACAGCCAAGATGGGGAAATCCTCTGTGAGGACCTGGAAAATCCTAAAGGATGTGGGACAGCCACCTGCCCAGCCACGACCAAGTTGGGGAAAGGCCCTGTTGTGATCTGGAAAATCCTAAATATGGGACAGCCACCTTCTCCAGCCATAGCCAAGATGGGGAAAGCCCCTGTTGTGACTTGGAAAATCCTAAAGGATGTGGGACTGCCACCTCCTCAGCAATGTGGATTTGCTCCAGCATCTCCCAGAAGGAGCCAGTCCTGAAGTAAAGGAACTTGTTGACTTTTAACACCACCTGGGAGCGGGGAGGAGGGGAAGGAAGCAGAGCAACAAACCCAGCGAAGAAGGAGGAGGAGGAGGAGGAGGAGGAAAACAAGAGGTTTACAGCCTGCCTTGAAAAGCCCTATAAAAAAAAAAAAAAAAGAAAAAAAAGGGGAAAAAAAAGAGTGACATTCTTGGCTCCCCTCACACCTATTAGCTTAGGAAATGGTGCCCTGGGAGCTGACTGAGACCAAAGGCAGGGGACCTGTTAGCAGGTACTTGAGAGAGGGGCTGCAGCCCCCTCACCTCGCTCATTCTGCTCCCCTAATGACCATATAAAAGGCTCGGGGGGCAATCAGCTCCCTGCCCCGCACAAACCCCCCCTGGCCATAACGGGGAGCACCCCGGAGGGACGGCGTTCCTGCATATCCATCCCTGCCGAGCTGTTTTCCCAAGGAAAACCGGGATGGCTCACACTCCAGGTCGGGTAATTTGGCCTTTGATGTCTGCGAGCATCTTGGGGCAGCGGCTGCTTCTGCATCCCAGATGTGAATCCCGGGATAAAGCACACTCAATCCCGCGTGTTTTCTAGCAATATTGCTCTTGTTTTCCTCCAGAATCACAGAATGGTTTGGGTTGGAAGACTGGAATAGTTTTATATTCCAGATGGTTTTTTTTCATGTTCTCTTCCCTCCTGCATCACCCAACTGCAGGAGAAGAATCAGACTTGAGGGGTTATTACAGAGGGGTTTTTCCATGGCAAACTTGGCTCTGAACCTTTCCATGTGCTGTTTCCAAGGCTGAGATGACATCCAGAGGTCTCTCCAACCACCACTGCAGGACTGTGCCCCCTTCTCCCCCCTGACAGCACTGTCCACCTCCTCGCCCTGGTGCAGCCACAGCTGAAACACCAAATCCCCTTCCAAGGGGAGGAAATTCCCCGTGTGCTGCTGGGAAAACTCCCACCCAAATGCTCTCCTGTTGGACACAGGCAGATATTCCACAGAATCACAGAATGCTTTGGGCTGGAAGAGGCCTTAAAAATCATCAGCTCCAACCTCCCCACCAGGGGCAGGGATGCCACCCCTGTTTCCTGGGGAAAGCCTCAGGTTTTGTAGAAAAGAGGCAGTGCAAGAGCTGTGAAAAATTCCAGTTATCAGGGCAATCTAAAGGAATGTCCTTCTGACCTGGATGAGGCAGCAAGAGCTGCCTGGGCTCCCCCAAAATTTGGCTGTGTCATTCCTTCTCCAGCTGCACTGGCTTTCCCAGACAGGCATTGGGAGTTCCTTGGTGAAAAGAAGAACCTGACAAAGTTTTCTTCATCCACCATCACTTTTTTCGTCCCCATATCCCTGGTCCTGAAATGCATTTTGAGTTTGTGGCAGTCTAACTGGTGGTTTTCCTTCATTTTGCCTTGTAAAGGACAGAAAATTACCAGTCTGAGGAAAATGGAACTGTTTTATTTCAGCGTTTCCAAAGGAGGATGTGCAGTTTCCAATCTTCAGTTGGAAGAAGATTGGAGAAATCTTCTCAATGCTGTTTTTGTTATCAAAAATATTTGTTGTTGGTTTGAACAATCTATTTTCAAGTGGATATTTGAAATGCCAAAAAAACAGAAAAATTGAGCTGACTTTGTCTCCATCACTTCTGAGCCATTTTTCCCAAATTCATTAATTTATTTAGAATGTACTGTGAGGGGGTTCCTCCTGGCTCCAGAGCCTTGCACGGCCCTTCCACCCTCCCTGTCCCAGCATCACAGCCTCACCAGGACATGAGGAACCTTTCTGGGCTGAGGGAGTGTTGGATTAAGCTCTTTTCTGCCCCAGAACTGGGACAACTGAGAGGCATTTTAAAAACTTTTATTCCGTTTTCAGTCTCACGTGAAGGGTGAGACAATACAGATGTTATAATTCACACCACTGATGCCTCAGGTTTCAGCTTTTATATTTTCAGGTTCTGTGCTGCTTTAGTGTGTGGGGCTGGGTTCACATCAGGGGATGCTGAGCTCTCTGCACAGAGCAGGGAGACAAAACAATTCCTGCTCCAGCTGGGCACCAAGGACAAATGATCCAAAGCTCAGCCCAGGAGCACAAACAGCGTGGGCTGCAGAGAGAAAAACAAGCAGGGTGGGAGTGCCTGGGCTAAAGCTGGAACGGGACAATGAACTGCAAGGTGCAAATGGAGCAGAACTGAGCCAAGGGAGAGACCCCGGGAGCGCTCGGGCATTTTGGGACCATTTGGGTTCCTCTTGGGTGCAGCCCTGGCTGGGCTCTTGTGCTGCCCAAGGTGCATCCATGGAGGCCTTGGAATAAATCCCTGCTTTATTCTTTGGCTCTGTCCAGCCTCTGTTCCAGCTCAGCCTCCCAAGGCATCACCATCACAATCAGAAGCCAATTATTTCCTAATTCCAATACACTATAAAGTGTTTCTTGGCCTCTCAGCTTTAGCCACACCATGCTGAAAACGCCTCAAAGCCAATCATCTAAAATTGCCCCCCGTGGGTCTCACTACAATGCCCCTTTCCCAGTTCTGTTTCTCCAAAGTATCCAGTCTCATTTGCAAGGCCACCCTTTGAAATTTGTTCCTGGTTCCATCTCTCATTTTTCCAGGGCATTTCTAAGTCAGCATTTCTTATCTCAGGGTTTGCATAGAGATGCACACTGTATCCACCTTCCATCAAACTCTGAGGATTTTCTACAAATCCATTTCCCACGAGGGAGCAATGCCAGATCCTGTTTTTATAACCAAGCCACCATCTGAGGGTCCCTCACCCAAGAAATCCGTGCCATGTAATTAATTGATTACTGTTGGTAGTTTGAAACATGATTGTTCCAAGTTTTGGAAGGACCCGGGAAAGGAACTCGGCACATGGCTGAGGTGCAATCAGTACTGAGATGTTGTGGGTCCTTGAAGAAGAGCAATGGATTGAAAAAGATCTCTAATGAAGCTTTAGAGAGGCCAGTCAATCACAGAAGATAGGGAATTCTGCTGAATTCCCAGGAGAAGCCACACTTTCACACCCCTCAGTCCCACAGCCTCCTAGAGGCACCCCAGGAGAAGAACAGAGCCCTGAGCTGCTCAGGTACATGAATGGCCTTTGCAGAAATGTCTTTGATGTTTCTTCTCTTCACAAGAACAGCTGGAAGTTCAAAGCATTTATCAAAAAGCCAAAGGAATTCCATCACTGTGTGGATCTATGTTAAAAAAAAAAAAAAAAAAAAAAGGAAACCAACAAATTTTAATAGGAGTTGTTGGGAAGGCTTAATCTGCTTTTTCTTTCACACTTGAAATCCCAAGTATGAACTGTATCCTGCTGGTAAAAGGGCAAAATTCAGCTCTGAGTCTGGAAAAATCTTCCCTTGGAAATCTCTGCTGTGCAGGAACAGGGATTAGATGCTGTTCTGCAGGAGATTTCCTGTCCTCCAAAAAGCTGGTAGAGAAAAAAACCCTCTCAAATGTGTCCACATGAGTGTTGGCAAAACCATTCCAGCTTTGGTTGCCTTCTCTGTCTGGAGGGGTTTAAGCCCTTGAGCTGAATTTCACATACCCAAATACCAAGTTTTGAGTTCCCACTGCCCGGAAAAAAACATTTTGGCCAATTTGGAAGAAGGAATGATCCAAATAATCTGCACAGACTGAAATTTTGCTGATGTGAAGACCTGCATCTCCCATTCCAAAGGTGTAGAAGTCAATGCTGAGCCTGAAACACCAGCTCTGGTTTTGTTCCTGTTTCAGTGGTCCTGATCCCCCTGTCCAAGATCAGATCTTAGGGAAACATCAAGCCTTACTTTGCATGGATTTATTTTGCTGTTGATGCAGAGGAAGGCTCAGTTTATGATCCCAGCTTTGCTTCAGCCTCTTCTCCCTGGCTGTTTAATGGCATCCCAAACATCACCTGTTTAAATTTGGGACATTTATCCTGGCCAAGAAGATTGTCCCAAATCTTTCTCCTTGCCAGAGGCAAACAGCTGGGCTGGTTTTCCCTCCTGGGGCACCTCTTCCTTTTTTACTTTGTGAATTAATCCACATTTTCATCTCCCACTGTCTGTTTTTTGGGCGGATTGAAGAGCCTTTGAGCAGGCAGTGCTGGTTCCCCAAGGCACCTTTTACACCATCCTTTGAAAAATCCACAAGTGCTTCCCAAAGGATGGTGGTGGGAGGCTCTGAAGCAGAAAAAGGTGGAAGTAGGAGGTGGTTTGGGGAATGGAGCCATCACCCCCAAGGACAATGACAGTGTCACCATTGCTTGGCTTTGCAGGACACGGGGTCCAAGGCTCTGCTGGAGGGTCCCAGTTGAGTGTTCTCCCTGCTGAGCCCAGCCAAGGGCAACTGCTCAAACTTTTGCCTCCAGCCCTCGTTCCTGGGCCTGGTGTCTCATTTCTGACCCCCAAAAAAACCATCTCCTAATGGGATTCACTGTTTCCTTCCTGCTTTGCAGCTGCTGTTTGCTGCTTCTCAGGCACATCTACAGTCGGTCGGAGCAAAAGTCACTTGGTGGGTCTTGCACAAGGACAGGAGAAAAAAAATCCCCAGCCCATCAATAAATAAAAAAGGAAGTATAAAAGGCAAGACTTTCTCAAAGCAATGGCTTGAAGCTAAGCATTTTCAGTCACCTCCACTGACCAGACAGGTTATTCGGAGTAATTCCAGCCCTGGAGATGACATTTGACATGACATGTACATGAGATGTATCATTTAGGTCACTGTGCTGAAGCACCAGACATCCCCCCCCTCCTTCTTCCTCCTCCCCTCCTCTGTGCCCCTCGGGGAATCTCAGAGTTCAGGGTCTTTAAAGCTGAATTCCCTGCACAAGAGTTCAGCACCTTTCAACCTTCCCAGGCCTATTACAGGAAGAGAGCTGAGTGGAAGGAGTGTGGAGGGCAGGAGGGAGGGTCGGGGGGTGTTTCAAGGCAGGTTATTTACAGGCTGGTTTGGAAGCTGAGGAGAAAAGAGGTTTTTTGCATTGGTTGGAAGGGAGATAAAAGTCCCTGGAATGGTTCATTTCCATGGCCTGTGGCAGAGCACAGGCTCCTCCTAAAAGCCTTATAATTCTGGAATAATCCCTGCATAATTGGGAGATAAAGGCAACAGAGTGGGATATCACCATGGGACACTGGTTTAAAATTAAGAATAAAGACATCAGGGGGAATGAAGCAGCACAATCTCTCCAGCCATGATCAACTGGTTCACGTCTGGGGCGAGTTTGGGCCATTTGGTCTGGCACTGAACAGCAGTTTGGGATGGGAGGTGCTCGTTGAGCCTCAGACAAAGCCATGTGCACGATCAGATCAGCTGCTCCCACCAGAGCCTGCTGTAGGAGGATCACCCATCCATGAAAATCCATTGGGATTCCTATTTTACTTTATTTTCTTTCCCTGCACATGTTCATGTGGTTCTCTAAACCTCCCAGCTGAGAATGTATAAAATTGTTGCATGTGAAGGATAGGGCCCTGAGTGGGATCGATTCACAGGACCCCGCTTCCCACACACAGAAATGGTGGAATTGCCATCCCTGGAGATGTTAAAAAATCGTGTGATTGTGGCACTTGTGGACACGGTTTAGTGGTGGCCTTGGCAGTGCTGGATCAACAATTGGATTTGGTGATCTCAGAGGCCTTTTCCGCCCTCAGCAATTCCAATATTCCATGAAACAGGAACGGTTCAGAAGCTGCAGGGAGGCAGATGGGACACTGTGGTGGACAAACATTCCCTTGTCCCACCAGGGAACACTTTCCAGGCCCATCTGTGGTTACATTTGCAGGGAGCACAGGCACAGGGACGGGGAGATGGACCTGGAAGGGGAATGAAGGTGTTGCTCAGGTGTCACCCCCGTGGTGTTGATGTCACCTCCAAAGCATGGAATGTCTGCCTGGCACTGGCTGGGAGCCTGCAGAGGTGACAGTGAAGGACTGGCCAGGAGCAGGGACCAGGATGGATCTTCTGGGAAGTGTGTCCACCTGTCCTGTGGGGGCAAAACAAGCCAGGGCCTTCCAAAAGCAGTTCCAAGTATGGCTCCATCCAAGGATTTTGAGGATGGAGCCAGGAGGGGTTTCACAGTGGCTGTGCTGCATCATGGGTCCTTGTTGCTCCCCAGGGCAGGCTCTCAAGCTGCTGTGGGATCCACCTTCTGGCCACGAATGACTCCTGAAGTTCTCCTGAAGTTCTGAGAGCAGAAGGAAACAGTCGTTGCAGGCACACAAGGAATTTTTGGAAAGCTGGATCATCTTGATAGAACTCTTCAAGAGAGATCTTTGTAAGAGGTCCCTTCACCTTGTCAGAGACCAGCGAGGTCTGGGCAGGTGGTGGTGGCAGAGATGACCCAGACGCAGGCTCCCTGCACCTTGGAGAGGTTCCCACACAAGGGACAAGTGTCTCCATCAGTGTCTTTTTTTCCCAGGGTTTGCCCACCTCCATAGAGCTTAACCCAGGAAACATTCTCCCGTTTTCCTTGTGGTTGACTCCTCCTGCAGGCTTCACTCCCCCCACAGACCCAGCTGTGGGATGCAGCCCTCTGGTGACTGTGCCCCAAGTTCTCCAAAACCAGAACACTCCCTGCTCCATGGTATTATATGTCCTAATTTTGGCCGCACAAGCTGTTCTCACACTTGCCCTGCACTTGTGTTCGGTGTCACAAATATCCTGACCAACATCCAGGGCTCATTCTTTAAAACTTCAGGTCTTGTTTGGGTCTCAAGCTCCCTATTCTCACCAGGCTGCTGTTTTCATTGCTCCATCTGGGTGAGTTATTCCACATTGATTGCTATCAACTTTGAGCCTGGAGAGAGGCTCAGATCCTGGATGCTGAATTTCACGGACTGACAGTGGAGACCAAAGCACCATCCATGGGCAGCTTGCATCTTGGAAGGTCAACCAAGATCAGCAAAGCCTCTGCCAAGCGGACCACGTGTTTTGGAAGGGAACATCTTTGAGTTTGTCAAAAGCTGTAAATTAATTAAAACAATCTGTGGTTGTTCAGCTGTAATTTGGGATTTAATAGTGACAATGGGCCATATTGGCCTTGTTCAACTAAGGAGAATTATTCCAAGAGTTTCATCCCATCTGAAGGGCAGAGAAGCATCCTTGGAGTTGCCTGCTTCTAATAATTGGGTATAAAAGGAGAGTGAGGAGCCCTGTTTGGCATTAAACGTTTTGACAGCTAAAGACAGGTAAAATTATTCTGGCAAAGTTTCTGGAACAGCAGGTTTCCTTTGCAAGACATTTGATATTTTGTGGCTTCACCCCACACTTTTCTTGCTCTGTCCCAAATGTATTCTCAGTCAGTATTTTTCTGTCTCTGCTCTTTCCAATGCCCATAGGAGCAAAGCACACACTGCTTCCACTTCTGATTTCCAGAAAGCCTTGGATGAAAGGGCTTCTCAGGGTTAGGTGGATAAAAAATATGTAAACATAAGCCTGAAACTCTGAATGCTGTGTGCTAGAAATGGGCGCAGCTTCCTTTGGATGCAGTTCCTTGGGTACCAAAAATTTGTTTTTTCCCATAATCCTTTCACCTACTACTTAATCATAATCAAAAAAATGTGTTTTCCCATAATCATTTCACCTACTACTTAATCATAACCAAAAATTTTGTGTTTTCCCATAATCCTTTCACCTACTACTTAATCATAACCAAAATTTTTTTGTTTTCCCATAATCATTTCACCTTCTACTTAAAGGAGAAATATCTAATTTTGGTCATGTTGCCTTCACATCTTACATTTCATTTCTTTCTGCTTCCTTTGAGACCATGGACATCTTTTCTTCACGTTCTCCTGCAGCAGTGCTTGCTCCAGTCATGTTTTCCAAAGCCCACTCAGACCCTTTGGAGGCCTTTTGCTGACCACTGGGCTTGGAGGCAGGTGGGGAACACCCAAGTTGCATCAAAAAATAGCAATTTAGAATTAAAAAAAAAATAAAAATGAAGCATTTCTCTCCCAGCCCCCCACCCCACCTTGTCCCAACCCATCTGCCAGATATAAAAGAGCATCCATAATCTAATTAATCTGAGCATTGCCTGTCACGGCTGGAAGGCAATTTTGAAAGACTATCGCCCTGTGTTTTACTCCAAAAGTTAATCTCCTCAAAGCACGGGGACTTCCCACTCCCCCCAGCCCCACAAGCCTTCATCTTTCTCCTGAACCAGTGGCTGGGTGGCTGGATGGAGGAATGTGGAAGAGGGAGGCGTCCCCTCCGCCTCTCCTGCCTTACAAAAGACGATTTGTGAGAGGAGCTGCTGCTCACCCCACACTTCTCCCACCCCAGGAGGAGCCACAGCTCCCCAGCCTCACTCTGTGCCCAGCCAATTTCCCTGTCTCTTCCATCATCCAGCTCTTTGCTCCTTCTTCTTCCCTCTCCCCATTTGTTTTTCTTTTTGGGTGAAGATTAAAAGATCTCACAGGCTTGGGGAGAAGAAAGAGCCTCCAGTCCATCTCCACCTTGTCAATTAGAAGCAAGGGGCTGGGGAGGGTTGCACACTGTTATTGACTCAAGCACTTAGGAAAGGTCATCTTCAAGGTCTGAACCTTCCCTCTGCCACCCCAAGCTCACCTGGGCCCATTAGGGAGGAATTCCTGGCCCGTCCTCTATTTCATTTTGGGCCCAGTGGCACTTCTGAGGGCTGACGGACAAGGGGGAGAGGGAGGAGGTGGGATGGGGGCACCGAGGGGAAAATGAAGACAGGTGAGGGGAAAGAGAAGTCATTGAGAGACTTCAAAGTAGAACAAAGACCCATCCAGATGTGAATAATTGCTAGGTCAGCACGTTAATCACAGGCAAGGGCTCCACTGCAAGACATCCCTGGTCGCTTCACGGGGCAAGGAGGGGAGGGGGGGAGCAGACAAAAAGGCAGAGATATAGAAACAAAGCTTTGATACAGCAAAGAGCAAGCCTGAGAAAAGCATTTTCCAGGTGATTATGTGAATAATGAGCCAGCCTGTGTTTCATGAAGGGCACGGGCAGCCTGTAATTGCAGAGGAGCTGCAGCTCGGGGGGCAGCGATGGACACACCACCCTCTGCCACAGCCCAACAAAAGCCCCACGTCCCCACCTGGCAGAGCATTTCCTGCCCTGACCAACACAATCCCTGGGCTTTCAGATCTCAGCGTAGTGGGAGGGAACGATTAGGGTTTTGTTCTTGTGCCTTTGAGTGAATTATGACTCCGACAGCCTCTAACCAAAGGTTGAGAAGATGCTGGCTCGTCATCTTCGCTTTGTTTTTTTGTTTTTTTCCTTTTTCCCAATCCCGTGTTCCCGTGCCACAACACCAGCTGTGTTTATCTTGGAAAGTTCTTTCTTCTAAATCAAGCCACACGGTTTCACTCACTGCAGACAAAACACCTTCCCACGTGGCTCTTTGCTGTGTAAATAAACATCCAGCATCTAAACAGCTCCAGGAGATGCCACACTGCTGACGTTTGCATGTTCTCTTATTATAAAAGGAGTTTCTTATTGCAATTGCAATATTATTTCAGGGCAGCAGCTGGTATCACTCCTTGCCTGTGCCCATTTTTCAATTGGTGGTTTTTATTTTAAAAAAAAATCTTACTTTTATCCAATATTCTTATTATAATATCTGACCCCTTTCCCAAATTAAATGATGTGGGATCTGTGCAGACCTCTGATCCACAAAAGCTATAAAGTCCCTGGATTTGTAAGGAGTTTGGATTTGTAAAGGAAGGGCAGAGGCTCCTCTTGGAGTGATTCTCTTTTAATGTAATTTGGGAGGTACTGTGAGATACTCATTGGGAATGCAGACACCAGGGAGCTGCAAAATCTGGAGTCAAGAATAACCAGAAAAGAGAGAAGTTCCTGACTTTAAAAGTATTTCTTGATTAAGCAATGTGTAAGTGAACAGAGTTAATGGTTGAGTTTTGGACACACAATTTCAAGTAAAATGCAGACAAGCTGGAAAAGGGTTGAGAAAGGAAAATCCTAACTTACCTAGGAAAAAAATCAACTATAAGGAAGCTTAGAAGATATTTTGGTCTGGAAAAGAGGAGGCTGAAAATGAGAAGCAGAGGCCTTCACTCAGCAGAGGGTTTGAGGACAACACGACCTTTGATGGAAGGCAGCTATTGATAAAAAATGTTTCTCCCATGAAATCCTTGACAGTTCTCACTCATGTCTTTCCCATGACCCAGAGCTTTGTAGGGTCTCCACAGGACAAAGAAGAAGGTGATGTCTGCCCAGATAAATAAACCAAATCATATCATACTTAAAAATAAATGTTAGAAGCATGGGAGGCCTCAAACTACGAGAGGAGAAGAGCTCATGGATGAAACAACATTGCAGTTCCTATAAGGACAGTGACAAAGCTGTGATTTCAGGCTGTTCAGAATGGTGAGGAAAGGACACTGTGGACCCTGATTATCCATGGAGATCAGTACCACACTCCTCACACCAGCTTTTCTGTCCTTTTTGCAAAGAGTTTCTTGCTCAGCTGCCAGAACCTGGGCAGGGTTCAGTTCTTGCCCATCCATCCCACCTCTGGGTTAATTGTGAAGAGTTCCTCATCAGAATTCCCAGAGAATGCAATAATCTCCCTCTGTGGCTGAGCCTGGAGAGATGGGGCCGTGCCAGTCATGGCTCAGAGGTGCAGTTTGGCTTTGGCACCACCGCTGCCTCATAAACACCTCTTTGGCCTCCGCCTCATCAACATCTCATAAACAACTCCTTGGCTTGCTGTGGGTCTCCAAATTAGTGTTTATAGCCATGCAGAGAGCAAGCTGTTTGCATAAGTAATCCTGAAGCAAATCTTGCCTTCTCAGCCAAAAAAAAAAAAAAAAAAAAAAGAAAAGAAAAAGAAAAAAAGGAAAATTGCTCAGCTGCATCTCCTGGTTTGCTGCACGTGCACAGGGGACATTGGTGCCACCAGCTGAAGGGACAATGCTCTGATCCTGCAAACCAGGCTCTGATTCCTCGAGTTTAGGAATATATTTCAGTTCCTAGGTTGATCCGTGCATTCCAGGAGCCTGGGAATAATGAAATCCTACAGAGCTGAACAAGCCTGGTGTTCAAGCTGGCACAAGCCAGCAGGGTGCAGGCAGAGGGATGGGATTCACTGCAGCTCACCTCACATGGGAGCTGCTCACACAAAAACCCTCCCAGGGTCAACAGGGAGCAACAAGCGTCAGAGAATCATTTATCTGCTTTATCTTAGATGGTTGTGCTTGGGCAGATAAACCCTACACAGCACTGGAGAAAAAGGAGCACAAATCCAGAAATGTAGAAGCAGAGATTGCAGCACTCAGGGGACAGTGACAAAGTTTGGGATCCCTTTCACTGCAGCAGAGCTGCTTGACTGTGTGAATATTTTTCTCAGCTCCCTGAGTTCCCGTGATGATGAAAACTTCATTACAAATAGTCCAGCTGCTGCCATGTGTTGGTTGAAGTGTCATTCTTGGAGCTCTGAGCCCCCACGGAAGCTGCAATTTGCTCAAAACACGGAGTCCTCATCTAATTTTCATTATTTCCGCCTGCTTGCTGGGGTCAGTGTTGCCACTTGTGAGTCTGAAAACAATCCCCTGACAACTCCTGGGATATCTGTGCCTGCCCAGCTGTACTCAGGGTACAGCTGTGTCCTTCCTCCCCTTCTCCATCACCTTCATCACAAGCTCTTCCAGGTAAAACTGCCTCTCTTCATCAGCACAAAAAAAGGCATGGACTTGAGGGTTATTTCTGTTTGATTGAATTTTTAGCCTGGCCCCTGGTACTGATTGACCCTGTCCAGTGGCTGGCTCAGTTTGTGAACCTGAGGAAGGTACTTGGGATGCAGCTGCACTATTTTCAGGGAAAAGTGAATTTTGATGCCACCAAGGTGGTTCCAGCTGCCTGCCTGAGTGAAGACCAGCCCTTTGCCCATGCACAAATGCAGAATTTAAGCTCCTGCACAAAACCAAGCAGAGTGGAGACTTCATTGAGAATTGAGATGCTGCTGTAGAACAAAAGTTTTAAAACGGCAACAAAATTCAGCTTCCAGTCACCTGGGGCTCATGGAGCCCTTAACCAGGGGTGGTACCTTTGTCCAGTTGTGTTCCAACACCAACACAGTATTTCTCAGGAATATTTATCAGTTTGGGGTTTCAGAAGCAGGAGAAACCGTGGCTACAGGGAGGGGGAGTTCATCTGTGAAGATCAGTCAAGGTAAGGGGCAGCTCAAATCAACCTGTGTTTATTTATTCTTGTTCTGGAGGGAAGTGAAGGAAAAGCTCAGGAAGTGAGATAATGCCGTGTATGAGTGTCTCAGTTTGGGGGGGGATTCATGGCAAAATAGAAATTCTGCTCTTTCCCAACTAAGTTTTGATGCTTTCCCAGCTTTTACTGCAGCAATCGCTGTTTCATCAAGCCACCAAGACAAACGAACAACTTGGATTTTTTAAAATTTGCAATCCCAACAAAACACCCAGGGCTGCAGTGTCAGAGAATCACAGAATGTCCTGAGCTGGATGGGACCCACAAGGACCATGGAATCCAGCTCCTGGCCCAGCACAGAGCAGCTCCAAAACCCCTACCATGTGCCTGATGCTCCTGGAATTGGTGCCATGATCATTTCCCTGGGAAATCTGTTCCAGCCTGGGCCGCATTGACTCGGCAGCTTTGTCCTCACTGAGAAAATAAAAAACTGTATGTAAAATTATCAGAACCTATCAAATATATTGTAACTCCTGACCACAGCATAGGGTTATTTTTTGTGTTCTTCTTGGAGCTCTGAACATTTCTACAGCCGCAGATAATCCTGCTTGGAGGAACCTGGAGAAATCTGCTCCATTTCTCTGCTCTAAGCAAAATTAACTCTGTTTTAAATATAAAATCCCCTCAAGGATGTCCCTAATTGGCTTGTTCTTATCACAGTCATTCAATTTCTGCAACACAGCATGAAAAGGGTTGGTTTTTCTTTTTCTTCTTTTGCTGTCAGAGAGGAAATGTGACTCATTACGATGAATTATTGATTTGTGCAATTAATTGTCCTCTCAGAAATTCCAGTTTCTGTGACATCACTTGGTCTACTCATCACATCCTTCCTTGGAGGAGAGAGTGCTGCATCCCAGTCTCCAAGATCCTTCAACTAAAGTCATAAATGGGATGAAGGAAATTCCAGAAGGATGTGAGGGTTTTTCTTCCATCCCAATTGGGACAAAATGAAGATTTTGTGGTTACAACAGTCCTATTGTCCAGGAACAGTTCTAGTTTTAAAGTCCAAATGTCCAAAAGTCCAAATCAGGTCACAAATGTCCTTTACAACCGCCAGTAATTCTTTTATTCAGTTTAGGTATTTTGAGTTGGAGTCGATTTTAGTTTTGATCAGGCAGAGCTCTGTAAGGATCCTGCTTGGAGGCACTCTTGAGGTGTGGGACAGAAAGATCTCATCCTTGGTGAGCCATGAGATGGAAAGGGCTCCAGGTCCTGCAGAAAGCTGCCAAACCCCCCTGAGACCCTTTGCCTCTCTGGGAGTGCCCAGGGTTCACCTCCATCAGAGTTTCAGTGTCCTTTCTTAGTGTTTTTTACCATTTACTTATTTCAAACAAATCTGACCATCTCAAAGCCTTTCAAACAATTTCCCCTTTTCATTGCTTGAGTCCCTCCTTCCTAAGCTTGAGTGTTTAGCACAATAAACAATTTTCCCTGTTTGCTATAAAATTTAAGTGCTGTTACCACAATGCCAGGATCAGTTTTGTTTGGGCAATATTTAAAAATTTCTTGTGTTAAACCATAAATTCAAAGAAAAACTAAGTCAGAAGAGACACAGCTGGCCCTGAGCAGAGGCTTTCATCAGAATCTGGGAGAAAAGCAGGGATTCCCTCTGTACAGAAGAAAAGAAGATGCCAAGGGGGTGCTGACTGTTTCTGAACAGAAATTGGAGCTTGCATGAGCAATTTCAGCCTTGATTAACGAGGCCACCACTCTCCTCACACCATGCTCCCCCTGTACCTCGTGGGAAGGTGCCATTGCCTCTGAGGGAAATGCCCTTAGGACTGGGAACTGGGTTTGGGATTCTCCTCCTCTTCTGAGATGTTCACTCCTATTTGGCCACCCAGGGCTCCGCTCGGTGGAGACATCTTTGGATCCCCCCAGATTCATCAGTTCGGAGTCTCTGGTGAGTGTGTCCCTGGCTGTCAACTTCCCTGCCTCTTGTAGGTCCTCCAAGGCATCTCAAAGGGCTCATTTTGAACAAATCTCACTTTTTGTAAAAATCCCATTCTGGACAAATCCATGTGGTTCCAGACTCTGTGGCCAGTGGGAAAACCGTCCTGCCTACAGAGGATGCAGAGAATGATGGAATCATCGGAATGATGGAATCATCGGATGGATCCCAGAATGGTTTGGGTTGGAAGGGACCTTTGGAGCTCATCTCACCCAAACCCTGCCACGGGCAGGGACACCTCCAAGGGATCAGCTTGCTCAGGGTCTTGTACAGACTGGCCTGGAATATTTCCAGGAATGGGACACCCACCGCCTCTCTGGACAACCTGTTGCCGTGTTCCACAACGCTCATAAGATGTTAACCCTAAAATCCCCCTCTCAAGGCACTGACCTGTCTCCATTGACCACGGAGACAACTGGAACGAGCAGCTCAGATGGAAAACTTAATTTTCAGGGGGCTGAGCTGACTTCTGCCTCCCTGATACCACCTTCAGGAGTGGCAGCTGGCTCGGCTAGGGCTGCAACCGCAAGCGTCTGATTCCTGCCTGCGCTGCAAACTTGCTCTGGGGTATTTGCGTGTCCCTTCTCGCCCCCCTGCCCCGGGGGCAGCAACACTTCCTTTGTTGTCTCTTGTGTCTTATTTAGACTCGGAGCTCTCTCTCCGGGGCAGGGACTCTCCTTTGGAGCACCTCACCCCGCAGGACTCGGATCGCGGCTGAGCCTCTCGCTGCAGGAGTAAATAATAATAACATGCATTAGCTGCTAAGTAGGGGAATTAGGGGTTAGCTTATGTGTAAGCACCGTGCATGCTGTAATGATATCCTCGTGCTTAATGCAACTGGATCCTTCCATTATTAAAGCAGCGGGAGAACTGATGTTTGATCTACAGGGCTAATTCTAGTTTTTGGAGACATCAAACAGCTGCTTTTCTTTCTTTTTTTTTTTTTCTTTTTTTTTTTTTCCCTTGGCAAATGCGCATGTTATAAGCAAATCTGAAATTACCAGGTTCACAAGTTGAGTTTCATGCAGAGAAATGTTTACTTTGATGCCAGAGGACCTGGCTCATTTCCATTTACAGTAAATGAGGAAGAAAATTGATTTGCAGCAGCAGGAGGGGTGTCAAACCTTTATTGCTGCTCAGGACATGTATGCACTGCTAACCAGGAAGATAATTAACCTAAATTAACCTTCTGCCTTGAGATGAGTCATAGTTTGGGGAGGGGGGAGGTGGGAAGCGGGGGTGGAGAGGGTGTAGGGAGGGGAACAGTGCTGTGGAGCTGTATGGACATGTCCTGTGCATTTCCAAGCAAAAACGATGGGCCCATGCAGCAACTGATTAGATTTAAATGGAAATTCTCGATGGGCATGAAGGAATTAAAAAAAAAAAAAAAGCCTCAATGTTTAAATTAGGTCTGGACTGTGAATTGCATAAGTTGTGGCTGTAAAGTGGGGCAGAAAAGTGCATTTCCAGGTGCTGCTGAGCCAGGAAATAGCAACTTCATGTCTTCGACCTGCTGGTATTTGCTGGCCTCATCTGAAGACCTGCAGCTCTTATCCAAGGGTGCAGGAGCTGCCAGGGGTGGGAGTCTCTGCCCCAGAGTGCTTGGATGAGGTGGCTCCTGGGTGGATGTCAAGGTAAGACCCATGTTGCTGTTATCCACCTGCCCAATTACTGAAATCTGAATTTCGTTATTAATTCAAAATAAATAACCGTGTAACCATTCCAGGCAGTCATCAGGCAGCTGTGGGTGATGGAGGTGGAAAACTGGCTCTGTTTCAGTTCTAAGTAAGAGCCTAAAATCTGGATCCTTCATTTAGTGATGTTTGAACATCCTAGATCCAAAAAGATCCAGCAGCCAAGTGCTCCATTTCCTAGGAAATCAATCGCCAAACTCCATTTCCTAGGAAATCAATCGCAATCAATCCCCTTATGATGGAAACAATGTTGGAGAAGCCCTCCAGGATGTCCAAAAGCTGTTCCATGGTCACTCCAACCTCCTCCAGGGCGAGCAGCAGTGGGGCTGAAATCTCCTTTATGTGGGTCCAGGACCTGGGCATCATTTGGGTCAGGGAACAGCTGAGTTTCTGCTTCCCACTTCCTTCACCACAGAATCACCAACACCTCCAAGATCATCGAGTCCCAGCACTACCAAAGCCACCACTAGCCCATGTCCCCAAGTGACACATCCTTTCAAATGTCATGTCTCATCTCAAGACACGTGTCTTTCAAATCTCTCCATGGATGGTGACTCAACCACTTCCCTAGAAAAACAGGCAAATTCAGACAAAACCAAAGCTGGATTTCTTTTATTTAAGGTTTATTCGATTGTTTTGTTTTGTTTTTTGTTTTTTTTTTAATGGAGCCTAAGGATTTCATATGTCTAAATGCCTTCGACATAAAAACAGTCCTTTAATTCCAGTAATTCTTTTATTCAGTTTAGGTATTTTGAGATAGAGTCAATTTTAATTTTAATCCCCCTCTCTGCGCTCATGGGTCAGGCAGAGCTCTGTAAGAATCCTGCTTGGAGGCACTCTTGGGGTGTGGGAGAGAAAGATCTCATCTGTGGTGGGCCACGAGATGGAAAAGGCTCCAGTTCCTGCAGTTCCTGCAGCTCTGAAGGAAATGAGAGTCCTGGGATGGAGGCTGAAATCCCTGCAGAGGGGTCACTCATCCAGAGGGAGATCATGCTGACTCCCTAAGGATGGGTGTCCTCCTGAGGTTCCATGGGAACAGCTCTGGATCCTTGCCCACAGCTCTGCACACCCCACACACCCTCCAAATCACCTTACAAACCTCCAAATCATACCACACACCCTCCAAATCACCCCACATTCACCATCTCCACTCCCCACCTCCTGGGAGAACCTCCATTCCAGTGAGGCTGTGCGGAGCTCATCCCAAATTAATCCTCATTCCCGCTGCCCATTTCACAATCCCTCCCCTTCAGAGGCACAACCCAGGATATTGGGCAGAAAACTCCTCTCTCAGGGAAACAAATCCCAGGCCAGAGGCATCCAGGCTGAGAAAGGGACAGGCAAAGCTGACCCAGGAGCTTGGAGCTCACGGGAAGTCTCAGCTCCTACCTGAGGGACAGGACCTGTGTGGATGCTGTGTGTTATCCATCCTCCCCCTGGAGTGGTGGGGATAATCCAGGTGTGAGGATGAGGAGTGGGTCAACACCTCAATATCATGACCAGCAAAGCCTCCACTTCTCTCTCTCCCTCCTCTCTGAAGGAGAGAAGTTATCAGTGACCCAACACAGTTTTGACTCATCCCAGGTCGTTTTGTGGGAGAATTTATGATAATTTAAACAAAAAGGCTCTTGGGGAGGTGGGGGGAACATCTCAAAAAGTCAAACCTTGATTTTGTTTTCACTAGGTGTCCCTTGCCTTCAAACACAATCAAATATTAGGTAATTAAAATCATCCAAAGCTCGGAAGCAGCACCAAATGGGCCACTCTGCAGCCAAGCACAGCATTCCACTCATCTCCAGGCAAAACGGTTTTGACGTTTTTTTTGGTTCTCTGAACAATCTGGGAACCCAGTGAACCAAAAAAGCAGCAGTTGTGTGCACCACCCTCCACCCGGCCAGCACAAACACCAATAGCTGAGAAACCTGATGTGGGAGCAAATGCATCCTGCACCTCTGGGGGACTGCATCCTAACGTGTCGGCTCTCAGCAGGGATTTTGGGATTTTAAACCACATAGGCCACCCCTCATCTCCCCCATTAAGTTTTTAAGCTCAGGTTTAGGCTAAATCCAGCAGCAATTTAGCAGTCCTGTTGACAGAAGTCCCTCCACATCCTGGTGGATCCACGCAAGAAAAGTGCTGCATCCACTTCCCGAGCCCAAACCAGGGTCTCCCCTCCTCCAGAGACAAACAGCATTTCTTTTGAAGTCTGAATGTCTGTTCCTGGGCCAATAAAGCGCCTCATTTTCCCAGCAAGAAGGTAAAGGTGGTGAAAGGTGTCACAAGCACCTCCTTGTGAAGTGCAATTAGCAGCTGGGTGAAGGGGGGAAGTGTTGGCACAACAAGGGGAGGCGATGGCTGTGTCACCTCGCTTGGGATGGGCCAGATGGGCCAGGCAGGAGCCCAAACACCAGGGCTGGAGACAGTCTGGCACAGCAGCCCCGGGCCACTAGAGCCCTCCAGGGAGGCTGAGGGGTTTCCTTGCTCCATATCTCATCCTGCTGGTGACACTTGGAGAGGGGTGGATGAGCAGAAGGGAACTGGAGCTGCTTGAGGAGCTCAAAACAGATGTTTGGTCTGGCTCAGAAAACTCTGACTGATCATAGTCATTTAAGAATATAAGAACTGGCCATACAACTAGCCCCAAACCCAGCTACATCCACAGGAAAAATGCATCCTTCACAGACAGTAAGACCTGTTGGTTTGGGTCTTTCTTGACTCCTCTGTTGTCTCCAAAGGATGTGGCTGTGGAGGGAAACAGCCCAGAGTCACAGATAGGGAGGATTAAGAACAGAGGGGGAAAGTGTGGCTGCTGTGAGAAAAAGGACATGGAAATGTAGCTCTGTTCAAGATATTCCAGGCAATTTTCCAAGGGAGCAATGCTTCTCTGAAAAAAACTGGGAGTGAGAGGAAAATGGAAGAGGAGTGAAAGTCCATGATGTAGTTTCTGGTGTCTAATGCTCCAAAAATGATCCACACAAGGTTCTCACTGGAGATGGTGGCAATTTTGGTGTAGGCTTGGTGACAGACCCCAGGTGACATAATCTGCTGGGACTGCTGCTGTTGCCTCCATCTGATCCCAGCATTAAATGAAATCAGTCTCAAGCAAACAGGAGAACCCAAGGACACCCCTAGGGTCAAACCACAATCACACCTTTAAACCTAAACCCAGCTGACTGCCCCCAACACCATCACATCCACTCAGTAACCCTTACACCAGGCTGCCAGCTGCGCAGAAAATGTCTGGTTTTGGGACTCAGGTGGGTCAAACATTCAAGAAATCTGGGGTTTGCACATCTGCTTTTATCAGCAGACAGTTCACTTGTACAAACACATCCACTCCAAGGGCAAGGCGAGCCCTCTCCAATATTAAGCCACTAAAAGACAGGGGAATAGGTTTAGGACTGGCTAGGAGCCAATGAGGTTTGCAAAACAGTGGAATCTAATAAAAATAATTGAAATATTTAAAGGCAGTTGCTTCACTTTATAAAGAAGCACCTGCAATGATTACCCAAAACATTTGCAGGTGGAAAAAGGGCTGAGCACGTCATTGGTGTTAATATCATTTATGCTCAGAGGGCAAATTAGGCATTGTAATTGTCAGGAGCCATTGGAGCTATTTCAATAATGGGATGGGTCTGATAATGAGGGATGATTCCTTTAGATCACCTTCAGTGTGTAACAGTGCAAAGCCAAGGCTTGGGTCCATTGAAAACCTGACATCAAGGTGAAAGGTGTTCTCTGCAGTGCGTCCCGGGATCATTTACCTGTGGGAGAGGTTTCACAGCCACTTCCGTGAGCCAGAGAGAAGTTGAATCAGAGGATCCACGTTTACCCCTGGAAGAATTTTCTACCAAGCTGGTTGACATAAAAACAATAAAGAAATAGGATAAATAAGAGAAGCCTGCAACTGCCTGTTCCAATGAGCACTTTGTTTGTCTCTCATGACCAATGAGTGAAGTGAAAACTAGTGAGCTTTGTAAGAATGTACAAAAAGCATGCATGCTGCAATAAAAACAGTTTGAAGCCTTCTGAAAGCGGAGTGTGTTGCTTTGTATTGTCTCCATCTCAACTACAACATTTATCTGCTCCAGCCTGTCCCTGTCTGGAGAAAACAGAGGCTAATTCACCTAAAATCCCTCCAGCCAATCCAGCTGATACAGCTCAGTGCATCTCCACTGACTTCTGTAGGAAGCTGCCATTCCACCCCAGAATTTGGCCTTTTAGATTTTGGTTTGGGTGCTGATCCAATACTGATCCAGTTCCTGGATCCTGGAGCACAAAGGTGACACTTCAAAGCACAAACAAAGGGTGGACATGCACAGGGAAGGGGAGTTTTACCTCCACATCTTTTTATCCAAATAGAGCCACACGAGCAGCCAGGCCCCAGCCATGGCATCAGCCTGTCACCAAACATTTTGGAAGCAGAATCACCCGTTCTCTTTTAAAATAGGTGTATTTTAAACACACCCCACCTCACTCTCCCGAGTTCCCAGCAGGATATAGCCACCCCTCTAGACCTGATAGGAAATCCATTAAATTCCATGGAATGACTCTTTATTTACCATTAAATTCACTCTGAGCACTATTAAAATTCATTCCAAGAGTCAGCAAGTTGGAGGGGTGACCCTCTGCTTGTGCCACCAGGCAGCTTCTTGGCATCAAAAAACAAAAGCAATGAAGAGCCTGGGGCACAGAAAATTGTGAGCCCAGCTTGTGCCATCCCAGGGCCAAACCACTTCGGAAGTAAAATATGGAAGAGGACAGTCAGATGTTGTTTGATGCCTTGCTACCTTTTTTTAAAATCCTGCTCTGCAGATGGTGCCTTGGGTGTTTTCCATCCCAGGAGAAAGATGACTGGAGGGGAATACTCCTTCACCTGAGGAGCACTTCAGCCCTTACAGAGGATTCACAAAATTAGAAAAGACTTTTCACACAGAAGCTGGAGAAGACACTGTACAGACACCATCTGGCCAAGTGCAAACACAAAATAAAACCCTCTGGCTTTTTTTCTGGCCCCCATGGACTCCTTTGAGGGCCCATGGAGATCTGGGCAGTACCATCAGTACAACTCACCTCACCTTAAAGCAGGAAAGCTGAACCTCATCCTTAATTCTGGCTCTGAGGGCCTGAAAATCTTCAGAGGGGAAAATTGTCCTGCAGGAAGCACAACAAACATGAATTCCAGAGAACTTTCATGATGTTGGCCCCAAAATTTGGAGACTTATCCCAGTTCTGGCAGGGGCTGACCAATCAGCTCTGCTGAAGAAGCTCATCACAGCATCACCATCACCTGGGATACAACTTTCTTTCCAAGGAGGAGGTGTCCAAGTCCTTCAAGTCCTTAAAGACTTTGAGCTGTTGCTCATCACTTCAACAAAATAGTCAAGAAGGGTTTCAAAGGTGGCTTAACCTCAATTTAAGGGACTAAAACCTTCGCCAGGAAGTCTCCCAGAGTAGTGGGGTGAGTGGAAAAGTTGGATTCACCTTTTCCTTTGAGGATTTGGTCCCCACGGGTGATGGACAGCTAAGCCAGATATTTAGCCAGATTTTGTGTGTAGGCATCAACCTTTCCCAGAGACCTGTAAATTCCTTCCTAAAGCAAATATCTAAAATTAAACAGATGACTCAGTAAATCAGCTGGGGCTAGAAATAAAGGATCAGCTTTCAACCTGGAGTGGAATTAATCTACTAGTTAATGAGATAAACTCATTAAATCATAGACTCACAGAATGGTTTGGGTTTGAAGGGACTTTAAAGACCATTTCATTCCATCCCCTGCCACGGCAGGGACACCTTCCTCTGTCCCAGGCTGCTCCAAGCCCTGTCCAACCTGGCCTTGGACACTTCCAGGGATCCAGGAGCAGCCACAGCTTCTCTGGGCACCCTGAGGGCCTCACACCCTCCCAGCCAAGAACTTTTCCCCAATATCCCATCTAAACCTGCTCTCTTTCAGCTTGAAGCCATTCCCCTTCATTCTGTCACTGCACACCCTTGTAAAACCAGTGCTGTGCTTTTTTCTTCAGACAGATTTTGGATTGGTATTTAAAACTTGCTCCTGAAATCACCAGGTGGAGCTGGTCTTGTAAAATGCCAGGATTCACAAGATCCTTTGTGTTGTTATCCACCAGTTTTAGGAGTCTAAGAATTTAAATTTTTATTCTAGAATCTTAGTCTGTAATTGCCCCAAAAATTGCCATCACGTGAGGTTGGATTTGCAAAGATCAGCTGAAGAAAAATCCTCTCTTAGAGGAGAAGGAGAAGGAGAAGGAGAAGGAGAAGGAGAAGGAGAAGGGACAGATGGGTCCAGCTGCTGCAGGAAATTTTGCATCTGCACGTTTTCCCTCGTGGCAGGACACAGCACGAGAGAAGCCTGCTTGTTCCCAGGAGACACTTGCCTAATTGCACAGAGTCAGCAAGTTGAGGCCTTTGGAGTAGTTTTGGATAACATCCCATGCCTCTCACCTTGCACAACCATGCCCAGTGCCCTCCAAAGCCTACTGAAGCCTTCTGCAGCACCAAGGGCTGTTGGACCAGGTTCACAAACCTGAGCACCATTAAGAGAAAATCCTACCAATATCAGCACTCTCCACTCACTTACACCTACTTTGCATTTTAAATGCCAGTAAATGACTGCCCAAGGGAGCAGAGAATCAGACCCATCAATGTGGGTATATTTCAGCAACCCAGACCCCAGGAATTTTGGAAGTGTACCAGCATTAAGCATTATTAATGCCTATTGAAAAATAGCTGGAAATCTCTCCAGCGTTGTTAAAGAATCATTTAATTATTATTAACTGAGTCACGGAGGGCAGGCAGGCAAGTTTATGAAACCGATACACTGAGTAACTGTGGACTCTGGAGGATGAGCTGGTTCCAGTGCCAAGGTTTGTAATTAAACTGTGGCCCAGGGCCGGGTGCTGATGCATTCAGCAAGTGCCCTCTGCTGGACTCCCATCCCAGCCAGAATCTTCCACATCCATCCCTCACCCTTCTCCCGTGCAAGGCTGGGTGCACCAGGCATCCTCCCAGCGTGACTTCCAGCCCGCTGCCCTTTTGCCAGCAGCCACCTCCCATTAGTTTTCTCAGCAAGAGCAATTATTCAGGGAAACAAAAAAACCAAAAAAACCAACCCAAACCCAAAGCAACAATATGAAGTTACACCCCGTGTCACCGCAGCTTGGTTGGGCTTGAAATGTGGGCGCAGCTCTGGGGAGTTCATTGCCCTTTCCTACCCCATTCCCACCAGGGACTGGGAAATGTCCATCCTCACTGGTTTGTTCTCGATGACTAAAACAGGTGGGGCTCACTCGGTGAGCAGATATGATGTGAGAGTGCAATTAAACAGCAGAGCTTTCAACACCCAGCTCCCAGGGCCTTATTTAGCTAATTAAGAAAGCCATGCATTCATTCCCCTGAGGTGTTTCCAGCACCCTCAAGAGCACTGCCAAGGTCAGGCTTGCTGCTGACCATTCACAATGGTCCGTGCTGACCATTCACAATTCGCAGTGCCAAGCCACAAGAGCACGATTAAAGGGTGTTAGGCTTCCCTGAGTGGGACACATAACAGTCCTAGGCCTCAAACTGGTCACCAGGAGTCCAGCTCTCCACTGGCCACTGCCGAGTGAGCCCGTGCTTTTTGCTTTCTGCTCCATTCACATTTTCCATCCCCATCGCCAGGTCTGGCTGCCAGGTACTCAAGGCAGGAACGGTCTCTCCGTAGGTCGACGTGTAGGACCCAGCACAGCAAGGCCTCCAGGCATGCTTATAATGCAAACAGAGAGATTAGATCAAGTCTGGCCTCTCTCTCAACGCTGTAGGCAGCAGAAGAGTGGAGTGTTTGCCTCTTATCTGGAGTCTTGGGGGATTGGCCCAACATATTGACATAAACTCCTGCCAATGTCAGTTTACACTGGGGAAAACGGGTTATAAAATGTGTTGGCTCGGGAGCAAGATCAGAGTCCTGGTAAGGCATCCCCTCTGCAGAGCCCAGAACCTCCCACGGAGAGGAAGGGACCATCCAAGCCACTCAGCTTTGGACCCCCAAAGCGTGGGGGGCTGTAACTCAGCAAGGCTCCAAGGCCAGGAGTGTGGGACACGTCCTCAGCAGGCGCAGGGTCCTCCAGAGCTGTTCAGAGACATGCAGAAAGCAATTCCTGGCCATCTTGTAGGGCATTCAACAGTTAGAGGAGAAAAAGCCAAATTTCAAAGTGACCTCAAATGGAAAAATGTGTTTTCACATCAAGAATTTTCGTGAGAAAATCAAAGTGCAAGAAAGACTTCATTGAGTCAGACCAGCAGTAAGGGTAGCTCAGGAACCTGTCTGGCACCCCAGAAACAGGAGGTGCTCTCCAGGGAGGCCACTTTGTGCAGTCATTGCCCTCACATTGTCCCAGCAGCACCTCCATCACACAGGGGTGCTGGAGAGTGCCCCTCTGCTACTTCCCCATCCATGGCTGAGCCTGGTATCCACGAATTTTTGGCCCTGATGATGTCATGAGGCCTCAACAACCTTCTGTAGCAACAGATTCCAGGAGTCCACCAATGGTTTTTCCATGCTTAAGAATTAAAATTCATGGAATCAATAAAGTGGGAAAAGACCTCTGAGGCCATTGAGTCCAACTGACCAAATGCCTCCATGTCCAGCAAAGCAAGAGCCTCATTCCCAGACCCACACCCATGTGCTGGGTGCTTCCAGAGGTCTTGGGTGTTTCCAGGGGTCTTGGGTGTCAGGGCTCCCACTGCAGCCCGTGGTGCCTCAGACTGCCACAGAATCATGGAATATTCTCAGTGGGAAGGGACCCACAAGGAGTATGAGGTCCAGCTCCTGGTTCTGCACAGGACCCCTCAACAACCCCACCCTGTGCATCCCTGGGAGCATTCTCCAAATGCTCCGAGAGCTCTGGCAGCCTTGGGAATGTGACCATTCCCTGGAGAGCCTGGGCAGTGCCCACCACCCTCAGGGGGAGGAATCTTCTCCTGACCATGCCTTCAAAGGGAACAGGAGTCCCCCAAGCCCTGGGAGCAACTCAGCTGAGCCTCTCAGGAGGAGACCCCAGAGATCCCAATGCTCACAGGCCTTTTTTTATCTCTGTCACCACTAGGAAGTCTCAGGCACAAGCTTGGAAGCTGAGGACATCTAAATGTGGGTGCCCAAGTCTGGTGCTCAAACCTACCCGGAAACATATTTAAATTAGAAGAGGCATTTTTGAAACTTAGCCAAATTTGAACATTTTGGTTTTCAGATGCTGTTTTTTGTTTAAAAACAGGGAAGATTAACCAAAGAATAGGCTTAGAGCATAATTCAGTTTGGAAGAGACTCCATCTCTCCTCCAACCACCTGCTCCAAACAAGGCCAGCTGTGAGGTCAGACCAGACTGCTTCAAGCAGCAAAACACAAAATCTGGAAGTAGAAAATTCCTAACCAAGGTCCAGAGCCAAGAAGCAACATGGTTTTGAAGCATGGTTTGATTGCCAGGGTCCCTGACAAGAATTTCATCCATATGTGAGGGAAAGCTATGGATGAACACACAACAGCAGCACCAGTTAACTGTCCACAACCACAATGACAATGGTCCAGAGGTGAGGCATGGAAAGGAAGGGATCAGCAAATCTTCATAACCACACAAGAAGGAAGAGCGGGTCAGGGGTTAATGTGAGTTAATGACAACCAGGTTTCAGTGAAGAGCAAGACAGCCGTGTCCTCCAGCCCCTTTGCGCTCTGAGAGGGACGCTGGAATCACACAGGTGGAAGCTGAGTGGTGTAAATTTGGCCTCACACCAGAGAAAGACCTTTAACCTCTCAAAAAATCAAGGATGGTAAGGATTCATCCAGCACAGGTTGCATCCCAGGGAGAGGAATTCCCTGCAACCCTCGTCTTGCAACAAAGGAGGAACAGATCCAAGTGGTCAAACAGCAGCAGCTTCAACAGGAGAGACTTTACATGAGTCAATATGTGAACTATTCAAGAGTGTTTCTGCTCGCTGATTTAAAATCTACGGCCCTTATCAACAATGAGAGGGACCATAGTGGCTTTTCTTCAAGGCAGATTGAGAAGGAAAGTAAAAGTAGGTATTTAAGATAAGAAATAAAACAAGTGAGTTGTTGTATTAGAATAAAACTGGCATAATGTCTGGAGTAAAAAAGATATTTTTGTCCTAGCTTGAGCTCAGGAGTGGGGAAAATCAATAAGGGAAATGAAGGACTTGAAGAAATATTTATAGTCAGCAGAGTCAAGGTTGAAGAGAAGCCACTTTTCTTGTGCAAGCAACAAAGAAACCCTGACGAGAGCATTAATTTGTTACTCCGGGGGAATGGTGGAACCACGGATAATAACCAAGAAAAGCCCTGGGTATTCAATAAAGACCTCAGTTCTGCATTTTGAGAAAAAGCTGCACAAGCTACTTCTACCACACACTGCTGATGATCACACTTAGGGCTCTAACCATAAGCAAGGAGATGGTAATCAGCATCTCCCACAGCTAGCCATTAATAAATCTGCAGATTCAGATCATTTACATCCAGGAGGTTTTAAAGAGCTGGCCAAGAAGGCATTGGAGCCTGTTCAAAAGTCTTTGAACCCCAGGGAAGTTCTAGAGGACCAGGAGAAAATGAGTGTTTTGTCGGTGTTTTAAAAGAGGACAACACGGGTTCTAGAGTGCCAGCCTGCCATTAATCCCAGCAAAAAAACAATAATAGAATAGCTCATATGAGATTTGTTTATTATGGAATCAAAGGAAGGTAATATAATTGCTGCCAATCAACTTGGGTTTATGAAAAATAGATCTTGTCAAATTAATTTGATGTATTTTGTGATAACAGCACAAGCGTGGTTAATAAGGGGAAGAGTGCTGATGTAATTTTACTTGGATTTTCCTCAAGGCAACTGCCTGGGTACTGCATGATATTTTGATTAAGAAGCTGGAGTCCCAAACATGGCACACATTAAAGGGATTAAAAACCAGCTAACGTAGGTCTCGGAGCGTTCCTCTAAACAAGGGATCGCTGCCAGATGGGTGTGTTCCCAGCCAGGTCCCACAGGGAACCGTTCCTCAACGCGCATTTTAACACTTTCTCCATGTCCTGGGAAAAAAAAAAAAAGGAAAAGAAATTAAAAATTGCTGATGACAACATAAGGTTTACTGGATCAGCAGGTAAGGAAGAGGTTGAGGTCATTGAGGTGGAGGAAAAGGAGTCCCTGGTTCAGGGGGGGAAGGCAGGTTCAGGGGAGGGCCAGATGTAAAGGCAGATGTGCTGAAGAGAAGAACGTGGCCGTGTTTCCCCTCTGGGGAAGGAGGAATGCAGGAGAGATTTGGACATCACAGCAGGCAGCCATAGGAGGAGACGCTGAGGGCACTTGGTTTGTTCAGCTGGAGCAGGGGACACTGAGGTCAGACCTCACTGGGAGCTGCAGCTCATCCAGAGGGGCAATGGAGGCAACGAGGCTGGAGAGGGGCTGGCAACACAAACCCTGAGAGCAACCACTGAGGGAGCTGGGGGTGCTCAGCCTGGAGAAAAGGAGACTCAGGGCTGCCCTCATCACTCTCTGCAGCTCCTGAAAGGTGCCTGTGCTCAGCTGGGGCTGGGCTCTTTCTCCAGGCAGCACTGACACAGCCAGAGCACACAGCCTCGAGCTGCACCAAGGCAAATACAGGCTGGAGAGCAGGGAAAAGCTTTTCCCAGAAAGAGTGATAAAGTTCTGGAATGGCTGCCCAGGGAGGTGGTGGAGTCCTCATCCCTGGGTGTGTTTAACAAAGCCTGGATGTGGCACTGGGTGCCAGGGTTGAGTTGAGGTGCTGGGGCTCGGTTGGACTCAATGGCCTTGAAGGTCTCTTCCAATCTTGTGTGATTCTGTGATTCTGTGATTCTGTGAATGGAGTGGCAGCTCTGATCTCTGCTCCCTGTGACAGGGACCCAAGGGAAAGGTTGGAACACTGTCAGAGTTTTCACTCATTTAGCAAGCAATTCCTTGGGTGAGTAACAATCTGTGAGGAGAACAGCAGCGTGGTACCATCCCAACCCCAGCACAATCCTGGGTAAAGCTCCAGCATTTCTGTCTGAGGATGGCAGTGCTGATCCTGTGAAGGAACCAGATCTGAAGGGGTGGATTGAAAGCCTGGGTGCTTTTCCCACAGCAGGAAATGGGACTGGAAGGTAAAATAAATGAATAAATGCAAGAATTTTGTGTTCATGGGAAGGAAAGAATTGGAAAGCCAAAGGGAGTTTGGAAAGCCTTTGGAGACACAAGTGAGAGTTTTCAAAGTAACAGAATCATATAATGGTCTGGGTTGGAGGGGACCTTAAAGATGGTCTTGTTCCAAGGTTTAGATTGGATATCAGGGAAATTTTCTTCCCCCAGAGGGTGCTGAGCACTGCCCAGGCTCCCCATGGAATTGTCATGGCTCCAAGGCTGCCCCAGCTCCAGGACAGTTTGGACAACTCTCTCAGGGACAGGCTGGGATTGTTTGGGTTGGACTCGTGATCCTTGTGGGCCCCTTCCAACTCAGAATATTCCATGACCCCATGATTCAGCCCAGTCTGCCTGCAGCTGGGGTTTATTGATGAAATCTCCAGGGCTCTTGGATGCTGGGAAGGAGGAAATATTGCATTTTGGGGATGTGCTCATGACCCCACACTCCCGTGAGAGCCCCTGGATTCTCCTGGGTTGCTCCAGCAGGCAGTGGAGGGAGGCGTTCTTGATGTCAAAGCAGGATATCAGGGGTGGTGAAGGAGGTGCTGAGAGGTCCTGCTAAGTCCTCCCACTGCCCAAGCCAGTCCTCCCAGGCTGCAAACTGAGCACAGCTGAAATAGCAGGAGGCAGAGCCATGAAAAGGTGCTGTCAAATCAAAGAGGAGTTGGAGGAGAGGCCCAGCAATGGAGGCAAGGTTGGAAATTGTTAGAGTTCAGTCCACCAGCTCCGTGGGCAGAAGGATGGTAGTTTGTGAGCCCATGAATTGTCCACTGAATGGATGTTCGGAAATAAAGGGCTCTTCAGTCTGGCACGCGAAGGTGGGAGGAGATTTAAATGCAAAAAAACAAGTTAGCTATAATCAAACACCAAACATGGCACCTGTTTTAACACTGAACTTGATTGTGTGATGGGAAAATTTAGCAGAGGGGATGACAATTCACAACACACAGGTTTTAGAAGAGCCAATTGTTTCATCTAAATGTATTTTCTAGTTCAAGCAAGATTTTTTTTTCCTTCTCTGGCTTTCATTTACACAAGAAGTCTGGGAGAGCAATCCCAGAGCTTCTCTGGCTGTTTAAACTCCTTCTCTGAACCAAGGCAGAGGATGAGGAGCAGAACCATGGAAGAATCATCACATGAGTCACTCCCAGCCCAATTAGGCTTCCACACAGACACCATCAGATGGAAATTGGTCATGAATTGCCTGGAGAAAGAATTACACCTGTGAAGACCACGATTCTCAGAAATCTTCTCATCCTTTCTGTCAATGGAAGGCTTTTTTTGCATTCCTCCCATTTTTTTGGACTCCTCCTCTCGATTTGTGTGTTCACATAAACTCTTTCCATTGAACCTCTCCTGTGAGGAAAGGCTGAGAGTGTTGGGATTGCTGAGCCTGGAGAAGAGAAGGCTCCAGGGAAAAATGGTTTTAAATGGAAAAAGGGATGAGATGTTATGAAAAAATCCTTCCCTGTGAGGGTGGGCAGGCCCTGGCACAGGGTGCCCAGAGCAGCTGTGGCTGCCCCTGGATCCCTGGCAGTGCCCAAGGCCTGGCTGGATGGAGCTTGGAGCAGCCTGGGACAGTGGGAGGCGTCCCTGCCCATGGCAGTGGGATGGGACTGGATGGGCTTTAAAGTCCCTTCCAACCCAACCCATTCTGGGGTTCTGAGTCTGTGGAACAGCAGCGTCTTCTTAGGGCAGCACTGCCAGTGGCAGCTTTGGGCCTCTGTTGAGAGTGAGGCCCCCACCCATTTGCCTGCCCATTTCATCTCCTGCCTTTGTTCAGACTCATGTTTGGACTCTTATGTCGGTAAAAGCAGCCCCAATCCAAACCCCTCAATGGTAAGTGGATTAAGGAGTATTTAATTTTATCACTGTCTCACTTAGGAACTGGATTATGTTATATTTATAAATACAAAAATATAAATACAAATAGTATAAACAATATAAATATAAATATAAATATAAATATAAATATAAATATAAATATAAATAGAAATAGAAATAGAAATAGAAATAGAAATAGAAATAGAAATAGAAATAGAAATAATGTGATACTATAATATAGAGCATATAATGTATAATATACAATATACAATATATATTATATATTATATATTACATAATATATATTATATAATACAGATTATATAATATATAATATATAATATATAATATATAATATATAATATATAATATATAATATATAATATTATTTATTATTTATATAATATACATTATATAATATATAACATATAATATAGTTATGATATGATATTATTATATGATATATTCCATATAATGTATAATATATCATATCTCATATAATATATATATTACATAATATATATAATATATTGTATAATATATAATATATAATATATAATATATTACAATAATTAAATATATTTATAAATATCCAGAAGCTCCACAGGAATTCAGCTCTGGGACCAAATATGTCAGAAGGATAAACCCACCAAAATCAGATGAGCCTACAAGAGGGGAGGCCTCTGGAGCAGGGAATGCTCTCCCCACTGCCATCCACCACCTCTTCCCATCTCCTGCCCACGGAGCTTGCCTTCTTCAGGGTTTCCTTGTGGAGGACCTACCTCAGACAGGCCCTTTTCCTGGTCGGGACCTGGTCTCTCATGGCAAGAGCAGCGTGGGAGGATGCCATTCCCACATCCATCCGCTCCCAGGGAGAACAGAGGGCAGGGCAGTGCCTGGGATGAGCCTGGGGTGTTCGTGCTGGAACCTGGGAACAGCAGTGGGGTCACACCCTTCAGCCACAGCACTGGGTGGCACCAGGGGCAGGGAACAGCATCACCCCAGGGCCATCCCTCACCCCACGGCCACATGCACCAGCTACAACCTGTCAGGGGCTGGTGGGGGCCCCCAGGGCAGCTGTCCCGGGACAAGAGGCTGCTCCTTCTAACGCCTTGTGCAGGCTGCCCTGGAACAGAGGCTGGACAGAGCTAAAGAATAAAGCAGGGATTTATTCAAATCCTCCATGGATGCACCTTGGGCAGCACAAGAGCCCAGCCAGGGCTGCACCCAAGATCAACCCAAATGGTCCCAAAATGCACGAGCGCTCCCGGGGTCTCTCCCTTGGCTCAGTTCTGCTCCATTTGCACCTTGCAGTTCATTGTCCCGTTCCAGCTTTAGCCCAGGCACTCCCACCCTGCTTGTTTTTCTCTCTGCAGCCCACGCTGTTTGTGCTCCTGGGCTGAGCTTTGGATCATTTGTCCTTGGTGCCCAGCTGGAGCAGGAATTGTTTTGTCTCCCTGCTCTGTGCAGAGAGCTCAGCATCCCCTGATGTGAACCCAGCCCCACACACTAAAGCAGCACAGAACCTGAAAATATAAAAGCTAAACCTGAGGCATCACTTCTGCAGGCCCCAGTGCTCTTTGAGGAATGCCTGATGAAATCTACCCAGAAAAGGTTTTTATAAAGATATTTATCATGCGGGTATCACTCAGGCTAATTGGATCCTAAGCCAACACCACAATCCTGCCACAGGTCAGAGCAATAGATTGGTCTGGGGAGAGGACAGGGAAGGGCGGCTCAGAGCCTGAGTCCTGCTCCCACCAGCAGCACTGCCAGGAATGGGATTCCACTCGTTGGTTCTGAACTTTTGGGGATGCAGGGAGCTGCCACTGCCCCTCTGGAGTCAGGAATCAGAGTCACTGTAGATCTTTTTACCCTGTGCTTCCCTCCATGCTGACGTCACATCATTTACCTGGGTTTAAAAGTGGTGTAAACCCTTTGCATACAGACTGAATTTTTCCCTGATATATATATATATACATATATATAAAAATATATATTAAAATACATATCTATGTGTTTATATTTCTATTCATATTTATATTTATATTACTTTTATATACATTTATTTTTATAAATATATAGAATAATATATATTCTTTATTTGTATATATTTCTTTGCTTTTCTTTCTTTTTAAAGACATCTATGTACACAGACCTTAGAAACACGTATACCACATACATACATATATATATATTTTTATGTGTGTATATTTATATTTATAGTTATAGTTATAGTTAGTTATATTACATTCTCTACACCTATATTTATTTATAAATATATATAATTATATATTCTTATGCTATATATTCCTATTCTATTCTATATATTTTTATCTATATTTCTTTGCTCTTCTTTCTTTTTAAAAACATCTATGTACACAGACCTTAGAAACACATATACCATATACATATATATACATACATATATATTTGTGTGTATATTTATATTTATATTTATATTTATATTTATATTTATATTTATATTTATATTTATATTTATATTTATATTTATATTTATATTTATATTTTATATTTATATTTATATTTATATTTCATTCACTATACCTATATTTATTTATAAATATATATAATTATATATTCTTATTCTATTCTATATATTATATATATATTTCTTTGCTCTTCTTTCTTTTTAAAGACATCTATGTACACAGACCTTAGAAATACATATACCACATATATATAAATATATATATACATATATCCATATATATATATATACATATATATGTACATATATACAAATACACAAGTACATAAATACATAAATATAAAAATATATATGAATAAATACTTCAGAATAAATTGCTCTTTGTCCCAAATGTTTTAATCGTTTTCCCACCCAGAAGCTGCACATCATCCTCAGCCTTGGCTCTAAAGGGGTGCATTTACACCATGAAGAGTTTTCATCTGAGAGCTCAAACCCCTCACAAGACATTAAAAACGAGCATTAAACATGCGGGTGTTTTCAACAGAGACAGCAGGGCTGAGTGTTTTATAGCTGACGGCTGAGCCTTGTGATAAAGTTTTGGGGCTTGCTGAGGCAAGGGCAAGGTGTTCATTGCAAGGGCCAGTGCTGAGTGCCAGACAGGGCAGGTGAGCAGCAGGCTGGGAAGGTGGCTTTCCTCGGGGAAGCACCGCGCTTGGCAAGGGATTGCAAACACCGCTGAACCGGGATGGACCTTCAAGGTCTCACCACACCAAAACCCTCACCACCTTGCCAAGGAGAAATGCCACACCCTCAGAGCAAGCAGATGTGTCCAAACCAGCCTCGAGGGAGGGCTCGGGGTGCTCCTCAGCACCTGGCAGTGCTCAAGGCTGAGCTGTTTCCCTCCAGCTGCTGCCCAGCGCAGCCTCTCCCTCGTGGCACCGCTCCACAGGGACACTCCAGGCCAGCATCCCGGCTCCCCTCGCAGCTGACAGCCCTTTGAAGGGGCTGAGCCCTGGGTTTATCTCCAGGATTTTTCTAATGAGCTCTCAAACCTTCTATCAATGACACATTCCATCAGTGGATCAAGGCACCTAAATAAAATTGACATAAGGCAAGGCCTTTTAATTATCCAATTATTTTGTTTCAAGCAGCAGCTGGTAAAAGGTAAAAAGACTCAGTGTTCTTCTTTCGTCTCTGTTGACATAAAATCAAGGATCAAAGCGCCTTAATTTTTGGCCTCTGATTTTTCTTTCCTTGATTTAAACACGCCTGTTATGAGTTCAGTGGCCTTCCTGCCCCTTTGCTTATTTAGCAGCGATTAGTGAGTGCTGAAGCTGCAAAGCCTCGGAGTTTGCTGTCATGGGATGAAGCCCCCGTGTCACTGGGAGCTGGTGCTGTGCAGAATAGGCCCTCACCCCATCACCAAAACAGTTCTCAATCCCAAGAGGGAGACAGGAATGACTTATCCATGGGGAACTAACATAGGAAGAGATGAAGGGCAGCGTGGGAAGTGTAAGGGAGACAAAAGCACCCAGTGCAGGTCACACCTCTGCTCAGGGACCTGCTGGAGGTGCTGGTTTGAAATTCCACCAGTGTTTGGATCCCCAGTGTCAGACCAGACTCCAGATTTCGAATTCTGCTTGGTTTTTTCCCCCACCTTCACAGAGCATCCTGTAGATCCAGCTTGGACCTCCCCTGGGTTTCTTAAAGAACAGATATTCTGTGGATGCCCATGGTCAGATGGATTTTGCACCAGGCTTCATCTCCAGGCTGGAGTTTCTGAGGAAACCTCACCCCAATGGGCAATTTGGACCAGCCCAGCTCGGACTTGCCCCTGGAGAGGTCTGTCCTTCCCCAGGGGAATGGTGGTTCCAGGTTCCAGGAAGGTGGGAGAGATCAGGGCATGAGTTTTACCCGAGTGCAGCACAAAAACAAATACCACTCAGATTCCTGATTTCTCCTTGCAGAACCTGGACCTGCAGATGTGGTGGGCTGTGAGTCTCTAGCATGGGATGCAGAATTCATCCATGAATGTGGGTTCATTTGCTGGAACCCTGGCTGCTGGGAATTTCAGACTGTCTGTGCTGCCAGGCACTGACCCCCAGGAGAACACTGCATTGACCTGAGGCCGTGGAGAAGCTTCCAAAATGGAATGACAGAGCTGGGATTGTGGGGGTGGAGTTTGCATAGAAGTGTGTGATATCACAGGGTGGGAAACTCAGAGTTTAAGGGTTTAGAATACAGTAAGAGATATAAAGCAAGATGGAGGTTTTAGGGTGGAAGCTGCTCCTTCTCCTCCTTCTCCTTCTCCTTCTTCTCCATGGGTTTGGGTGGTTTTGTGTAATTGGATAAAATGTCCCCATTGCTGGCATGGGTGTTTGGTTATTGGGTTAAAAGTGAAAATAATTTCAGTATCATTTCTGAATTGGGCAGTTGATCCTTCAAAGGCCTTGCAGAGAGAGATGGGGCTCCATTTTGAGTTTGTTAGAGTGCAGTGCTGCAGAGCTCATGGTTTGTGAGAGTGTGACATGGATAAGAACTGATAAACATCTGAGTCCCAACAAGAAACACCATCTAGAGCATTTAAAGGTTCAGCATTCATGGACAGGGATATGGATAGACAGCTGTGAAGAGGAATCAAAAGCCCAGGAGAGGGTTCCCCAGAGTGTGACTGGCCAGCAGAGGCTCTGCAGGAGTTTCTGTGGAGCAGGAGGTGGTGGCAGGGCCCTGTGCAGGAGGACACCCCTGGCAGGAGCACAGCAGAGCGTGGGATCCTCTGTGCTCCAGCACTGCCCTGGGGCTGCACCCCTGGGAAGCACGGGCAGAGCTCCGTGTTCCTGCAGGTGTCTCTGTGGATGGGATCCAGCAGACACCAGCCCCGTGCAGGAGGAAGGCTCTCCAGAGAGCTCTTCCTGCTAAACAAGGGAGGTACCACCCAAACCAGCAAATTTTGGATGGTATCAGGTACTCCCCGCTCCTCCAATGACTCTGGATGTCCTTGAATAAAGTTTTTTAAGGCTCCTCTTGCAAGACTGGCACTGAGAAGCTTTCACAGCCCTGCCAAGGTTGTTAAGCTGGGTAGTTTTAGGTAAGCTCCAGGGCAGACCTGGTCTGGAATTCTTCTTGTCACTCAGGTCAGCCATGCTGGAGGACCTGCTTCTAATTCCTGCATCTTCCTCTCACCCAGTGCTCCCAAATCCACAGGAAGAGATCTCTTTTGCTATGGGACATTGCAAACTCCAGGCTCCCCACCACCAGGAGAAGCTTGCTGAGCTATCCTTCACCTCTCCTCCCTCAGCTGCAGCCGTGAAAAGCAAAAAATTGAACGGATGAGGGATTCCAATGCCAAACTAGCCTTTTCCACCAGTGCAGGGTGGGAGGTGAGGGGTGCACTGGCCTTCCCAAGCAATCCCTGCAACAGAATGGTGACTCCATGAGCTTTTGGAACATGGGACATGTTCAAAATCACCACCACTGCCTGGAGTCTCTCCTAGGGTGAATCTCTGGAAGATCCCAGGTTGGTTTTACGAGGGGGCTTTGCTGAGGATGTTTCTAATTGTAGGGCTCCTGTTGATAAAGCCAAGGCAGCCAGGGTCATTCCCTCAGCCAGGAATTGTGCTGGCTGGAAGAGCTGGACACTAAATATTAGCCCCATCAGCAGCCACACATTGTGCTGCTGATGTCCCCAGGCTGGGAATATTGCCCTCACCAGCTCTTCTCCTTCAATTCTGCCCTGTCATGGTCTGGCAGGGTCTGGCCAGGGTCTGGCTCCTTCTGTCACCTTGGCCAATCCCCTTTGCCTTGGCCTGTTCTGTTTTGCTGCTCAGGAAGGTTTATTTATTTTATTATCAGCAATGGCGTGGCCAGCAGCAGCAGGGAGGTCACTCTGCCCCTGCCCTGGGCACTGTGGGGTCACTCCTCGAGTGCTGTGCCCAGCTCTGGCCCCTCAGCTTGGGAAGGACGTTGAGACGCTCGAGCGCGGCCAGAGGAGGCAGCGAGGCTGGAGAGGGGCTGGGAACACAAACCCTGAGAGCAACCACGGAGGGAGCTGGGGGTGCTCAGCCTGGAGAAAAGGAGACTCAGGGCTGCCCTCATCGCTCTCTGCAGCTCCTGAAAGGTGCCTGTGCTCAGCTGGGGCTGGGCTCTTTCTCCAGGCAGCGCTGACACAACCAGAGCACACAGCCTCGAGCTGCACCAAGGCAAATACAGGCTGGAGAGCAGGAAAAAGCTTTTCCCAGGAAGAGTGATAAAGTTCTGGAATGGCTGCCTGGGGAGGTGGTGGAGTCACCATCCCTGGGTGTGTTTAGCAAAGCTTGGATGTGGCACTGGGTGCCAGGGTTGAGTTGAGCTGCTGGGGCTGGGCTGGACTTGATGGTCTTGAATGTCTCTTCCAACCCGGTCATTCTGGGAATTCTGGGAATTGAGTCCCAAAGATGCAGCTGACAATGCCAAATTTACTCTGATAAATGTCCATCTGTACAATGCACACCACATTCAGCCACTCCATCACTTTGGCTACACCAAGGGCTGGACTCACTGATCCTCGTGATCCCTTCACACCCAGGATATTCCATGATTCTAGGAACACAAATCGTGCCCAGCTGCTGTGCTCACTGCCAAAACCAAGCCCACATGGAGACAAAAACCTTGGGAATGGTCCACCCCTCTTAGCTTTGAACATCCAGAGAAGGTGGCAGCTTCTCTCACGTCCCTTCAGGCTGCACCTTTCCTCAAAGCTTTCCTGTTTGTTTTTGTGGGCAGCAAAGGCCAGGTGGCCACCCCAGACTGCCAAACCAGCCCTGCGGCCATCTAAAGGCAGGTGACGTGAGCACCATCCCCACTAAAGCTGCTGCTGCACTTCAGCCCAAGCCAGGGGGCTGAGATTTCTCTGAGTTGGTGCCAGGGGTGGCTTCAGGTGTCCCGAAATCCTGAGATATCCAGGGTGCCTTTTAGCAGGGGAATGGCCACAGGAGAGCTGGGTCAGCAGAAAGAGTCAAGGGCCAGGGTTTAAATCTGAAAAACACCAGATGTGGCATCACCTGAGGACTTGGGGAAGCCCAAGGAGCAGAAAATTCAGACCTCAGAGTCCATCTGAGGATGCAGCTTCATCTGGGGTTAACAGGAGCAGCTTTTGGGGGAAAGGAACCCAGAGCTGGGGTTGGAGCACTCCCATAAACCGGAGTTTGAGGTCTGGCAGCCTGCAGACACAGGCTAGCTCAGGTTAAAGCCTATATGAGAAACTCAGACAGAATTGGGGGTTCCAGAGCTTAATCACATCAGCAACCCCAGGTTATTCCTTTCAAAATTAAAGAATAATTAAAGAAGAAAGCCAAGGCAGAGCTCAGCACTGCGTCTTGCTCAGAGGAACACGAATTTCACACAGCAGACACGGGAATGACAAACCATAATTAACATCTGGGAGCGGACAGTGAGGACCTGGAGAGGCAACGACTCCTGCTGTAAATTAAATATCAGTTTGGTCAGAGGGTCAATAAAAATAGGCTTTCACCTGCTCCTAATTATTTCCCCCACTACAATAGCTGCTTGTTCCCACTCAGGGGAGGACAGGGCTGTGAGGCAGAGTGTGCAGAGGGTGGAATTCACCTCTCTGAGGCAGCTCTGACCTGCTCACACTCAGGGCTTCACGAGGGCAGAAGTCCTTTGCATAAAGGTGCTTTTTACCCCCGTGTGAAGCTCAGAGCACCTGAAAAATTGCATATTTTAATGTGGCTGCTGCTGGCAGGGCTGTGGCAGCAATGGAAGTGGCTGGGATCCAGCTGCAGAACCAGCCCTCCCCGTGTGTTCGTGTGCAGGCAGTGTGTGTTCATGCAGCTATGCAAATGCACCAGCAGCGTGGATTTAATGTGTTCAAATTGCATCACAGCTTGAATTTTAAAACAAAAAAAAAAACCAAAAACCACCAAAAAAAAAACAAAACAAAAAGAAAGGGAAAAAAAAAAAAGAAAAATAAAAAAAAGAAAGAAGAAAAAAGAAAAAAAAAAGGGGGCGGGAAAGAAAGAAAAAAGAAAGAAATCAAGAAAGAAAAAAAAGAAGAAGGAAAGAAAAAAAAAACCCACATTTTTTAAGCCTTCAAAACAAACGCCCTTTTCAACCCACTGGCAATTATGGAGAGGTCCTGATCCTTTCTGCATGTTACTGTCAAACAAGTTTTCAGTAGGATTCAATAAAGTGATCTGACATTTCTTTGGAGATCTTTGCACACAGTAGCTCAAGCCACGAAAGAACTTTACTTCTGGCAGCTATGTGAATATTTTATTTTGCCCAAAGCTAGACAGGTGTGATCAAGAAGAACAGGGGGGGAAAAATATATTAGCAAAAGGCCTTTCAGTGGCAATACAGGTGTTTGCTGGAGTGCAGTCAGTTTGGGTTGTGTGTGTTTTTTTTAAAGAAGAAAATCTTGGTAGGGTTAAGATTAAAGGCACAGCACATTTGTTTCTCATAGACTGAAAGTCAGGGAAGCGTTTTCTGAAAGAGAGGGTAGGGTTTGCCCTTGGAAAGGGCATTTTTGAACCAGATCTGAAATGAGGATTAAGCTCTTCATTCCCATAAGCTCAAAGAGGTTTTGGCACATTAGGTATTCCCTGGATCCCAGCCCTCCTCACCAAGCACTGGGGAGCCACTAAAGAGTTAAATGAGTTTATAATTCACAGAACAAGTCAATACATTCATTCAAACAGTTACAGAAAGGTCACAGGCTGGGATGCCTGAAACCTGCTTAAGCAACAATTTTTTGCTCCTCAGGTAAGGCGAAAGGCAGGGCACATTTCCTGGAGCAGAAATCAGAGGGATCAGGCTGGAGATCCTGCCAAAGAACCAGCGCAGCGGGGAGAAGCTGCACTGGGGTTTTTTGGGATCTGGGAAGCCTCCTCCCGGGGCAGAGGCTCGGGAAGTTTGTAGGAAATGAGAGGTGGGCTGAGAAAATGCAGTGTGTGTAGAAGAGTCTTTAATTCAGCGTTGAGGACAAAGAGTGACAGAGGAGCTGGGGCCAGCCTGGAGGAGGCCCAGCAGGAGGGACACCCCAAATGCCACTGCAGGGCCTGTCCTTGGGGATGTTGGGCATTCTGGGAGCTGGGTCCAGGCCAAGGAGAAGGGAGAGGGACAGGGGGCCTGGAGCAGCTGGGCACTGGGTCATGGAGGAGGCAAAACTGATTGTCTGAGCATCTCCAGTGGGATGGTCTCCAGAGATCCTACAAGGTGTCAGCTCCACCCTAAACATTACAGAGCAAGGCCCTCAGTGCCTGAGCTCACAGCATTTCATGTGAAAATCCTTCTTTCTGGTTCAGAACCTCCGTGGCTGGTTGATCTGAAAAAAGATTCTTGTACACAGCTTTTCCTTCACTCTCCCAGAGGGATGGACAAGAAATCAGCCTGCGGGGGTTTCAAAACCGTGAAGGAGAGCAGCCATGGGGAGGACAAAGAAGGAAGAAAAATTAAGGTAAAATTTAAAAAAGTAAAAGAAAGAAAAAGAAAAAGAAAAAGAAAAAGAAAAAGAAAAAGAAAAAGAAAAAGAAAAAGAAAAAGAAAAAGAAAAAGAAAAAGAAAAAGAGAAAGAAAAAGAATAAATAGAAAAGAAAAAGAAAAAGAGTAAAAGATAGAAGAAAAAGAGTAAAAGAAAAAGAAAAAAAGAAAAAGAAAAAGAAAAAGAAAAAGAAAAAGAAAAAGAAAAAGAAAAAGAAAAAGAAAAAGAAAAAGAAAAAGAAAAAGAAAAAGAAAACAGAGTCACAGGAGGGAAGTGGTATATTTTTCTTTAGGCTAAGTCTCACTTTGCATTGATCACAGTACAGTGAGGCACGAAGGATCCCAGCTGCCATAACCAGAGAAGAAATATATTTAAGACTTCAGAAGAATTGAAAAATGATTGGGAAAATGATCAGGAAAAATTATCAGGAAAAATCAGGTGCCTCTGGGAACCGAGTCAGGGCAAAATTCCATCTTAGGAGCTCCAAACGTCCTTCTGGAGGGAGTTTCTCCCTGAACCCAGAGGGAGATGAGTCGAGGGAAGTTTAGGTTGGATAGCAGGAAAAAGCTTTTCCCAGAAAGAGTGATAAAGTTCTGGAATGGCTGCCCGGGGAGGTGGTGCAGTCACCATCCCTGGGTGTGTTTAACACAGCCTGGATGTGGCACTGGGTGCCAGGGTTGAGTTGAGGTGTTGGGGCTGGGTTGGACTCGATGATCTTTGAGATCTCTTCCAACCTGGTCATCCTGGTTATTCTGGGAATTCTGTGATTCTGGGAATTGGGTTCAATCACCTCACTGAGATGCCTTCATCTGACCAATGTTTACTCTGTGACACCTTAGGGGGGTGGCCCATGACATGTCCTCAGGAACTTTTTCAGCAGGAAAAGGAGGATTTGAAGCTGATGAGCACAGATGGGACAGCAGAGGATAAAGAGAGACAAGGCTGTTGCTCAAACACAGCCAGCTCTGGGGGTATCTGGCTGGGCTCTGCCATCTTTGGGGGCTATAAAGGGTGTCAAGGACCAGCAGCCCTGTTGTGACTTGCCATCAGAGGCTGCAAATATTGCCCGGGTTGTGCTCCCAGACAGCCCTGCTTTCCTGCCAGGTGAATTTCAGACTGACCACGGCAGTGTCCTCCCTCAGCCACGGGCAGAGTGTGACCCACAAGTGCATAAATCACACCTGGAGGTCAGCCCGAGGTGAGCTGCAGCCAAAGGGGAAGAGCAGGTGAATCATGATTTGAATCAACCCTGCTCTGGGCAGCGACAACAAAAACCCAGCAGAAGCCACAGGGCTCTGGGAACACCGGGCCACTGCTGTGGCACTCACCAAAGGTCACTCTTCTGGTGACATCAGAGCAATTGGGCCACCAGATTTACTTGGGGGTACCCCATCCCCCAGATAAATATCACCCATGTGCCAGGAGAAGTGGCAGCAGGACACATGGAAGGTTTTCCATTTGGGAAAGGGAGGAAGGAGGTTTTGCCTGTGCTGCCAGCCAAGCAGAAAAGAAAGAGAAAAAAGAAAAAAAAAAGAAAAAAAAAAGAAAAAAAGAAAAAAAGAAAGGAAAAGGAAAATGGTAAAAGATAGAAAAAAAAAAGAAAAATAGTAAAAGATAGAAGAAAAAAAGAGAAAAGAAAAAGAAGAAAAAGAGCAAAAGATAGGAGAAAAAGAAAAAGAGAAAAAGGAAAAGAAAAAGAAAAAGGGGGAAAAAAAGAAAATAAAAAGAAGAAAAAATGAAAAGAAAAAGGAAAGAAAAAGAAAAAGGAAAAGGGAAAAAAGAAAAAGAAAATAAAAAGATGAAAAAATGAAAAGAAAAAGAAAAAGAAAAAGGAAAAAAAAAGAAAAAGAAAATAAAAAGAAGAAAAAAGGAAAATAAAAAGAAAAAAAAGAGAAAAATAAAAAGGGAAAAGAAAAAGAAAAGGAAAAAGAAAAAGAAAAGGAAAATGAAAAGGAAAAGGAAAAAAGAAAAAAGAAAAAGAAAATAAAAAGAAAAAGAGAAAAAGAAAAAAAAACCAAAAATAAAACAGAGCCACAGGAGGGAAGTGGTACATTTTTCTTTAGGTGAAGTCTCACTTTGCATTGATCACAGGCACACTGAAGCATGAAGGATCCCAGCTGCCACAACCAGAGAAGAAATACACGACTGAGCCACCTCCAGCCTCCCAGCAGGCCCGGGCTCCTCACCTGCAAACCCACCCTCCACATCTCCACACAGGATTTATGATCCTAAAAGTGAATTTTTTTGCATTGGTTCTGTCTTGTGCTTTTTGCTGGGAAGTTGCCCAGTGCTTCCCTGAATTACTGAAAACATCTGGCTCTGTTTTGGGCAGGAAAAGCCACTTTTCTTGCTGTTTGTGCAGCACAGCCTCACACGAAAGGAGGGCTCAGGGCTCAGAAAGCTTCAGGATCTTCGGAGCCTCTCAAAAGCCTTTTAATTACCTTTGAAATAGGACAGGGATGTTCTTTGGGGAACATCACGAGACCCGAGAGCAGAAAAAAGCTGAGAGAGCTGGTCCCACCGACTCCCAGCTCCAAGCCAAACAGGTTTGGCCAGCCCTAATTAAGGTAATTAATATCCCCAAGCCTGTTATTAAGCAAGAAGCAGTAAAAGGGAGTCTCCCCTTTACCTCGGGGTCCTGCTGAGCACCTCAGCCCAACAAGCAGCCCATTGTCAGCCCCAGGGCTGGATCCTGCTGCTCAGGGCACCTCAGGAAGTCACCAGATGAGCCCCCATCCCCTTCTGAGCACCATTTCAGGCCGCGTTCCAGCACGCGCTTCGGGCACAACTGTGGAACCCCAGGGCACTGGGAATATTTCTGTGTCTGCTCTGGGGTGCCCTGACCCCCAGGGCAGCACTGACTCTGACCCTCATCCATGGAGAAAGTTTCCCAGACTTCAAGATAGACTGGAACCCACAGAAGTGTGAAATAGATTATAGAGAGCAGTGTGGGTGAATCACTGGGTGAGAAATTGAGGTTTTGGGATTTTTAGTGTGTTGTGGATGGGAGCAAGATGGAGGGCACAGGGTGTCCTCCTGGGTTTCTTCTTCATGCTTCTTCTTCCTTCCTCTCCATGGGTTTGGGTGGCATTTTGGAATGGGGCAGAAAAGTCCACATTGCTCTGTGGGATCAGTTCTTGGGTTAAAAGGGAAAAGAATCCAGGTGTCAGCTCTTAATTGGACAGTTTAGTCTGAAAAGGCCTTGGAACAAGAGATTGTTGGCCATTTTGTGCCTTCTCATGAAAAGCTGCTGAAGTCACAGCAGTGAGACTGTTTTACTGGTAAGAAATAATCAACACCTGAGTCCCAAAATGAACTGCTGTCTCAAGTGCCTTCAATCCAGACCCAGAGAAACCCACAGCTGGAACCAGCACACACAACAATGCCTGGCGGGGTTTTTGGGCAGTGGGAGGTGGGGTGAGAGGTGTTGCAAAGGTGGCCCAGGTTATTCCCTGCTCCCCATGAAATGGGATGGGTGAGGTGGGACCATCCCTAGGGCAGGGTCAGGTCTGCAGGTCACCCCCCCAAGAGCTGGAGTCTGAATTTGGACCTGAATTTGGGCCTTCGTGGACAACGTGAAGCAGCACTTGCAAGGGAGCTCCTTTCAAGGATCCTGGTGAGCCTTCAAAATAAAATAATTATTATAAATTGAGAGAGATAATTTAGAAATGCCATTTAAATGTAAGAAGCAGCTGTTTCACAGTGAGGGTGGTCAAACAGGGCTGCCCAGAGAGGCTGTGGAGCCTCAATTCTTGGAGAAAGGCAAAATCCAACGGGAAATGGTGCTGGACAAGCTGTTGTAGGTTGCCCTGCTTGAGAAGAGTGATCTCCAGAGATCCCTGCCAGCCTCAACTCTCCTGTGATTCTATGAAATTAAATACACATTAATAATGATGTGCAGCAAATTCATAGGGTCACAGGAACCCAGAATGGGTTTGGGTTTGAAGGGACATCAAAACTCATCCAGTGGGCACAGGCAGGGACACCTTCCACTGTCCCAGGCTGCTCCAAGTCCCATCCAGCCTGGCCTTGGACACTTCCAGGGATCCAGGGGCAGCCACAGCTGCTCTGGGAATTCCATCCCAGCCCCTCTGCACCCTCCCAGCCAGGATCTCCTTCCCAGTATCCCATCCATCCCTGCCCTCTGGCAGTGGGAGCCATTCCCTGTGTCCTGTCCCTCCGTGCCTTGTCCCCAGTCCCTCTCCAGCTCTCCTGGAGCCCCTCCAGGCCCTGCCAGGGGCTCTGAGCTCTCCCTGGAGCCTTCTCCTCTCCAGGTGAACATTCCCAGCTCTCCCAGCTTTTCCTAATAGGAGAGATGCTCCAGCCTTTGGAGCACCTTCATGGCCCTGAATATACATAAATATACAATAAATTTGTGTATCACCACGGTGGATCACAGTGTATTCCAGGCCTTTCTCTCCCAATGGGGCTCATCCCTCCAGCTTCTCCTGGAAAACACCACCAGGCATCCAAGGAAACACCCCCTGGAGCACAGCAGATGCAGGAGAGATGCTCTGCCACCAACCTCCCCTTGTGCTTGTGCAAAAAAAAAAAAAAAAAGGACCTGACCATTTTTTTAACCTCATACCTGTCTGTTCAAGTCCTTTTTCCCCCCTCAGTGCCCCCAGGTAGGAAAATTCCTCCCAGAGGAAAGCACTGTTGCAATCTATTTTGTTTCTCAGTCAAGTACAAGAGTTTGGTATTTTTCCACTGGAAATTCTTCTCTGATGCCTTCTTTCAGACATGCCTAGGAGGAAAATTTGCTTTTCCACTGCTGGCCTGGGAGAGCCCAGGGTGTCAGGCTGCCCTGCAGGAATGTGGGGTTGGATGCTGTGGATGAGGGAGCTCGAGGGAGATGAGCAGCCCCTGGAGCAGCACGCCCAGGGAATGGCTGCTGCATCCCAGAAAGCCTCAAAGAGGCAAGGAAAGAGCATGAGGGCTTGGAAAAGCAGCAGCAATGTGGTCCTGGATGGTTTTCCATAGGGGGATGGAGTATCCCAATGTGTGCTACCTGCAGACAAACAGCTGGATCTGTTCAACAAAAAAAAAAAACGCTTTCAGTCCAAAACCAGCACAACTGAAGGGCATTTTCTATAGCAGCTGATATTCTGAGCTTGAGAAATCCCATCCCCATCATTCCACTTCCCTGGAAGTGTCCAAGGCCAGGCTGGGTGGGGTTTGGAGCGCCCTGGTCTGGAGGAAGGTGCCCATGGCAGGGTTGGAATGAGATGGTCTTTAAGGTCTCTTCCAACCAAAACTGCTCTGTGATTCTGTGATATTCTTCAGGATCTGGTTTCTCTTTTCATGAAGATTTGTATCTCCGTGGGGTTTGTCAAGCCTTGCTACCCTCAGGGGCTTCCTCGAGCCACGGGTGATAGCCACTGAAATGGAAAGTCACTGAAATGGAGAGCTTCAGACTCTGTCCAGCACCATCCCAGCACCAGGAAAGTCAGTGAAATGGAATGTCACTGAAATGGAGAGCTTCAGACTCTGTCCAGCACCATCCCAGCACCAGGAAAGTCACTGAAATGGAAAGTCACTGAAATGGAGAGCTTCAGACTCTGTCCAGCACCATCCCAGCACCAGGAAAGTGACTGAAATGGAATGTCACTGAAATGGAGAGCTTCAAACTCCATCCAGCACCATCCCAGCACCAGGAAAGTGACTGAAATGGAATGTCACTGAAATGGAGAGCTTCAAACTCTGTCCAGCACCATCCCAGCACCAGCGCTGGCCGTGGCAATGGCTCTGTGCTTGGAGGGTTATCCATGAGGATGGATCTGACAGGATTTGGCCTTTGCCCTTTAACTAATTTCTCCCAATCATGTGCAAACAAAAGTTTTCCTCTCTAGAGGAGGACAAAATCCTCATTAAACTCCACTGCAAACTGGGGTAGGGGATCTCGCCCCAAAAACGTGTGAGTTCACACCACCAAAGCTGTTGCTGAGAGGATCAAAGCCCTGAGGTCTCTGCTCTCAGCAGCAGCAAACAGGCAGATGTGGGCCAGGGAAATTTCATCCCAAACACTGAAAGCAAAGCTCAAAGACCAAATTCTAGTGGGACGTGTCAGACCAAATTCCATCAGAGCTGGACAGAGCCCAGGAGGCAGGGCAAGCTGCAGCCCTCTGCTCTCCACCACCCTCTGTGCCAGGACCTCCCTCACCCTGGCCAGGCACCAACCTCCACTGCACCAGCTTCATACCTGACAGAGCTGGAGAAGAACTTTAATTTCTGCAAACAAAACCTTCCAAAGCTTTATAGGAACAGAAAAGATAATACCTGTGGATGAGATAATAAAGGAATATTTTTTTTTAAATATTGTGAGGTTTAGGGTTGCCCTGGGGGGCAGGGAACAAGATTCCAGCAGGTTTCAGAAGCAAACTGGACATTGATGCAGATGGGGATTCAGAAGGGTGACCCCAATGGTGCCCAGCAGGGAGAGGATCTCCAGTGCCTGGCATTTCAGGGGGGGGTTTTGGAGACAAGTTCTTTCTTCTTTTGGAGATATCTATCTATTGTTTTGCTGCTCAGGTTTGTGGGCTCAGAGCCTGATCCAGTGAGCAATAACTCTGCCTTGACTTCAGGAATCTACGGATCAGGCACAGAATGAGCTCAAAACCAACATCTTGGGGCTTCCTAAAGAGAAATTCCCTCTCTTCACATTTCTGAGGCCAAGCAAACACTTTAGCACAGTGGTTGCTTTCAGGGCTGGGCTCAGGTACACGGCCTCAAGTGCATTTGCCACAGCCAAGGAGGAAGCTCTCCACATGAGTGGGGGCTTTTCTGGTTGGTGGAGGAGAAATCTCTTCAACAGAAAGTGTCTGACTGGACAAACATCCTTCCTCAACATCGGCCAGCCCTGATAAGGTCCCAGCACTAGACAGGGCAGAATCTCTGCAGAAAGGTTCTCTAATAATTCCTTCCCCTCTTGGGCAGGTGCCAGTTGCTCAAGCTGGGTAATAATTTGCTTTGTGAGTAAGAACACCCAGATCCTTCGTGCTTGACCTGTGTCCTGCCTGGAAAATTCAGAAGAGTGACCAAGGACCCACGCTGGTGCCAGTGTTGAGACAGTTGTAACAAACAGAGGAACACCCTGTGTTTGAGAAGGCTTCTCTCTTTCCTTTTAGCAGCATGCTGTCTTTTATACCTTCTCACCAGGTTTATACCTATTCATTGGCCACAACAGATCAACATAATGTTCATTGGTGCAGGGTGGTCCCACCACTGTTTCCCACCAAAATCTGACTGCAGGCCCCTCCTTTATCTCTTTTTCTCCTCCATTTCCACACTGACAGCCTTGGTAGAGCTCCTTTCAGGGCCAAAGGCGACTCGTCATCTTCTCCTCTTCAACCAACTCTTCCTGACTCACAGACCAGCTGTGAGCCCCTTCCACACACCGGCTGTTGGACAGAGCCCTGCTCCCACAGGAATGCCCATGTTGGCTCATCCATCCTCTCCTGGCGGGCTGGGATGGAGGCTTCCAGCACACCCAGGATGCTGGTGCACAACTGGTGTGCAAAGCCAGGAAACCAGTGCTGTCCCATGGGAGCAACTCTGGGAAAAGCTGGGTTATATCATAAATTCCTGGCTGGAGGAAAACAGGACGCAGTCGTGTGACTGTGTTTGGTGGTCTCAGGATGAGGGAAGAGATGAGACTCTTGACTCCATTTTTCAGAAGGCTGATTTATTATATTATGATATATATTATATTAAAAATGTTATACTAAAAGAATGGAGAGAAAGGATTCATCAGAAGGCTGGAAAGGAATGGAAAGGAATGATAACAAAAGCTCGTGACTCTCAGAGAGTCGGACACAGCTGGATCTTTGATTGGTCATTAAATAGAAACACTTCATGTGAGATCAATCAAAGATGCACCTGTTGGTAAACAACCTCGAGACCACATTCCACAGCCATCAGATAGTTATTGTTTACATTTTCTTTCTGTTTACATTTCCTTTCCTCTCCTTTCCTGTCTCCTATTCTCAGCCAGAACAGGAGAAGAATCCCAGCAAAGTATTTTCATAAAATACCATGGTGCCAGCAGCCGTGCCAGCAGCCGGAGCTCCCAGTCCCGCCGGAGCGCGGAGCCAACAATCTGTCCAGGGAGATGCACGGGAAATGTACCAGCACCAGATCTATATTTCTTAAAGGGATTAATTCAATCAAACCAATTCACATCGCTTCACACAGTCAGCAGCTCGTCACGAAGCAAAACAAAGGGAGGGAGGGAGGGAAAGGAGGAGGATGAGACAGGCCAGCTCCGCTCCCTCCGACTGAGCCGGAGCAAGCTGTGCAGGAGGCTGCCAGCCTCCCCTCCGTGCCCTCCCGAGGGATGCCCGGCACTGGGGAAGCACATCCAGATGCCTGCAGGGAGAGACAAGCGGCTAATTAGAGTCCTGACCATGAAGGGCACTCAGCAGCCTCTCTCCAAGCCCCAAGATGAGCTGCCAAAGGGAAAATGCGCCAGGAACAAGCTGGGAGCTTCAGTCACACCATTTTTTCCCCCTATTTTTTTCCTCTTCCTGGTGGTGTGATCATTTTTTACTAATTATCAGCTTGTGTTGTTTGGCCATCTCAGCAGCACGGGGCTGGAAACTCAGATATCCATCAGCTGTGTAGCAGTGGAGCTCCAAGAGGGATGAGAAGGTTGGGATCGGCGAGGATTCCAAACATGTGTAATCATTTTTCCACCTAGACTTTGGGCACGGCCCCTTTTCTTTCTGAATTCTGAACCTGTAACTTTTCCAGGATGTGTTGTGCTTCTCCATGGGCTAAAAGCTGCTGGTTCCTCACGAGGAAAGTCAGGACTTCTCTGAAATTTCAGGAGCCCAGAAGTTGGAACAGCAGAAGGAGAAACATCAGGAGCCCCGAGAATCACACGGGTTGGTAATGCTGAAACCATACTCCCAAGGGGAAAAAAAAATCTAGAAAAACACTGAAAATAATCATCAGGGAGAAAACCCTACTGAGGTTTTCTCTAAACCAGTGGTATTTATTGTGCAGTTCAGAATGGCTGAGGAGCTTTGAAACTGCTCCTGGCATTTTTAGTGAGTGGGAAGCTGGGGCTCAGAGTGATCAAATCATGTTTCTGAGCACAGCCATGGGTTTTTTTCCTCCCTCTTTTCTTCCTCTGGCTGCTCTCACTGGATTTGCCTCGGGAGACGTCACTAAATTCAACGTTGGTGATGCCCCTAAAACCAGCATCTATTTTTCAACGGCAGAATTGAATTCAAATGAAGTAATTTACCAGCAATGATTAGAACAACCTGAATTTCTCACCCTTGGCTTGACCATGTATCAGAGAGGGCAACCAAATTTTCCACAGGTGATACTTCACTCGTTCTCCTCTCACATTTTAGAATTTCTTTGGAAGAAGTTCCTATCCCCATTTTACTTTTTGTCCTCAATTGTCCCCCGTGAAGTCTCCAGCAGAGGTCACAAATGAATCATTTCTGCCATGGGCTAAACCAAACCTTTACTTGCAGAAATCCAGAAGAGAAAAAGGCTTTTTCAATATTTTTGTGCTGTTTTGCTAGTTTGTTCCACTTGGGCTTACCAGGATAAAATTATCACCCAATTTAGGCCACCAAAAATGCTATTCAGAGCAGCTGAGTGTGAGTTGTTCAATTTTTGGAGCATTTTTTATTTCATAACTTAATTTAACTGTCTTAGGCACATCCCATTTCCCACCAACCTTGTCATGAAACATTATTTTGTCCCAAAATTTCTGACTAAAAGCAAAGGAGAAATATTTCAAGAGCGGTTCATATCCACTCTAAAGAGAAATTAAGGAATTGCAGCATCCAATCACTCCGTTCCTTGAGGATTTTGTGATAAGGGCAAGGCAGAGGGAAGGAGAAGGTTGAGCTTGGATCTGTGACCTTATGAAGGGCTGATCCACCAGCGATCCTCACGCAGAGCTGCTCTTTGTCCTTTTCTTGGTGGCCTGCACCTCACCTCGCTGAGGAACAGGAAAAATCCTATTATCACAATAATTTCTCACCCTGTTCCAGCTGGAAGGAACCTTTTGGACCCCACACAGGGCCCTGGAATGGATGGGAATAAAAACCCATTCTCGTCCTCGTGCGGGATCTTCCCAAGGCACTGGAGAGGGGGACACAGGAACAGGAGCCTGGGTGGCCCTGCCAGTGTCAAAACAGCTTTTTCAGAAGCCCTTAAACAGTACTTAGGGCTAGATCTGCTGGCACATCTTTTATTTATTTTAATGCAGAGCATTTCTTTCTTGGCGCTCAAGAGGCATTGAATCCATGACTTAATCCATGACTTAATTCTGCAGATCTGCACCAGAAAATCATCCAAGTGTATTGGCCAAAAGGGGTGGGGAAGGAAAATAAAAGAGGGGAAAAAAAAATCAACAACGGGTTTAAAGTCTAAGTAACTGTGTTATGTGACAGCTGCAGGAGCGAGGTTGAAATCCTGAGTGGGAGATAAAGGGAAATAAGCCCAGACCACAGAGCTGGTGTGATATTTCCCACCCCACGTGGAGCCCACGTGGCCAGGCTGGGTTTGTGAGAGAAGGAAGCGGGGACAGAAGCTCCAGTGAGGAACTGGAGCGTGGTCCCACCTCTTCTAACTGCAGCTGAGGTGGGATTCATCCCACCTAATGGTAGGCATGAAAGTCAGCAGGCAAATTAAGGTCCCCAAATTGGGGTGTTCATACAAAATGTCTTCTTAGGCACCTGGTGTTTGAGCTCCCAGAGGAAAGAGCGAAGATCCTGGCACTCAAACCTCAAAGAATTCAATCTGAAAGGTGTTTTTCCACAAGGTCCTGAGCTCCTGAGCAAAGACCTGTTGAAGACCTCTGCTCCACTGACGCCTTGGGTTTTAGCTTCCTATTTTTTTTCTTTTTTCTTCTTTTTAATTTTGGGCTGCTTTAGTGTGCAGTTCTGAGCTTCATATCAGGGGATGCTGAGCTCTCTGCACAGAGCAGGGAGACAAAACAATTCCTGCTCCAGCTGGGCACCAAGGACAAATGATCCAAAGCTCAGCCCAGGAGCACAAACAGCGTGGGCTGGAAAGAGAAAAACAAGCAGGGTGGGAGTGCCTGGGCTAAAACTGGAATGGGACAATGAACTGCAAGGTGCAAATGGAGCAGAACTTATAAAAATGTGAGATCTTGTGACCAAGCCCTCCTTTGCATCCATCTTGGAGCCATCTGGGCAGACCCAAAGCCATGGCTCTGGTACTGTCAGGGTGTGGCCTTTGAAGGCCCTTCAATAAATATCCTTTTATTCTTTAACTCTGTCTAGCCTCTGTTCCAGCTGTTTAAGGAATCACCACCTTCAGATTTCCTTCCTGATCCTTGCCTGGGGAGGCAGCAGCCTGCAAAGAGGCAGACTGAAGCATCACCAGACTTGGGATTATCCATCTGCTTGGATTGGCTCCCTGTGACACGAACACAAGCACGCTGGAAACGCCAGGAGTTGCCCCATTTTACTTCAGGGAGGGCTGTAATTAGATCAGGTTAGGGAGAAGCCACAGCAGTGCAAAGCATTAGAGGCATTTCAGAGCCAGCTTTGTCACTCAAGAGGAAAATGATCCGGGGGAAGGTGGCAGCTTGCCACAAAAATGTTCCCAGTCCTCACGTGGCATTCGGAGCTCAGTGCCTGGGACGTGTCTCGACACAGAACTCGATGCCTGACACACTCCACAGCATTGCTGGGGAGATGGAGAGGCCTGGAGTGGACAGGAGGCTGTTCAAACCTGGGGAACCGCAGTGGAGAAACCAAATGTTGCATGAGAAAAGGGCCGAGCCCAGAATCACAGAATCAAAGAATCACAGGATGACCAGGTTGGAAGAGACCTTCAAGACCATCGAGTCCAACCCAGCCCCAGCACCTCAACTCAACCCTGGCACCCAGTGCCACATCCAGGCTTTGTTAAACACACCCAGGGATGGGGACTCCACCACCTCCCCAGGCAGCCATTCCAGAACTTTATCACTCTTCCTGGGAAAAGCTTTTCCCTGCTATCCAACCTGTATTTCCCCTAGTGCAGCTCGAGGCTGTGTGCTCTGGTTGTGTCAGCGCTGCCTGGAGAAAGAGCCCAGCCCCAGCTGAGCACAGGCACCTTTCAGGAGCTGCAGAGAGTGATGAGGGCAGCCCTGAGTCTCCTTTTCTCCAGGCTGAGCACCCCCAGCTCCCTCCGTGGTTGCTCTCAGGGTTTGTGTTCCCAGCCCCTCTCCAGCCTCGGTGCCTCCTCTGGCCGCGCTCGAGCGTTTCAACGTCCTTCCCAAGCTGAGGGGCCAGAGCTGGGCACAGCACTCGAGGAGTGACCCCACAGTGCCCAGGGCAGGGACAGAGTGACCCTGCGGCCACACCATTGCTGAGTGAGCCAATCCCAGGTGGTTCAAGGGCTCAGAGGACCGTGTTGGGGCACTGCTGCCCCAGGTGAGAACATCACCAAAGGGGTATTGGGGACAGCTAAAGGTGATTCAGAGACTCCATCACCAGAAGGCATGAAAAGACATTTTATTATTAGAAATGCACAGTTCTTATCAAAACAATGGTGGACCTAAGACTTGATCGGCCTTTCGGAATCTTCTCTCACACTATTGGTGAACTATGAGTAGCACACTCTGGAGAATCATACCTATAAACAACAGTTACAGAAAGAGAGGTAATAATTGTTTTAATTCTTTCTCACAGCTTCTCCCAGCTTCCCAGGAAAATCCTGGGACAGCTGTGTCTCTCTCTGTTCAGGGGACATGTGATTACCACGGTGGGAACATCTCCAGGAGGGAGATTTGGTGGGATGGGTTTCCCTGAGAAGGTGCCTCTGTTGGCAATGACAGTTCCTCAGATGGGAACATCCCAGATTTGGTGGAACAGGCTGATGGGGAGGGAGAGAGATGGGGATACAAAACAAGAGGAACCCACAAGATGGTTTTTCCTCGAGGCCCAGTAGATTCAAGCCTGGGAATTGCACTAAAGGAAGTTTATGTCAGGATCTCACTGGCCAGGGCCACGCCAAGCACGCCCAGCACTCCCACAGGGACCCAAACGAGCCCCAGCCCAAGGCAAAATGAGACTCCAACTTCAGCTTGCAGGAAACTTTTGGGATTTGAGCACCTGAAGAGGAACATTTCAGAATTTAACCCTTCTTCACACAATCAGCGATATTCCCAAAAAACCAGCCCTCAGTGTCCTTGTGCCCAAATTTCCTCAGGAAGTCTGAAGGGCCATGAGTTATCTTTTTTTCACGGGGAAAAGGTGAGGATGGTCCCAACTGGCTTTGCAGAGGACACAAACTGTCCCATTGGCCTTCCAGCCCTGATGGCCACCACAGATGGGCCCAGGGACTGTGCTGGGTCCATCCCTGGAGAGTCAGGACACAGAGGGACTGTGGTGCTGACAAATCCCATCAGCAGGGTGGTTTTGGAGAGGGATTTTCCAGATCTGTCCTAATTGAGATGGAGACAACACAAAACAACACATTCCATTTCTAGAAGGCTTCAAACCGGTTTTGTTACAGTCTTCATGCTTTTTATACATTCTTACAAAGCTCACTAGTTTTCACTTCACTCATTGGTCACGAGAGACAAACAAAGTGCTCATTGGAACAGGCAGTTGCAGGTTTCTCTCATTTATCCTTCTTTCTTTCTTGGTTTCTATGCCAACCAGCTTGGCAGAAAATTATTCCAGGGGTAAACGTGGATCCTCTGATCCAACTCCTCTCTGGCTCACAGAAGTGGCTGTGAAACCTCTTCCACACAGATCCTATCCGGAGACCAGTTCAAGGAGTGGGAAAGGCTGGGCAGTGCACATGGAGTGAGGCTGACGATGCTGCAAGCACAGCCTGGAGCCAGGAAAATCTGCAGGATCCAAAGGGAGAGGAGGAGAAAGCGACCTCCCTGCTCAGCCCATGCCCAGGGGGAATCAGGGTTAACCTGGCCTGGAAAATACTCCCGGGTGGTCCATAGGGTCTGGACACAAGGCATGAGGCTTCTATTCCAAGCTGCCTCTGACATCCTCAGTTTCCCCCTCCTGGTGCTGTTGGGAGTGGTTGGAGGAGTTTTTTCACATATCTGTCCTCACCTGCACAGCCTCAGCTAAAATGCTGCTCGTGAGGACGTGATAAGGCAACGGCAAGGCTGCTTGCCAGCCTGCCCAGCAGCCAGGAGCTGGTTTGACAGCCAGGAATGACGGAGAGAGGAGAAGTGTGGCTGGCTGGCTGCCCTGGGAGCAGGGGAGACACCGGGGATGTCCATGGGTTTTATCTGAAATGCCCAGTTACAGATGGGAGGGGAAGGAGGAGCAGGGGTGGTCCACAGATCCTTACCACGGCCAGCATCACTCTGCAAAACCCAATTCCCTGCTCCAGGGACTGTTTAGTCCCTGGATAGTGGATAAAACTCACCAAAAAAGTGGATTTAGTGAATAAAACTCCCAAAACTTGCTTGTCCCTCCTGGTGACTGGGGTGGTGAGTGAGAGGGGAGGTTTTGGGGGGTTTGCTCATCACTTGAATGGGGGTCACTCCCCAGGCACTTACTGGCATCTCCTCAGACAGTGGCACTTGCAGGGGTGTTGTAGCTGAGACAGATCACCCCCATCATAATTTTATTTATTATTAATAATTATTATTATTATTATTAAAATATTGCTACCAGCAACTGCTCTAAGTTATTACTGAAGGTGGCAGTGGAGGGGGTGGAACAGGAAATTTCTCAAGACAAAACCAGTGAGCTTTGTCCCCTGATCTGCCTCACAGGGACATCTCAACGCCTTCCATCAGTGGGAGAAATCACAGATGCTCTTCCTGGGGCAGCAGCAAGGCCATGCTGAGTGTCCTCCTGGACCTGAGCAGTTCTCTCACCCACCAGGGAAGTTGCCACCCAGCAGCCTTCGAGGTGAATTTTACACAGTGAATTATCAGCTTCTCTGTGCTCTGCTCTGCAGCTCTTGGCTGCAGCTGGGACTCAGGAGCTGAGGCTGCAACCTGGATGTCCAAAAATCAGGTCAGCTGAGACACCTGAGCTTTTCCTGCTGGAAAAGCACCTCCAGAGGAAATTCCCAGCTGGGGATGGCCAGCTGCTGTCACAGGAGACAGGTGAGAAGTGACACAGGCATGAAGGTGGTGGCTGCTGTTGGATGGAGCCCATCGCTTTAATATTCACCCTTCACTTTTTTCTTCTCAATAATTATTATTATTAATTATTATCCCCACCAGCCACCACACCTCACCCCCGTGCTGGCATCCATGCGCTCTGAAAGTAAATTTGCTTTGCAAGGAGGCTGAAAAACGTGCACTTGAAGAGGAAGGGAATAGACCCAACTCGTTTACACAAACAAGCAGGAGAACAGGCTTGTCACATTCCAGGCGTGTTTCCCCTGGCTGCCAGCCCCCTCCTGCTCCCATGAAGGAAAAAAAGGCTTTTTTTTCAAAAGAAATCCAGCATGGAAATCTCCCCATCCACAAAAATCCTGAGGGGGATCTGTCTGGGAGGTGACCTGGTTATATTTGAGCTCCCAAGGTGATTTTTTTCCGTCCTTGCCTTGTTTTGAAACACGAGGGGAAGGGGTTGAATTTTCCCCTTGGGAGAGCTGTCATCATCTCAGTCCCTTCCCTGAAGGACATGGGATTGCCCCTGTCCAGGCTGGGGAACTTTTTAGTGTCTGAAAGACAGGGGCTGTTCCCTCTTTTGGGGATCCTGGATCCACTCTCTCTGGGAAGATTCCAGTGACTCCCACCAGCACCTTACTGATGCTCCCCGGGGATGGTCTGGGAGCCCGGAGGGGAGGCTGAGCCTTGGTTTGCAGGGCTGGGGAAGAGCAAATCCAGGGGGGGAAATCAGATAAAGCACATTCCTGGGCGCACATTACTGCAATGACTCCGCTAATGCCCATACTTGACCGAGGAGCTGCACAAACCCACTTGATTTATGGAGCAGAGGCACAGGCAGAGCCAGCCTGGGGAGGGAGGGTGCTTTCCCACCCCCCGTGGAACAGGGACAATGTCTCTGCTGTGTGTGAAGTGCTCTGCCAGAGAAAATGGGAAATGCCAGCGGAGAGATAAGCGCTGCTCCCAGCTCGGTGCGTGTCCATCACTCCTCGGCTCTTTATCAGCCACCTGGGCACCGGGGTGAGGGGATCTGCTGGCTCGGGGCCTGCAGAGGTGGAAAGGACTCAATATTAATGAGGGGGAAACAGCTCAGCCTCAGCCCACAGCACGGGGTTGTTCCTGTTCACCCCACAATGGGCACCAGTGATGATGGACTTACACAGCTCTCCATCACCCCCAAGTCTCCTCCACCCACCTCCCAACACCAAACTGGTTTTCTCTCTTTTTGCTGGAGACTTGGCAGAGAAAATTTCAGCATGTTGGAATTCTCTTCAGCACGTATCTCAGAGTGGTTTGGCTTGGAAGGAACTTTAAAGACCAATAATTCCAACCCCTGCCATGGGCAGGGACACCTTCCACTATCCCAGATTTCTCCAAGCCCATCCATCCTGGCCTTGGACACTTCCAGGGATCCAGGGGCAGCCACAGCTCCTCTGGGCACCCTGTGCCAATCCTTCCTCACCCTAATATTCAGGAATTTCTTCCTAATAACTAATTAAAAGCTCCTCTGTCAGTTTAACCATCATCCCTGTGGATTGGTTTGGTTGGTCTCATTTTGCAGAGGAAACTGAGGCACAAAATAAACAGGGTGACATCCGTTCTCTGGGCAAGTGACCAGGCTTGAAAATGGGCTGGAATTGCCTGTGGGCATTTTTCAGCTTCCCTGGGAGAAATTTCTTTGCCTTCACAGCTCAAGCTGGAGGGGATTTCAGAATGTGAAAAGCCCCGCTGGGTCCAGCCCTGGCAGCTGAGATTTGGGGCTGTTTATTTGCTGAGATTCGGGGCTGTATTTTTTTCTGATCCCAAGAGAAATGAGGGTACCACAAGGACTCAGAAACATCAGAAACACGTGCTGCCAACTCCTGTATGCTCTCTGCCTCAGTTTCTCCACCTCCCACAAGATGAACTCTGCTTTGATCCCCCCCCCCAATCCCAGGAGAAATCCGAGGGGAGTGCTGAGATTTCACCCAAAAGCAGAGCTGGTGGTGTGGCCCCTGCAGCCTGGGTGCTCCTCAGCAGTTCAGCCTCAATCTGCACAGGGCTCAGCTCTCAGCACAGCCCGGGGTGCTGAGATTATCACCCCAAACCCCATTCTTTGGATCGTTCTGCTATGGCCCCAAGTTCCAACCCCCTGACCACCGCCTGGTGGAGTTTCCTGGCTTGCAGCTTGTTTACACACATTTCCTCCCCAGCCTGACTCAGGCCTCAGGTATTTGAGAATTTGGTCATTCCTGGGCTAAGTCACCTTCCCGGCACTGGGAGGGACTTTGGCAGTCCTCAGTGGAGCACCCAGGTCCCCTGGCTATGGCCTGGCTTCCCCTGTCCCAGGCACCCAGCAGTGATGGAGAAGCCTCCAAGGGATGACCCCAACATGTGCCTTGACTCCAGAGGGAGATTTTTGGTGCCAGGACAGAGAAACCAGACCCACATCTTTCAGGTCCAGCTTGAAAAAGCAGCAGCAGCAGCATCTCCTTGAGGGCCAGTCTGATGCTTCTGGGCTGGGGGTGGAAGGCATGAGGTGTTGGGGCTCAGTGTGGGTTTGGGGATGGTGTGGGACATGGACACAAGGTCCTGCACTGAACCCACTGCTCCCACAATTACCTGTGGAGATAATTCAGAGCTGCCTCAATGCCCAGATGCACCCAGCAAAGAGCAGGAGCTTGGCTGAGCTGCCTCAGCTGGGAGTTGGGCATTTTCTGGAGCCCAGGCACCTCTAGACTCCAAAGAGTCCCTCTGAGCTGCAGAATTCCATGGAGTGGCACAAACAGGAGCTGGATACAGGCACAGCTGCCAAGGGCCTGAAACCCAGGAGGGGGGATCCAAAAATGAGCCTGATGGGATCCAGAACTGAGCCCGATGGGATCCAAAACTGAGCCTGATGGGATCCAAAAATGAGCCTGATGGGATCCAGAACTGAGCCTGATTGGATCCAAAAATGAGCCTGCTCTAATTCACAGCAGCACATCGTGTCACACTGACACCTCCCAGGTGAGGGACAGCCCACACGGGGCACAGCAGCCCTGAGAGACCCTGACACAGGTGCCCAGAGAAGCTGTGGCTGCTCCTGGATCCTCTTGGAAGTGTCCAAGGTCAGGATGGATGGGGCTTGGAGCAGCCTGGGATAGCGGGAGGTGTCCCTGCCATGGCAGGGGTGGAATGAGAAGAGCCTTTAGGTCCCTTCCAACCCCAAACCATTCTATTATGAGGTAAACTGAGGCACCAGCTTGTGGGAAGCTCCATCCTGCGGGCTCCTGCTCATCTGCCACAGGAGGTATTTGCTACAGACACCACTGAGGGACCCCAGCATGAATGTCCCCTTGAATCACAGGCAAAAAGCCCTTTTTGCATAAATCTACCCCATCATGTCCAAACACAGATATCCCAAGTGGATGAGGGGTGGGGAACCTGTCAGGGAAGGAGGAACATGCAAACAAGGGACACCTTCCACTACCCCAGGTTTCTCCAAGCCCTGTTCAGGCTGGCCTTGGGCACTTCCAGGGATCCAGGGGATCTGCTGCTTCCTGCTTTGCCCTGCGTGTTCAGAGCACCTGCAGCAGGTGGGGACAAGCCAGAACGGCCCTGTGCCACCACAGGGGGCTTGGATGACAGACCCAAGGATGGCCCTCATCCCTGGAGAGAGCCCAGCAGCCACAGAGCAGGAGGGCAGCCCGCAGCGAGCGCTCCGCGTCCGGCCAAGCGTCCGTCTGTCCATCCCCTCCTAATCCCCAACCCCTGACCTGCTGCCTTTGTGCTGCCCAGGGAGCACACCCCTGCTAAGGCAACACGGAAATGACCCCGAGTCTGATCCCCCTGATCCCTGCTCCACCTCCCAGGACGGGCAGGGCCAGGCCCTAATCCCCCTGGCCGGGCAGGGCTGCAGAAATGTCAGGAAATCACAGAGAAAGGCTTTATGAAATCAAGCCTGCTCTCCTGGAATCTGGCCTTGTCGAAGCTGGCCTTTTGCAGGTTCACGTGTGAAAGCCATCCTGGTGTGAGCAGTTCATTAACACAACAATCTATTCCTGGGTAAAAAAAATAACTTGCACCTGTAGAAACTGGTTTTACAGAGTTGGAAAAATGAAAGCTGTCTCTCACAAACTGTCCCTGCACATTCACACAGAGAGTTTGAGTGACCAATCAATGCAGAATAACAATTTGTTAATAACCAATAAAAGTAATTGGCAAGGAAGCCACTGACCAACTGGAGTCACACACGAGATCTGTAAAACTAAACAAAAAGGATAAATAATAATAATAATAATGATAACGATAATAAATAATAATAATAAGGATAACGATAATAAATAATAATAATTAGGATAATAAAAAGGCATTATGTGAATAAAGAAGGGGCTTTTCCCACCATGATTTTTCCCACCGTGTGATTTATTCCCATCGGGCAGGTCATGGAGGGACAGTCCCCAGCACAGGACACTGAGCATCCAAGGAGTGGCGACCTGTCTGAGTGCTGGAACAAAGCTGTTCTGCCCCAAATCCTTCCCAATCTGTCCCAAATCCTCCGGGGGCCGAGGTGGAAGGCGAGGATGGAGCGGATGATCCACGAGCAGGGTATTTTTGTTCCTTCATGTCTAGGGCCACTGCTCCATCTAGTGTTGGAAATGTCCCTCCAGCAGCCGGGAAGGGGCAGATCCTGGAAAAGAAAACGTTTTGGAGGAGCACAAAGTCCTGGTGACTTTATTCTCTTTGGTTTCCTGAGGTTTTTTCTTGGTTTCTTTTTTGGTTTGGGGTGTTTTGGGGGGTTTGGGGGGTTTTTTGTTTGTTGGTTGGTTGGTTTTTGGGTTTTTTTTGTTTGTTTGGGGTTTTTTATTGCCGGGAGGATGTGTCTCTTTTCTCTTACACATCCCAAAAACTTTGCCACTTTTCTCTTACACATCCCCAAAACTTTGCCAGGTGATCTCCAAAAATGCCCCGGAAGGAGCTGAAGAGTCAAATCAAACCCGAGCACCCAAGTGTGGGTGGTCACTTTATTCCCAGACCCCAAATGTGACACCTCGAGCCCCAAATGAAGCTTTAGGTTCAGGGGAAATCAGGAAAACCCTCTGGCAAAGGCTGCCAGAGCTCATGGGGACACAAAAAATCCGCTATCAGCAGGGTTCAGAGTAAAAACTTCCTCATTTTGGGAAGGCAGCTGTGCCTCTCTCCAAGGGGTTTGAGCAGCAAAGATGATTTGCAGCCTCTCTGTAAACCTTGCAGCTACCTCAGACCAGCCTGGGATCGAGATGTTCTCGAGTTTTGGGGGTGATACAGAAGAAATTGGCTCCTTTTTCAAAAATAACCCAAAATGACCATTTGTGACTCAGCTGGGTCTGCCATCCCTGGGTCACCATCCCTGCAAAAACCCACAGGCTGTGGAAGAATAAGAAAAGAAGGCCCTTTTCCAACATTTTTCAGGGTTTTTCACTTTCAGCTTTATTTGGAGGGTTTTGGTGCTGCTGCTGGAGAAGCAGGATCAGGTCACACCATGGGGGCACCCAAACTGCAGAGCTGATGTGGGGAACCAAAAGTGCCTTCCCCAGTCAGCAGAGTGAGATGGGCTCTGGTGGGGCAACTCTGGGCACAGCTCTGGTTTGAAATCCCTGGAGAAAAGTGATACCATTTCTAGAAATGCTAAAGTGGAGCTTTTCTAGAAAATAAAAAACAAAAACTTTGAAACCCGACCCCTCCTCCCCTCAAATAATTATCTGAAACAGTCATGCTCCCAAAATAAAATGGATTTTTTTTTTCCTACGACACTGGATGCTTCCAACTTGGTTTTGATGAAATGTCTATGACAGAAAAGTGAAATTTTAAAAGTGCTGGATCCGGGTTGATGCCAGAATAGAACCTTCAGGACCTTAACAGAGCCCTCCAGTACTGAAAGGAGGCTTAAAAAAATCAGGGACTGTGAGTTTTTACATAGGCTGGTAGTGACAGTACAAGGGGGAATGGTTTTAAACTGAAAGAGGTGAGATTTAAATGAGATATTTGGAAGAAATTCTTCCCTGTGAGGGTGGGAGGCCCTGGCACAGGGTGCCCAGAGGAGCTGTGGCTGCCCCTGGATCCCTGGAAGTGTCCAAGGCCAGGTTGGACAGGGCTTGGAGCAGCCTGGGACAGTGGAAGGTGTCCCTGCCCATGGCAGGGGTGGCCCTGGATGAGCTTTGATGTCCCTTCCAACCCAAACCATTCTGGGATTCTCCCTCAGAACCTCCAGTGGTGTCCCAGGTGCCAGGACAGACCCAGGAGTGACAGCTCTTGGCTTTGGTGAGCCCCTCCAGCCCTCACAGGAGCAAGAAGAGCCTCCAAACCCACGGGCAGGAAGGACAGGAGCAGAATCCTCATGTCTGAGGGTGCAGGGTAGCTCAGGCAGGAAGGGAACCTCAGGGGGTCCCCAGTGCAACCTCTCAACCAAAACACAAGGGATTGGGCCAGACCAAGAGGGACAAAATCACCCAGATGGGCCTTGCAGGCTCACTCTGCCCTTTGCTTTATTCCTGAGGCCAGGGAGGGAATGTGGATGGAGGAATTGCTGTCACAGGGCAGGTGGTGACCACACATGGTGGGGCAGGGATTTTGGGGTTCAGGTGTTTGATCATCACTTCTCACTCTAGAAATCACAGAATGACCAGGTTGGAAGAGACCTTCAAGGCCATCGAGTCCAACCCAGCCCCAACAGCTCAACTCAACCCTGGCACCCAGTGCCACATCCAGGCTGTGTTAAACACACCCAGGGATGGGGACTCCACCACCTCCCCGGGCAGCCATTCCAGAACTTTATCACTCTTCCTGGGAAAAGCTTTTTCCTAATTTCCAACCTGTGGCAGTACCAGTTGTGGGTTTCTCTGGGTCTGGATTGAAGGCACTTGAGACAGTAGTTCGTGTTTGGACTCAGGTGTTGATTATTTCTTATCAGTAAAACAATCTCATTGCTGTGAGTTCAGCAGCTTTTCATGAGAAGGCACAAAATGGCCAACAATCTCTTGTTCCAAGGCCTTTTCAGACTAAACTGTCCAATTAAGAGCTGACACCTGGATTCTTTTCCCTTTTAACCCAAGAACTGATCCCACAGAGCAATGTGGACTTTTCTGCCCCATTACAAAATGCCACCCAAACCCATGGAGAGGAAGGAAGAAGAAGCGTGAAGAAGAAACCCAGGAGGACACCCTGTGCCCTCCAGCTTGCTGCCATCCACAACACACTAAAAATCCCAAAACCTCAATTTCTCACCCAGTGATTCACCTACACTGCTCTCTATAATCTATTTCACACTTCTGTGGGTTCCAGTCTGTCTTGAAGTCTGGGAAACTTTCTCCATGGATGAGGGTCAGAGTCAGTGCTGCCCTGGGGGTCAGGGCACCCCAGAGCAGACACAGAAATATTCCTGCTGCCCTGGGGTTCCACACCAACCTAAACTTCCCTTGGTGCAGCTCGAGGCTGTGTGCTCTGGTTGTGTCAGCGCTGCCTGGAGAAAGAGCCCAGCCCCAGCTGAGCACAGGCACCTTTCAGGAGCTGCAGAGAGGGATGAGGGCAGCCCTGAGTCTCCTTTTCTCCAGGCTGAGCACCCCCAGCTCCCTCAGTGGTTGCTCTCAGGGTTTGTGTTCCCAGCCCCTCTCCATTGGAGGCCATGCCTTCCATCCTCAGAACTTTATCACTCTTTCTGTAAAAAAGTTTTTCCTTATCTCCATCCTAATTTTTCCTTGGTGCAGCTGGAGAAAGGGAGGGAAGCTGCAGGAACAGGAGCTGGCAGGGAGCACAAGCCCCTCTGCCCGTGCCGCGTCCCTGCTCAGCCCCGCACACCTCCTGTCACAGCTGCCACCAGCGGCTTTAATCAGATCATACCTTAAAGCCAGGGACGTCTCAGGAGGAGCTGAATGCGCTTTTGGCTTCCCCCTGAATACAATTTCCCAGCAAATGGCTCTTTTGAATGGGAGGTTTGCCCAGGACATGAGATCGCCCAGCCCTCGGGTATTTCTGCCGGCATTACACACTCTGAATGCTCCGAGACAAGAAGTTACACAGAGAACCCCCCTTTGTCCGCCAGCACAATCTGCGTTTTTGTTCCCAGGGGGGCCGAGATAATTGGAGCTGCGAAGCGCTACCTTAACGCCCTTCCACCAGTCATGGACTTAATTCTGGGCAGAATAACTCCCCGCAGTTATTGCCATAAAGCAAGGCAGCGATTCAGAGAGCCCTTTTCACCGCCCGGTGCCTTGGGACCACCCAGGAGCCGGCGGGACAAAGCCAGCGCGGAGCCCGCTGCGAGGGCAGAGCCCAGCGGGGCCCTGGGGAGCGACCGGGCTGCTCTGCTCCCCGCCGGGCTGGGATGCAGGGATGCAGGTGGGAGCCCCAGAGCATCCCACACCTGCAGAAATCTCGGGATCTCCCCTGATGACCCCGAGATGTGTTACAAGTCCCCTTTTTCCCAGCCGAGCAGTCGAAGAAGGAGTCAGGATTCCCCGGCTGAGGTTCTCAAGGTTGTTTATTTTCTTTCATCTCTTAATTCTTTCTCTGGCCGGCCGAGGTCTGTCCAGCAGGTCAGTCCGAGGCACACTGCCCGCCCTTGGGCTGATGTCAATGTTTTATACTAAAAACTACGTGTGCTTTATTTACAATTATGTTCCAAAACCTATCACCTGTGTTAGACAGTCTGTCTCTACTCTAAACCAATCCAAAATGCCAGCATCACCCAGAACATGGAGGTTAGGAAGGAGGAAGAGGAAGGACAGGGCACGCCCAAATTCCTCCATCTTGGGACCCCAAACCTCCATTCTAAAAATCCCAAAATTCTACCTTTTCACTCTGTGACAACTACTGTTATTGTCCTTAAACTCTCCTGACTTGTAACTCTTCACACAAAGCTGGTAGTTTGCTCCACAGGTCAGAATCAAAGTCACAGGTGCCTTTGGCTGCATGCCAGGGGCTCGAGCCATCCTGGACACTCAGAGGGATGTCCTGGGTTCCCACACAGAAAGGGATGTTGTGCTCACTGTAGAGCTTGAGCAAAGGCTGGGGGGGGTGGAAGGATTTGATTTTAGGGGTGCACAGAGGCAGCCACCCCCTCTTTGCCAGCTCTTCTCCACTGCTGTGCTGGTGCATCAGCTGCAGAGGCGTTTGCCAGCTCAGGCATGCAAATCTGTGCATGGAAATCCATAGAAATATATGTTAAAGGGGGGAAAAAATCAATCCTTTTTTTGCAGCCATTATCTGGTTTCTGCTCGCATGGGACTGGACAGTCTCCCCTTCTCCCATCCTCTTGTCCCCTGGAGAGGGTCATGCTCAGACATCAGCTCCCTGACCCCACAAAGAGCAGCTGTCCAGAAATCTCAATTAATTCTGGCAGGAATGAACCTGGAGAAGGGCTGAGGCCCATCCCTGAGCCCCATCCCCAAGCTACATCCCTGAGTGACATCCCTAAGCCCTCTGAGCCACATCCCTGAGTGACATCCTGAGCCCCATCCCTGAGCCACATCCCTGAATGACATCCTGAGCCACATCCCTGAGCCACATCCCTGAGTGACATCCCTGAGCCACAGCCTTGAGTGACATCCCTGAGCGACATCCCTGAGTGACATCCCTGAGCCCCCTGAGCCACAACCCTGAGCCCCAGCTCTGAGTGACATCCCCGAGCCATATCCCTGAGCCTCACCCCTGAGTGATATCCCTGAGCCCCATCACTGAGCCCCATCCCTGAGCGACTCCCCTGAGCCACATCCCTGAGTAACATCCCTGAGTGACATCCCTGAGCCCCATCCCTGAGCCCCCTGAGCCACAACCCTGAGCCCCAGCTCTGAGTGACATCCCTGAGTGACACCCCTGAGCCCCAGCCCTGAGTGACATCCCTGAGCCACAGCCTTGAGTGACATCCCTGAGTGACATCCCTGAGCCACAGCCTTGAGTGACATCCCTGAGTGACATCCCTGAGCTACAGCCCTGAGCCACGTCCTTGAGCCACATCCCCCTGAGCCACATCCCCACATTCCTGAGCCCCATCCCTGAGTGATATCCCTGAGTGACATCCCTGAGCCATGTCCTTGAGCCACATCCCCACATCCCCTGAGCCACATCCCCCTGAGCCACATCCCTGAGCCAAATATCAAATCAAATATCATCATTCCCCCTCCAGGAGGAAATACAGAGGCTTTGCAATGGGACAAACCCTCCCTGTGAGGCTGTAACTCATGGAAAGCAAGAAGAGCAGAAAAAGGCCACGTTTGATGCTGGTTCTCACTGGAGAAGAGTGGTAAAAACATTCCAATTTGACTTTTTTTTTTTTCTTAACTGCCCATTTGTTTTACTTTTTTCCCCTTGAGCCCCATCCCTGCTGAATCCCAGTCCCCAAGCAACGCTCACCAGGAACACAGCAGCATTCCCACCTCTTAATGAAGAAAAAAAAAAAATCTTAATTTTCATCCTACTGGGGACCAGAGGCACCTCTGCCATTGCTGTGCTGTGTGGCCTTGGCATGTCACTCGTCCCTGTCACGCTCCCACATTTACAGCAGGCGTGGTCTGGTGCATCCAAGCTGGATATCTGCTCCCACAGGGATTTCATTCAGCTTTTGGGAAGAGCATTTTCCTTAACTGGGCTGAAATCAGCCTAGAGAACAGGAATCCTGTGCAGAGGACACACCAATGGCATCAGATCCCTCCTTGGTTTCAGAAAGTTAGCTAAAAAAAGATCAGAAAAAGAGGGAAAACATGTTCATTAGGAAGAAGAGATGATTAAAAGACTGAGATTCCCAGAGGAATCTCCCCTGCGGAGAAGTAAGGATGAAGTGGTCAGGCTGTCTGTGCTCCTGTCCACTCCAGCTCCAAACAGGAGGGGATTTGGCCTCAATATGGAACCCACAGAGGTTTCTGGGATCATTGGAATGAAAATTCACTGTCTGGGGGAATATCTGCCCGGCAGCCCCCACATCCAACCCCGGCACTGGGAATTCCAGGAGAGGAGGAGCTGCTCAACCCCTCCGTGGGACACTGGAGAACCCCCCCCACACACACCCCAGCAGCTGGGGTTTGATGTTCTGCTGTGGGATCACGAGTGGGACATTTCCCTCCCAAAATCCCTGCTGGAATCCCTGGGAGCTGCCAGGACCTGGCTCCGGTGGCTTCTCCAACCCGCTGCTGCCATCTGCTGCAAGAGACCTCCCCGGGAGCCAAAACTGGGGCTGGAAAACCTTCCCCGAGCCCATCCCGCTGCTGTCACAGCTGGGCAGGTGCCAGTGCCTCAGTTTACCTGCAGGGAGGGTCCATCCTGATCAACACACGGATGCACACAGCTGATTGCAGCATCCGCCCCGTTGTGAATGGGCTGTCACAGCCAAAACACTGCATGTTTGTTCTTTTTGGTGCATTCAAACATCATCATTCCCCCCTCCAGGAGGAAACACAGAGACTTTGCAATGGGACAAACCCTCCCCTGTGAGGTTGTAACTCATGGAAAGCAGAAAGAGCAGAAAAATGCCAGGTTTGATGCTGGTTCTCCCTGGAGAAGAGTGGTCAAAACATTCCAATTTGACTTTTTTTCTGTGATTTTTTTTTTTTCTTAACTGCCCCTCTGTTTTACTTTTTCCCCCCAATTTTCCCCGGTTTCCTACTTGATCTCAAGCCAGCTAGGACCAGAATGTGCCCTCTGGCATTGCAAAGAGCTGCCAGTTGTTACTATTTGGCCCCCAAATTTAAATTGTATCCAGAGAGTTTTGCTTTTGCTTTCATTTCAGTTGGAAAGGGAATAAAAGAAAGAGAAGAAGAAGAAGAAATGAAAATACAAAAATCGTCTCAGAGAAGAGGAAGTCCTGCTCTTGTCCTGCTCTAGTGCAAAGAGCAGCTGGGGCTGGACCAAGGACTTAAAAAATATTTATGATCTCCTTAAAATGAGGAGAGCAGCCAAAATCATCCCAGCACAGCTTTCAGTTCCCTGCAAACAGGATTGGACCTCAAAGCTGGATTTAGGATCTTTGTGGGGTACCAGCAGAAAAATCAGGATGATGGTTCCTGGTTTAGGAGATCTGGAAATCTCTTTAATCCAGGACCTCTTGGAGCAGCTGCTGGAGGGATTTCCAGCCAAGGAAAGCCACTGCTGTAGTTTGTTCCTTGGAAAATGAGGATTTGGGCCCAGACTCCAGCCAGGAGGTGTTGAACTGGAGTCAGTGTGAGCAGGAGCCAGAGGGGTGGAGAAGCTTCCAGGGTGACTCAGACTCTGGAGTTCACAGATCCACAGCTGCTCCTGTGGTGGCCAGAGAGGACTTTCCCTCACCAGAAGTCTGCACCCAAGGAGAAAGGCCTTCCAGGGAGCCAGAGGTTGGGACTGAGCTTTTACAGCTGAAGAAATTCCAGGTGGCGCATCCCAAACCCAAGTCTTCCACTCTGCTGAAGCCACCAAACGAGGAGAAGACCCTACACCCCAGGGAGGTCACTCTGCCCCTGCCCTGGGCACTGTGGGGTCACTCCTCGAGTGCTGTGCCCAGCTCTGGCCCCTCAGCTTGGGAAGGACGTTGAGACGCTCGAGCGCGGCCAGAGGAGGCACCGAGGCTGGAGAGGGGCTGGGAACACAAACCCTGAGAGCAACCACGGAGGGAGCTGGGGGTGCTCAGCCTGGAGAAAAGGAGACTCAGGGCTGCCCTCATCACTCTCTGCAGCTCCTGAAAGGTGCCCGTGCTCAGCTGGGGCTGGGCTCTTTCTCCAGGCAGCGCTGACACAGCCAGAGCACACAGCCTCGAGCTGCACCAGGGGAAATACAGGCTGGAGAGCAGGAAAAAGCTTTTCCCAGGAAGAGAGATAAAGTCTTATATTTGCCTGGTTCCCCAGACAGAGGAAGAAATGATGAATCTGACTCCATGTTCTCAGAAGGCTGATTTATTATTTTATGATACTATATTATATTAAAGAATACTACATTATACTAAAGAATACAGAAATTATACTTACAGAAGGCTAAAAGACAATAATGAAAACTTGTGACTCTCTCCAGAGCCCTGACACAGCCTGGCACTGATTGGTCATTGAGTCAAAACAATTCACATGAAACCAATGAAACAATCACCTGTGGGTAACCAATCCCCAAACACATTCCACATGTGAGCACAACACAGGAGAAGCAAATGAGATAAGAGTTTATTTTCCTTTTTCTCTGAGGTTCCTCAGCTTCCCAGGAGAAAATCCTGAGCCAAGGGATTTTTCAGAAAATGTGAATGCCACCATAAAGTTCTGGAGTGGCTGCCCGGGGAGGTGGTGGAGTCACCACCCCTGGGTGTGTTTAACAAAGCCTGGATGTGGCACTGGGTGCCAGGGTTGAGTTGAGCTGTTGGGGCTGGGTTGGACTCGATGATCTTGAAGGTCTCTTCCAACCTGGTCATTCTGGGAATTCTGTGAGGAAAACCTGTCCCCAGCTGAGCTTCACCTCCAGGCAGCAGCCAAGAGACACATCCCAAAGCCACATCCCCACCACGCTCGTGTCATGCCCAAAATCCACCTGGAAATGGTGTTTTCCTTACCTGGTTGTAATTACCTCCAGAAATCCATGGCTTCAGGTCCTGGATGCTGGCTGCCATTGATTTAGGAGAGCTGCTCTCCAGTTCAGGGCCTTAAATCTCCTTTTTTCCCCCAATTTTCCCATGCCTGCCGCTCACACACTGATGGGAAGAGGTGCTTGGTCCCCTCCAGCCTCACCATCTCAGCACCAAACCCCCGTGGTGAGCTCACATGAGAATAAAACAGGGAACCAACCTCTATTTTTACAAGTTTGTTGTCACATCCATCTTAATTAGTGACCAGCACGTGCTCCTCGGAGCCTGGCCAGTGGATCAGGGAAAGGTGGAGCTGTTTTGGCAGCTCTGGAATCATTTTCTGCCGTGTGCCCAACTCCCACCAGGGTGAGTTCATGATTAAGAACCTGATTCATTGTATTGCTTTTGTAGCTGCATCATGGGCACAGCCTTAAATGTTAATTGCAATCTATTTCTAGGGGATAAATCCCAGCTGTTTCCCTAGAGATGAGTGTGACACCAGCCCTGAAAATGTAAAGAAAATCCGTGTTTTTCCAAGGGATGCAGAAACCCAGGGGACAGAATTTAGGTTTTGCCCTGAATCCCTGAGGCGGGAGAAAAAAGACACCCCAGGATCTCGACCATGAGGTTGTCCCTTGGCCAGTCCTTGCTCATAGGTCAAGTCCTTCCCCTCTGGGCAAGGAGATGTCCTGGAGTTGATTCCTGACGCACAGAAGCCTCTCAAGGTCCTCATTTGTGATGTTTGTAGGTGTCACGTGGAGCTATTGATAAATAGCTGTCCCTTGAGGGCTTTTTCCTCCTGGGAATTCTGATGGATCTCTGGGAACTTCCAGCACTGGCAGATTCCACCCTCACCTGCACTGAATGGGAGGATGCTCAGGCTCTCCTGCACCATACAAGCTCTGAGTCCTGGTTATTTCACACCTGAATTTGCCTTTGACTTCAGCAGGTCTACCTTTGGTCGGAGAAAATCCTCCTGATCCATCCCATGGAAGCCCAGGAGCACAATCTGCTGGAGGCTGCTGAGTGAGCCAACCACACCCCTGCCACCCCGGCAGCTCCTTTGCCCCACGCCCAGGGAAAGGGGGAGAAATATCCTCAGCTTTGGGTTCGTGGGAAGGTGCAGGAATTTTTAGAACAGGGAGAGGGATCTCTGCTCCTGGGGGGCAGCTCTGAGAGCCCCCAGATGTCACCTGAGCGCTGCATAATGGCAAGGAGAGAGTCAGCCCAGGGCCTCCCTCATGCCTCTGGTCATTCCGCTTCTTCTCCTGGCACAGGGATCTGCAAAAGGAGGATGGAGATGGCCCAGCCCTGGAAACATTCAGGGTCATGGTGGACAGGGCTCTGAGCAGCCTGATCTGCTTGAAGGTGCCCCTGCTCGCTGCAGGGCTGCACTAAATGTTCTTTAAAGACCCTTCTGACCCAAACTATTCCATTTTTTTCTATGATTCAAAGGGAGTGAACTTGTCAGGGGATTGCTCACAGAGGCACAGAATGAGATTAAATGACCCGGTCCTGCTGTGAGTTAGACACTCAACACTTTTTGACTTCCACACCTTTCTCCTGCCCCCAAACCCTCCTCCCTTTGACGGTTTGCATAAATTGAATCATTAGCACATAATCAGTGATCCATTAGTTCTGCAAGGAAAACTTGGTGATTTACGAGGGAGGCATGGATTTCTGCAACTTCTGAGTTAAGAAGAAAGGTGAGTACACCAATGTTGTAAAACTGAAGGTACAAAAAGCAACATATACTGAATAATCAGCTTCTCCATGGCCCTTCCCTGTGAGATACAAAGCTGTGTTTCGTGTCAGGTACATACAGGCAGCATGTGTGTTTGTGATTGTGGATGAATTAAAAAAAAAACAAAACAAAAACTGAGGGAGTAAAGCATGGAAGAAGGCCTTTGAACTTATCTTTTGTTTGCAATTAACTTTTATAGCATCTGAAATAAAGCTTTAAGGATGTTGCTACTGGACAGGAACTTTTTGCACGTAGCTAAGGATTAAACAGCTTTGCAATAATAACCTTTTGAAGTATAATTTTAGAATATTGCTTGTAGTAAGGAACTTTGAAAATATAAGTTTAGAATATATGTAAAGGAAACATGCTTATCTCAACACCTTAGCAAAACAGTAAAAAGCAGCTTGAGAAAGGAAGATGAACATCAACCCAAGGATTGATGGCTTCGACCAAGGGAAGCTGGACATCACTGTTATGAGATTTATAGTCTTTGCAATTAAAAGGTGGGCCCACATCTGGAGTCTGGACCGCACCAGCTGGAAGACCTCTTTCTTCTTTCGGAAGTCGGACCCCACCATCTGGGAATACTCCTTTCTGGGGTACATCCTGAGAAAAACTAACTCACATTAGCGTATAGAATTGTGACGTAAAAATTGGGAATAGAAACTGCTGAGAAAAGCTTATGTGTGCCCCTATAAATATCTGTACGCCCCAACCATCATGGTGCAGTTGGAGGGAAAACTTCCCCCACTGTACCCAGCGCTGTTTTGCTCATACTTTACCACCTTAATTAATAAATTGATTGCTGCTTGAATATTGGCCTAGTCAAGCTTCTTATTTATAACATTCCCCATGGCCCAACTCCTCCTGCCTTGCAAACCAACCCTTCCATGCTGGAATTCCTCCCTCCCGCATCCTCAGCCTTCCACAAAACCCACGCTGCCTGAACAAAGCCCTTCAAGGTGACATTTTTCCAGCCTGGAAACAGAGGCTGGACCCCAGTCACCACTGTCTGGGTTTTTTTTTTCCCCTCTCCATCAGGCAGGTGTCCAGTGGGGGGCTGTGACCTGACATTGATGTTATAATTAGGCTGCTTTCCATCTCTCCCCTCCTAAAGGAACAATTCCAGCATTCTTGCCGGCGGTCAGAGTTCACCCAGGGCCAGGGACGGCTGTGACGTTGATTGGCAGGTCCCAGGGCTGCCACCCTCTCCTCCTTGTCAGCTTTGGCCTTATCAATTAGTGGCTGCACAGCTTAATGAGGTTTTGATGATGGAGGGAGGGTGAGATTTCATTCCCACCCGGGCAAACACCGTGGCAATAACTTTGCTCCCTCTGGCGTGATGTTCTCTTCCACAGCAACGACTTCAGAGGGAAAGGAGGAGCCTTTCTCCTTTTTTTCCCAAGGAATCCTGGCTGGAAAAGTGTCCTGAGTGGCGGGATGCAACATGAAGAGTTTCTGAGGCAGCAGCTTTGCTGTGCTTTCAGAGCTCTCTGCTGATGGAGGGCAAAGATTTCAGCTGAGCTTTAAAAACCCAGATTTTCTGTCAGGGGGCATTAAAAGCAGGAGGATTCATGGCACAAGAAACCCTGGACAGCAGCGTGGTGCCCTGGTGATGGTCAGACAGCTTTCCCTGATGGAGCTCTGTGAAACTGCACTGAGCTCTCCAAATGGGATTTTTAACGCTCCCACCTTTGGTTTTAGTGCTCCCACCTCTGGTTTTAGTGCTCCCACCTTTGGTTTTAGTGCTCCCACCTTCTGTTTTCACACTCAGAGAGAATCTCCCCCCCAGAAAACAGCTCCAGGGGTGTCTGATGGGCTGGGGGCAGGACCAGAGCAGGGGATTTCCTCCGGGATGGCTGCATGGCCCACACCAGAGGCCAGACAAACTCAGCACACCCTACAGGATCATAAATCAAGCAATATTGGGATATCCCTAAGGACCTGATCCCATCAGAATTATTTAATGACACTAAAGTTACAAATATATAGTTTAATTTAAAATATATATCATTAAATAAAAAAACTTAAAATTTAAAGTTTTAAAATATGATGATGTTTATAAAACAAAATAAAAATTTTAAAACTATAACTAATCATTCTTCTTCATAAGTTTAAATAATATTTTCTAATTATATTTTATAATTATTATTTATTTTTAATATAAATAGTAATATATAATAGCATAATATAATATAATATAATATAATATAATATAATATAATATAATATAATATTATATTATATTATATTATATTATATTATATTATGTTATGTTATATTATGTTATATTATGTTATATTATATTATATTAAGAATAATATAGATAATTCATTATTCATTATAAAAATTTGTATATATTACTTTATATAATTTTATAGAATATCAAATATATTATATAGTATAATTTTATATATTATATAAATTATTTATATATTTTATTGTTATAGATAATTTGTTATTGTTTTATAATTATATTTTATAATTAAACAAGAAATCCACAAATAACAAACTTTAAATAATTAATTATTAACCTGAAAATAAAATTGATTTACATATCGATGGGCAATCCCATGGTCCTGCCATGAAGACCTTGAGGAGTGGCTGGTGTCCTCTGGGGATGTCCAAAGACAGGGGACAGTGGTGGTTGTCCCCACCCCACATGGACACGAGCCCCATGGATCAGGACACCTGATGGAGCTGCTCTGCCACCTTTCCTCCAACATTAAAGCACTAAAAACCCAAAACTGGAGAAGGTGGAGGGAGGCACCAACCATCAGTGTTGAGCTGTGCCATCAAAACACCCCCTCCACCCTGGGTCAAACACTGACATTATCCCTCGCTCCTGAAAAACGAGCTTGGAACATTCAGGACCGGCTGCAGTTTGCCTCAGGGAACTTTGCAGTTTGCAGTTTCTCCCCACAGGGGTGAACTCAGCTCACCATCCCCTTTGAGGGGTGGTCTGGCTGCCCAAAAAGGAGATGGGTGCTCAGGGCTGTGTTTCTGCAGATGCTCTCTTGGTTTGAACAGTCAGGTGTCTGCTGAGGAAGGCAGGAGCCTGCCCTGAAATGGAACATGTAAACCCACCCCCTCTGAATTGTTATGATTTTGAAATTAAGGGGCTCTCAGGTAAAGATACGGGAATAGGAATAACAGTTCTTTATTGGGGAAGAAAATAAAAATAAATTAAAAATGCTGTAGTACAACTGCCAGAGTCAGAAGAGGAGCTGAGCCCCTGTGGGTCAGGGTGGTGGCAGCAGTGCCATTCCATGGTGGCTCAGCCCTCCTGCAGGGCCAGCTGTGGCTCTGCTGGAGCAGGGATCCTGCACAAGGCTGGAGTTTTCCTCTGCAGCTCCAGGGCTGCTGGAGATGGGCCTGCTCTCCCTCTGGGAATGCAGGGCAGAAGAAAGCTGCTCCTCTGGGAATGCAGGGGGCAAAGGCTGCTGTGCTGTTCCAGGCTCAGATTGGATCCAGGTAGGAATGCTTGGCTCCTGCCCTGGGCGCAGCATCTCCCATGGGATGATGGAATTTGATCAGCCATGCAGGGACACTCAGTGGCCATGGACAGCAGAGATCTCCTGGAGGGAGGATTGGCTGTGGGAGAGATAAAGAAACTGCCCCATGAACAGAGGATAACTGCCCCAGCTCTGACAGATGGCAATGGAATACACACAGCCCCATTTCCAGCCTAAGCCAAGCTGCAGATGCCCCAAACGCTGCCAGCTGTGGTTCTGGCTGGTGGTGACCCCTCTGCATCTGAAGTGCTCTGGGGAGGAGATGCAGCCAGCCAGAGCTCCTTGGCCGCAGATGTTTGAGTTACAGGGCAGGCTGAGCAGGTCACAGGGTGTTTTTCAGGCAAAACATCCAGCCAGAGCACATTTTCCAACCTAAATACTGAGTAAATTAAGTGCTTGGGGTCAAAATGATGTGGGAAACACGGCTGTGCTCCCAAGGGGAATCCCACCAGTGAGCATGGTCATTTCTCCTGGTGATGGAGCTGCTGGAGTTGATGTCTGGAGCAGGATGGGTGAAAGTTTATCTCCATTCTTTATCTCTTCTCTTCTTTATTTCCAATCTTTATCTCTTTATCTCCATTTATCCCAATCCCTCCTCTTTATCCCCATTGACACCTGAGGGTGAGGAGGCCCTGGAAGAGTTTTCCCAGAGAAGCTGTGGCTGCCCCATCCCTGGGAGCATCCAAGGCCAGGTTGGACAAGACTTGGAGGAGCCTGGGATGGTGGGAGGTGTCCCTGTCCATGGCAGGGGTAGAATGGGGAATATTTAAAATCCCTTCCAAGCCATTCTGGGATTCTGTGACAGCACAAAAGTAATTTTTTCCTGTCCAAGCCACCTTGCCGGGGTACCAAAAGGCACCACCAAGGCTGCCCAAACAGGAAATCACCCTGATGCATTTTGCAGGCTGCCCTAGAACAGAGGCTGGACAGAGATAAAGAATAAAGCAGGGATTTATTCAAATCCTCCATGGATGCACCTTGGGCAGCACAAGAGCCCAGCCAGGGCTGCACCCAAGATCAACCCAAATGGTCCCAAAATGCACGAGCGCTCCCGGGGTCTCTCCCTTGGCTCAGCTCTGCTCCATTTGCACCTTGCAGTTCATTGTCCCGTTCCAGCTTTAGCCCAGGCACTCCCACCCTGCTTGTTTTTCTCTCTGCAGCCCACGCTGTTTGTGCTCCTGGGCTGAGCTTTGGATCATTTGTCCTTTGTAGTGAAATCAGGACCTCTGACCAGGGAATGAGTGGCATCTGACTCCAAGGCTTTGGGATGCTGAACACTGGCTTTATTAAAATTATACTATATCACATAACAACTGTATTAAAGAGAGGTACTGTACTAAACTATATCATATTTATTACTAAGAATACTAAAGAATACCAAAGAAAACTCGTGACTGTCTCCTGACAGCTTTGTGTGATCAGTTAAGGAAACAAAACAATCTTCAGTAGAATCTAATTATCAGATTCTTTCAGGGAAATAATTTTCTAACACACTCTACATGTTCACAAACACAAGAGTAGCAAATGAGATAAGAATTGCTTGAATCATTCTTTTCTCTACTTTTCTTATAGCCTCTCTCTGTCCAGAGGGCATTGAATACCACAGTCCTTGGTGCCCAGCTGGAGCAGGAATTGTTTTGTCTCCCTGCTCTGTGCAGAGAGCTCAGCATCCCCTGATGTGAACCCAGCCCCACACACTAAAGCAGCACAGAACCTGAAAATATAAAAGCTGAAACCTGAGGCATCACCCCACTGCTGCTGCAGTTCCCTCCTGAGGTGCCAGCACCAGCAGTGCTGATATTAAACATCTCCTCACTGCCAGGTGACCCCGCATGCCACCAAGTCATGAAGTGCAGCTGCTTCCAAATAAAGGAAGAAAAAAAAAAAAAATGAGGCAGAGAGAGAGAGCTGAGGCAATTTTCCCAGCATCCCTGGGGGTCGGTGTCAGGGGCACGGAGCTGATCTGCTCCCTCTGCTCTCCTGCCCTCAGTGCCACAGCTGAGGGGCTCTCAAAGGTGCTCCAGCTGAGTGGATCCTTCCACCACCTAAATCAGCTCTGGGAGGAGAAACCACAGCAAAATAAAAGCTCTGGCTGTGAATATTCTTGGTTTTTCTGCCTCTCCGTGCAGCTGTGTAGAGTTTTTCTCGCTTTTCTCCTCTTTCCACCACCCTTTCTCTTCCAGGATGGTGAAACATGAGCAGCAACATTAGATCTGTCGTCTTTTCAACAGCCCAAGCCCATCTAGAGGTGACCCCAGGACCACAAATCCCAGGAATCACGGCTATTTTTGGTAGGCAACATAGCAAATTGCCATGGAGGGCTGGAGCGTGGTGTAATTTCTCAGCTCCTGTGCGTAATTGCAATTCTCACCTCGAGGTGAGAGACTCAGAGGTGAGAAATCCTCAACCTGACAGCAACCAGGGCAGCAGAAAACACAGCAGTGATGGGCTCTGGTGTCCTTCAGCCTCTTCCACCCTTTTGGGGTGGATCCCCACCCCAAAATTACTTTTCCATCACCGCCAGGAGGGATTTAACGGTTGGACATCGCTGCCACCTGCTCAGGGGTGTCCACCGCCCCATCACACCAAACATTCTCACCAAGAATCTTCTCCATAAAGACAGCTTGCCCACACTCAGCAGGAAAGATTATTTTGGTGGACCCTGAAGCAAGAGCAAATCCAGCCTGTGGTGATTTTCCCTGGGGGAAGATGGAGAAGGAAAAGCAGGGCTTGGGAAGCGCTTTGCGACTCCAGGTGATATTTTTATAACCTCAGAAATCGCCTTGCACAAACACTTCTTTTTTTTCTCTTTTTTTTTTTTTTTTAATCCAAAAGGGCAGCAAGAACTGGGTGTAGCTCGGCTGCAGATTTGTCACCAGAGGCTCCCAGCAGGGTGGAAAACTCTCCAGCTCCAAAGGGGCCATCCAGGAAAAGCCAAGGGGTTTTCTGGAACCCTGGGAGCCCCCAGAAAACGAGCTGAGCTGCTCAGAAAATGAGCTGAGCTGCCCTGTTTTGTCCTTCTCCCACTTGGGTGTTTTTTTTTTTTAGGATGAAGGAAGCAAAGGGACATTTCTGCTCCCTCAGCTGAAAAAGAAACTGAGGCCTCTTTCTCCTTTCCACGAATGCTGTGAGTCACAGGGCAAAGGGTTCCAGCTGCAGCTCAGGAATGAATCAGAGGGACGAGACCTCGAGCTCAGCGTCCACTCAGGTCTCCAGAGGATGCTGATAATGAAATCAGATCTCCCCGGTGATGTGTCATGGAGGAGAACAATGAAATAACCTCCCCTGAGCTGCTCTGCAGCTGGATTTTCACCCCAGCGGGGTGGCAGGGTGAGAATCTTCTCCCCTGGGTGAAGCTAAAATGAGGAGTTGCTCTGGGTTAAAAATAAAGCAAAAGAAAAGGAAAAAAAAAAAAAGGAGAAAAGGAAAAGAAAAGGAGAGAAGGGTTATTTTTAACTCAGAGCAGCCCTGATCTGGTTCACTGCCCGGGCATGGAGACAGGGCTGTGAAACAAGGGCTGCTCAGCTCAGCTGTGGCCAGGAGGGGATTTGGGGATGGCGAGAAATTTGGGGTTTTTTTTGCTGCTGACTTGGGAGCAGCTTCCTCCTGTCACGGACACACAGAGCCATCCAGCTCAGCTCCTGCCCCAGGGCTCACCCAAAATATCCAGCAAGGACAGAGGCAGATCCTCCCCAGGAGCCCTGAGCACGTGCAAAATCTCCTTTTTTTTCTCCTTAAATCTCACTTGGTATTTTTGGTTCAACTCAGTCTCTCTTACAGCAGGTCCTGGAGGCTGCTGTGTCCCGAACAGGTCCCAAAGCCAGGGCTGCACGAGGGGACAGGGACATCTGTGATCCCAGTGGGAGCTGTCCGTGCCTGGGCATCGAGGTGGGGGCAGCAATCTGTCCCCTGGAACAGTCCTCCTCTTCCTGAGCCCCCCATTTCAGCCAGCTCAGCTTCCACAGTGCAGGGAAACGGGATTAATTTGATTTTTCAGCGTGTCCTTGCTGTCACTTTCTCAGCCCATCGGTGCTGCTGCTGCTGAGTGACCCTCTGGGGAGATTTAATGCAATTTCGGGGCTTTCTTAAGCAAAATAATAATAATAACCCTAATTTAAATCTGCTCTGCGTGGGGGTGGTGCCTCCCTGGAAGAAGATCTTGCCTCCTGCCCAGGCGCCCTCCTGGCACTTCTCAGCCCTGTTGCTGCCATCTCTCTTGACTGTGACCCAATTTTTTTTAGGAAAAGAAGCTTTTGGGCTCACCCCCATCTGCCTGTGTGCCTTCTCTGTAATGCTGGGTGACTTCAGCCCCGTTGGACAGGGGATGGGGGATTTTGAGGGGCTCATTTCCTATGAGCACCAGGGGGAAATCTGGAAATAAGCAGTTTTGGTGGCTTCCTGCTGTGTTTCCAAACTCCTGGTTAACAAAGGAAGTATTTAGTGTTTAGCATTCAGCCTGGGACAGCACACAACCTCAATTTATCTCCAAGTTAACGCAAACCAGAAGGGAGATAAGCCTAAATTGATTGTGCACAGTTGTTTCTACACTGACTTCTTGAGCTTTGGAACCAGGTGAATTATTCTCTTTGCATGTGGAGTTGAGAGACTGCTGTGCTGACCTGTTCCCTCTGTGCTGTGTAAGGTAAAACGAATTAAAATTAGTTCAAAAAAAATGAAAATTATCTGCTTAGGTAAAAAAAAAAAAAATCAAAAGGAAACTGAGGCACAGAGAGGCTGGAGCAGCAGCCGGGGTGGGAGAGCTCAGAGAGGATGGATGGCTGCTTTGGGAATGGGGAATGGGGCAGGGAAAAGGTGCAGGGAAAGGGGGAATGGGGCAGGGAAAGGGGAATGGGGCAGGGAAAGGGGGAATAGGGCAGGGAAGGGGAATGGGGCAGGGAAAGGGGAATGGTGTAAGAAAAGGGGGAATGGGGCAGGGAAAGGAGGAATGGTGTAAGGGAAGGGGGAATGGGGCAGGGAAAGGGGGAATGGGGCAGAGAAAGCGGGAATGGTGTAAGGGAAGGGGGAATGGTGTAAGGGAAAGGGGAATGGGGCAGAGAAAGGGGAAATGGGGCAAGGAAAGGGGAATGGGGCAGGAGAATGGGGGAATGGGGCAGGGAAAGGGGGAATGGGGCAGGGAAAGGGGGAATGGGGCAGGGAAAGAGGAAATTGGGCAGGCAAAGGGGGAATGGTGTAGGGAAAGGGGAAATGGGGCAGAGAAAGGGGAAATGGGGCAGAGAAAGGGGAAATGGGGCAGAGAAAGGGGGAATGGGGCAGGGAAAGGGTAAGGATTGGTGCAGAGATGAAGGAACCATGCAGGGAAAGGGGAATGATGTCAGGAAAGGGAAATGATGTCGGGAAAGGGGAATGATACAGGGAACAGGGTAACGATGAAGGGAAGAGGGAACAGTGCAGGGAAGAGGGAAGGAATGGTGCACAGAAGGTGGAGGAACGCTGCAGGGAAAAGGGAACGGGGCAGGGAAGGGGAAGGGTGCGGGGAAAGGAAGGGCGCAGGGAAGTGAGAACAGAGCGGGAAAAGCAGAACGGCGCAGGGAAAGGGGAGGAATGGTGCCAGGAAAGGCAAGGAATGGTGCAGAGAGGGTGAAGGAGCGCTGCAGGGAACGGGGAAGGGGGAAAGAACGGTGAAGGGAAGCGGGAAAAGGAGCAAGAAAAGGGGAGGGCGCAGGGCAGAGAAAGGGGAGCTGTGCAGGAAGTGCAGGCAGGGTCCCCACTAGCCTAATGTAACCCCCTGGCACCGCACCCCGTCCCGCAATCCCGGGGGATGCCGCTCCCGCTCCCGCTCCGCTCCCGCGCTGCGGAGTGGGCGTGGCCTGCTGCTTGGCCACGCCCCCGCGCCGGCAGGACCCGCCTCTCCCACGGTGGCCACGCCCACTCGCTCCAGGCCGCGCCCCCGCTCTCACAGAGCTGTCGCTCCAGCTGTAGCCCCGCCCACTGCGTCTCTACGCCACGCCCCCCCGCGCATCCCGGCCCTGCGGCAGCCCGGCTTGGCCACGCCTCCCCGGCGCAGGCCACGCCCCCCGCTCCCTCCTCGCCTGCCCGTGGTGCCTCGCGCGGGGCGGGCACTGACGTGGCCGCATCGCGCCGCCATCTTGTGCTCCAGGGCGGATCGCGGCCGGGGCGAGCGGGCTCCGAGCGGGACCCTCCGAGCGCTGCCAGACCCACGGCCCGCGGCTCCCGACGACGCCGGTGGGTTTGCCGACACCTTCCTCTTCCCTCCTTTCGAGCCTTTTTTTCCCCTCCGGCCCGCCGCGCCGCGCCCCCGCCCGCATCCCGCGGCCTTGGCGCTAAGGCGCGGCGGGCGCTGAGGCAGCGGGGCCGGGCTGTTCTTTCCTCCTCTTTCCTCCTCATTCCTTTTAGTTCCTTCTCGCTCCATCTTAACCCTTCTCATTCCTTTTCCCTCACAGAACCAGAGGCCTCCGGGAGCGGCGCTGCCCCATCCGTTCCCCCTTGCACCTCTTTAAAGCGAAGGGGGGGGGGAGGTGGATCGGGCCTTTCCCTTCCCTGCTTGTGGGTGGGATGGGGTGGGATAGGCAGGGCTGGGAAAGGGGAATCGCTCCAGCTCGGCGGCAGCTGCACAAGGCCCCTCTCCGCTCCCTCTAGCGATGGCATTACACGGGATGGGTTTGTCCTCCCTTCCCCAAACTCGCTCGTTCCGGCCCCTGCCCCGCCCGCGGACGGCTCCGAGGAAGGAGAGGCATTTCCTCCTTGTCCTCTCCCCCCGCAGAGCCTCGTGTGCTGGGGGGAAGGAGCCTCGGATGGAGCTGGTGGGGCAGAGGTTGTTTCTCCGTAAGCCCTTGGCTGCTGAGTTGGTGTTTTTTTGGTTTTTTTTGCCGGGCAGAGGAGTCGAGCTTTATCGTGGAGCAAACAACTCTTGTTTGCCGTGCATCGCCCTGCGTTTGGTGGTGTGGGAGATCAGCTTTCCTTGGCGGAGCAGCTCCCGGTGGGAGGATATTATATTCTGGCTGAAAATACTCCGTCGTGTCTCTGTGCGAGGCGAACGTGATACTTCGGGGCTGATAAAGCTCGGTGTGTTGAAGCGATAGCCCAGCACAGCGAGACCCAAACTCAGCCGGGCCATAAAACTGCCCCAAATGTTGTCGTGGTTGACATTGACCTTGTGGCTTTGCCGCCCTGCTCCTGCCAAAGCAAATCCCGCAGGTTGATTAGAGTCGTGGCCAGAGGTCTGGTGTTGAAATTGTAGCTTTGTCAATAGCTAAAATTCCGAGTATTTGTTTAATACTTTGAGCTTTGTCTTGCGAGGCTCGCAGCAGCCCTTTGCGGGGTATTCCATTAACCTTGTTTTCCAGGAGGAGAAACCGAGGCAAAGTGGATTTTTCCAAGGTCATTCAGCAATCTTTATTGCTATTTTTGCTGCTGATTTGGAGCGCTTCTGTTGGGGGGAGAAAAGGAAGCGTGGCTGAAGTGAAGGATTGCTCTTTTGCTTTTATTCACGGGGTTTATAATGGAATCAAATAAGAACACGGTTTTATGGATAAAGGGGCTCTCTGAAAGGAAAGTTTTTGGGGTTGGTTTGATGCCACTGATTTTTCTCTGCTGTAAACACGTCTGCAGTGCTGGAGGGCCCTGCTGGGCTGCTTTCCTGTTGGAATAATTGCGTTGGGTGAAAGGGTGAGGAAACTCACCTCTGTTGAACCTCTGCAACTCCAACTCCGCAGCTTTGCCAAGTTCCTTGGTGCTTCCTGTGATGGAGCATCGGGGATTGAAATGGCTCGAGCAGAGCCGCCCTCCCCTCGGCACAGCTTTGCGTTTGTGATGTAAATCCTGTTGAAAGTCAAACCCCTGGGTGTAAATGGTCTGAGGAGCTCCGATGGGTTCCTCTGAGCGTTTCCTCGGTTGTGAAATAGTTGGAATGTGGAAGGGCCTGGCAGGAGCCGTGCACCGAGTTCCCTGTGAGTGTTAGTCATGCTGACCGAGTGGGGGGAGGACCAGGCACAGCTTTTCGAGGCAAACCAAGCGTGCGTGGGAGTCGGGGCTGGATTCTGCTCCTGGGAATTCACCAAACTGTGCTGTGCTCCAGCTGCTTCGAGCAGGAGCCTTCCTACGGATAATTATCAGCTGAGCCATTGATGACATGAATTGGTGGAAGGAGGAAAAGCTCCAAACCCAGGATTCCAGCTGAAATGTAAAGACCCACCTTTACACATCCCAGAGGCTTTTCTTTCTCTTCTTTACAAAGGTGGGCTTTCAAGCAAGAATTCTTACGGATTTCAGCAGCCTTCCCAAGCATCCAGCTTGCTTTACAGTGGATAAATGTGGTGAACATGAGCTAACTTTATGTGAAGAGGAATCGTTTTGATTCTTTTTTTAGAAATCTCTTGGAAGTTCTGCTCCTGGAATGCTACAGAGCTTGTGCTAGAGCTGGCGCCATCCTCAGCCATTCTCTTTCTTTAACTGATGAGCACAGAAGTTCAGAATCAGCTTCCTACTACAGCAGCTGTTTTTTTCTGTGGAATTCAGCATTTTTTCCTTTCTGCTTGCGAGTATCCGATTTTATTCCTTATTTTTAACACACACAAACGTCGGAGGGGCTGTGCTGGAGCTTCTGCTGATGTTTCAGTTCTGATAAAACTCTCCTGTCTAACAGCTCTTGCTCCTCTACCTCACAACCCAGAGGCTCTGCCTTGACATTTCCCCCAAACCAAGAGCCAGTTTCATTGCTGGATGGAGCTCTCCTGTGAGTTCTTGCCATTTCTACTAGGACTGTAAATGTTGACTTAGTGCCCAGATACCAGGAATGAATAACAGGATATTTGGCTTAAAATTGAAGATTTTGAGCTCAGGAACAATTCAGCCTCCAAAACAAAAAAAACACCCCAACTGTGCACTGCTTATCTGAAAAGAAATTCTTTGTACCCACCAGTTCTCACACCAGTGTACCCAGGGCTGAACTGGTGAGCAGAAAGCCACAGGCCATTCTTGGGGTTCACAACTGCGTTTTTGGCACCACAATATTTCCTGAGCAGGGAGGGCATGGGTGCAGCTCCCTCTGTGCTTTTCACCTGTCAGCTTAGCCTTTAAATAAGGCATTTTTCAGCCCAGATATTTTATTTTGCTTTTATTCATGGGGTTTATAATGGAATAAAATAGGAACACAGTGTGTTGGATAAAGGGGTTCTCTGAAAGGAAGGTTTTTGGGGTTGGTTTTATGTTTTATACACTGATTTTCTCTGCTGCAAACATGTCTGCAGTGCTGGAGGGCCCTGCTGGGCTGCTTTCCTGTTGGAATAATTGCACTGGGTGAAAGGGTGAGGAAACGCACTCACCTGTGTCTCCTCTGGGTTGGTTTGTGTGCTCTCAAGGGTATAAATCTTTAAAACAGCTGGAAGTTTTGCTGTGAAACAGCAGCAGTTTGCTTTCCCTGCTTGAAGGTGAGAATAAGGGAATAATTCTGATTTGGGGTTTGACTGTCAAGTCAAGCCATCCACTTTGATACTGCCATTTTTTCTTCTGGCTGTTATTTTAGGAGTGACTTGTTCTCGTGTCTGAGAAATAGGCATGACCCCAAAGGAAACTTTCCCTCTTTTGTCCTTGTTTTGATCTTGTAAGTGAAATTATTTTCTGTTTTCTGCCACTCCAAGCCCAGTGCTCTGGAGAGAATGTTCCAGCATGTGGGAGATGTCCTGTCTGGGTGAGGTGTGTACACAGGAGGATGTTCAGCCTCCTTGCCTTAAACAAAGGTGCTGGACAAGGAGATTTCCTCTCACCTGGAGTCTCACCTGTGCTTGGCTTGTCCTCCTCTGCCTTGGACATGCACAGTGCTTTTGGAGCCCTTTGTAGTCAAACCCTGCAAGCCTTTGCTGGCCAAATCCAACAGTTCTGTATCTTTAACTTTGGTTTCGCTGCTTTTCCCCTCGAATCACCAGGTTATGATCCTTCAGGACGCCTTTTCCACGCCAAGCTTGGCAGAAGCACCCCCAGCGTGAACTGGGAGGAAATGGTGCCAGTGGTCAGTGTTGATCTCCACAGCTGACACTCCTCTGCTTCTAATAATTAAAATTATCGAGGAGTTAGGACTAATATTAATGAAGAGCTCTGGGAAGATGTTGTTGCCATGGCCTTTCTTACAGTGCTGTTTGTGCAGGATAATGAATCACCTGGTGAACAAAGGGCCCGTGGCTGCCTGTTGGCTGCTCTCACATGTTACACGTAATCCATGCCTCCTGATTCTGATACGGTCCAAAGAGCTCAAATCAGAATTATCTGGGCTCAATTTCAGTGTTAAGGCCCCAAAGTTAAAGGGTTTGAGTTGATAGATTTCATCTCTCAGCTTAGCAGATGTGGAAGGGCAGTAAACAGTTGCTAAAAATAGTTGAATGTAACTGTACTGGAATAGTATTGGGCCACCCTGGCTATATATAAAGAGGTGTTTCCAAAATTTGCTGTAACAGAACACTTTAATCTGTAAAGAAATGATTTCAAGTTGAAGAGAACACATCAGCACTGTTCCCTGCTGAGTGGGGGTGTGAAACGCTGGGGCTGTAGATTAATCCTGAATTTTAGCAGTGTTCTATTCCTGTTGGATCTCTTCTCACATTCTCCTTTAACTCACACTTTATATTGTTAATAACAAGCTGTCGGGTTAGATTTGTGCTTGAAATTATTTGCCAGTTGTTCTTGCGTGTTACATCAGTAACAGCTGTTGGAGCTGCATGGGTTTTTTAAAAAATGCATTCTCACCTCTTATTTGCACATTGGTTTGGTGATCTCTTGTGTGAATATTTTACTTCTCTTGATAATTTAATTTAAAACATTCTAGAATGCTGTAAATGAGAAAGAATGGTCCAGGCCAGCTAGTGACAACTGGCTGGATTTCAAATCAATGTTTCAGGTGAATAACAGATTGATCCATTTCTATTCCCCTGTGATTGATGGAACCAGGATGTTAACACCAGGTTAGGAATTATGGCTTTGGGGATTTTCTGATTTGTTTTAGACATGGAGCTAAAGCTTAGGCCAATGCCAAGTAGATTTCCCTTTAAATTGAGATGGAATTTTGGTAGTGAATCGGTGGCCTTTGTAAACAGGCCAGTTTTACTTGCCAAGGTGCCCAAGCAAGGTGCAGGAAGGAGCTTTTAGGTAAACCTGCAGCTGTTGGGGGTTTTACCTGTGTTTAGTATTTTGCGTGATTGAAGCTGTGTAGCTCAGTGCGCCATCGGTGTTTGCCTCTCCTTGAAATGGGCATTAAAGGGCTCCCAGAGACAGCAAATGCCCTCTGTACCTCTGTCCCAGCCTGCTGGGCAGGGGAGGGACAGAGGCTTGAACTTTCCTTGACTGATCCTATCAGAACCATAAAATCCTAGAATGGTTTGGGTTGGAAGGGACCTCGAAGCTCTGCTGGTTCCAGCCCGCTGCCGTGTTCATGGCTGCTGGGATTTTCAGACTGCCAAAATGACGATTTTAGCACTCGCAGAGTTTGGAGCCTTATTTATTCACTGTGGGAGCCTCGTGTGGTAAGTGCTGGTCTGTAGAAGTGAAATCAATGTATTTTATACTGCAGTATAGTTTGACTCAATAATGCATATGGCATCCTCTGCCTTGGCCTCTCGTTTTGCCTCTGGTGTGTTTAAAGAAATGGTGTAAACTTAAATGAAGCACAGTTCCTGTCTCAGGGAAGTTTAAGCTCTGTGTGGCCAAAAAGAACTTTTCCAGAGGTGTGAGGCTGAGGTTCTGTGGGAGTTTCAAGGTGTGTTTTGCCCTCTTTGGTGGCCTGCACACCCTTCTGGTCATACACCCGTGGGGTTGTTATCCAGGCTCACCCGAGGAGTTTGGAGGTCGAGCAGCAGATTGGACTTCTCATGATACCAGCCTGAATGAAATGATGTTCGAATGCACTAATGTACGTTTAAATATAAAATCCTGCAGCGTGATTAAGTGTTTAGTGCTCTTTGGCTTTGAGATATTCCTCAGAGCTCTTATTCTAACCACCTACAATTAATAAAAGCAGAATCTGCTTCTTCCTCATGGGCCGTATCACTTTAACAACCACGGGCTGCTGCTGTTGCAGACGCTCATTCATTTTTAACTCCGCTCTGCAAAAGGCCGCCTGTTCTCCTGATGGCTCGTCTGGATGTATCGCTTACTAGAAAACGGGCAGCTGAAAATACTTTTGTTTCATGAAACGAAACTGTAACTTCCCCACTGAACGTCGGCGCTGCTGTTTACCGAGGGCACATTGTGCCTTGGCGAACCCGCCTGACGGGTTTCAGCGCTGCTCAGGTGAGCGCAGTGTGTTAAAGTGCTGTAGGACTCCGTGGGCAGGGACAGACAGACAGACGCTTCAGTGCTGGGGTGGTCTGGCTCTGCTCAGGGGGGCTGAGCTGCCGTTTGCAGCAGCTGGAGTTGTGCTGAGGGGAAATACACACCGAGTTCTGCGAAAATACTCTGTGCTGTTTATTCAAATCGTTCCCTTTCATACTCACATCTTCCCACTTAGCCTGATGGATCCCTCTTTTGAAGATGTGCTCGAGCACTACAAGCAGCTCACAAACCTTAGTCTTTAATGTTTTGAGGAATTTTATCCCGCTTGTGCTCCTAAAACGATCAGTGCAGCAATTACTGACAGCATTCGGGTGGAGGGAAGGAGGAAGTTCCACTTCAGTAAGGAATACAGAAGGTGAGTCAGGATGTACATTGCAAGGTGTGATAATGCCTGAAAGATAACAGGGCTTTTCGCTTAATATACGAGGAAATTGAAGGCTTTTCAAGCTGTGCACGTTCTGGTGCTGCAAATAATGGGCTGGGATGGGAATTAAAGCTGAATCCCGGGGTGCAGAGCGAGCAGTCCCGTGATCCCTCAGCTGAGCTGAATTAACCCGGGCAGTTCCTGTGCAGTGCAGGAGAGGAGTGAGCAGCACAGGCTGAATTAACCCGGGCAGTGCAGGAGAGCAGTGAGCAGCACAGGCTGAATTAACCCGGGCAGTGCAGGAGAGCAGTGAGCAGCACAGGCTGAATTAACCCGGGCAGTGCAGGAGAGGAGTGTGCAGCACAGGCTGAATTAACCCGGGCAGTGCAGGAGAGCAGTGAGCAGCACAGGCTGAATTAACCCGGGCAGTGCAGGAGAGGAGTGTGCAGCACAGGCTGAATTAACCCGGACAGTGCAGGAGAGGAGTGAGCAGCACAGGCTGAATTAACCCGGGCAGTGCAGGAGAGGAGTGAGCAGCACAAACCATGGAGTGTGAGTTCCTTCCTGTGGGAGGAGATGAACGTGAGGAACTTCTGCTCAGGGGATGGTCCCAGCCCTGAGGAGGACAGGGACCCTGCCCCAGCCCCATCCAACAAAACCTGATGGGAACCAAAACTGTTTGTGGGAGTTCTGCAGATGGATTTCTCCTGGTTTTTTCTTCTTTCCAACGGCAAGGATTCAGCTACTTTTTAGTCAACTTGTAAACACGCTTTTCTTGCAGGAGTGGGCTGTAAACTATACTGTGCTGCCTATAAAAATAAATGTGACTTTTTGTAATGCCACCTACCCTGAAGTACCAAATAAAGTTACAGACTCGGTTTGGATGGGAGGGATGTGGAAGAGGACAAGAGGGAGCTGGAAACCAAGTGCTTAAATGGATCTTAACTTTTTAATCTTTACAAAAAGTAAAAATAGGGAGGATAGGTGGTATAAAAGCAGCTTCAGTGGCAAAGGACAGGCTTGACCTGGAAATAGCTGCCAGGAAAACAAGGATCTAACGGGATTCACTGCTGTCAGTGCCAAGTACCAGCAGCTTGTTCAGCAGCCTGGACTTCTGCAGCGTGTGGAAAGCTGTGGTGGATGTACATGATGGGATTTTGCTCTTTTAGCTAATTACTGTGATCAGTCCCAGCATTTGGTAACCCATTATGCTTTTAAACGTGTGCAGACCAAAGAAAGGCATTCTTTGTGCAGGCTTCTAAGGTTCTCTGGCTGTGAAAGTCCTTGCAGTCGGTTTCTGTGAGCTCTGGTAAAAGGTCACGGTTCAGCCCTGGCTGCCGCTTTCCAGATGAAGCAGGAGATAGAGGTGGCATGAGCAGCCAGACAAAGGGAAGCTTTACAGCCTCCCTGCCCTCCAGGCCACTGGGAGCTGTGCTGTGGGCTGCGATGGGAGATTTCCTGCTCTGGAGAAATGGGGGCTGCAGCAAAACTGTTTTCTCTGCTTCCTAATTAACCTTCCTGTTTATATAGCCTTCATATATTCCAGTGGGAGTGGAAAATCCATGGTCATGTTGTAGAAATACAAAAGGAAATGGTGGAATAATAGAACTTTAAAACCTCCCCTTTGGTTTTAATCTCCAGTCTGCTTTGTAGAGGAGTTCAATTTTAAAGCTTCAGTCATAGAAAATAAACAAATCTTTGACTCGGTTGCTTCAGCGAGTTGGTGTGTGGGGATTGACGTCCTTCAGCAGCTCTGGAGTGGACTCTGAACTTCCCTGTGGGGCTGGGAGTGCTTAGACATGTGACTCGGTTAATGTTACAGAGTTTAACTTTTGGGTTAAAAATTGTATCCAGCGAAGCTTCCTGAGGGGGACAGAGCTGCTGAGCCCTTTCCCCGGGCTCAGTGGGGAAAACCTGGCTTCAGGGTGGCCAGGACAGCTCTGAACAGAGTGGGAAAAGGCTGCTCTGCTGTGCTGTGCTTGTCAATCCAAATCTTACTTCGGTGTTCCTAAATAGATATTCTGTACAGATACTCTCTTCTCTTTCTAGGGAGAGTTTTGCTTCAAGTACAGCTTCATTGTGAAATGCAGAATATTTCCAGAGATGATTCAAACTTCATGTTATGCTTTAAATTCGGTTTGGTTTACAGGAAGTTCGTGCTTTGAATGTATTGGCTGTTGGTGCATCTTGTCTGAAATTGAATTTTCAGTTGGGCTCTATCTTTTCTTAAACTGACACCTGAGAGCTTCTTAGGCAGCATCAGGGAGGGTGTGAATTGTCCCTGTCACCCTGTAAGGTGCCTGTGAAGCCCCGAGCACAGCAATAGTTCTGCTGGGATTTCAATCCTGCTGTAAACTGTAAGTTTGGAAAGGGGGGAGTTTCTGGTGGGATGGGTGAGGTCCCAAGGGCACAGGGAAGTGTCTGAGGCTGGAGTGCAGAGCTGCTCCTGCAGCTCCTAAACAGGAAGCTCCTGTGAATCGCTTTAATCAGCCAGGCAGGAGTGTTGGCTGGCAAGGAAGCGCTCATCTCTGAGCTGATGTGGCTGTTAATTCCCCGTGGTTAACTTTGATTAAATGTGGATTTGCTTCCTACAGAAGGTCTCCCTCCGCTGTTAATGAAAGTAACTGCTTGGTGTTTATGTGCTGTTCACAGACCATTTCCTCGGGCATGGAGAGGAAGGAAACTGTTCTGAGTAGGAGAAAATCCGAGCTGCATTCAGTTTCCTTCCCAAAAGAAGAACCAGCTCTTGCTGTGCTAAGCACAAATTTGTTATCTGCGGGTCAACTGGGAAAAGTTTGTTTAACGCTGACACTTTGTGCAGATGAGCCATCCCATAACAATGGGGAGCAAAGTACCCGAAGTGGTCAGCTGCATGAATTTTGCAAGCAAAAGTTCGAGAACAGCAATTAAAGCTAAAATCTCTGAAAGAATATTTAAAGGATTTCAAGCCCTTCAAGCTGAGTCATTTCATGAGCACTGAGTTTTGGCACATCTGTTCATCTTTGTGTTGCTTCAGTACGGGGAAAATGTTCAGTGCTGGCTGGGGTGTCCATAAATGATTCACATTATCTCTTACTTTGCTTTTCTTGTGGTTTTTTATGTCGTGGTCAGAACACAACTGTTGGTAACTCATGAGTGATACTCTTGATCTTTTCTCCTCCAGACTTCACTGGCCAGTGAGAACACACCTGAACCATGGGAAATATTTTTGCAAACCTCTTCAAAGGCCTTTTTGGCAAAAAAGAAATGCGCATTCTAATGGTTGGCCTGGATGCTGCAGGAAAGACAACTATTTTGTACAAACTTAAACTTGGTGAAATAGTAACTACTATTCCTACTATAGGTAAGGGTTTGATGTTTCTCTGACCGATGGCTTGGAAATTTGGGTCTCAGCTGCTTTCAGTGACCTGTCTGTCAGAACAAACGCTTGTTAAATCCATGGTGTGGAAGTGGCACAGCCAAATATTCTGCCATGGGGGAAGATTGTGACTTTTTTGTCGCTCCCCTCCCCTATCAGTCACTTGGGGAATGAGCCTTTGTGGGCCACAGAAAGGCAGTTTGTCACCCAGCTGTTGGGGCATCCTGTCAGTCAGACTGAGCAGACTGTTCACCTTTTTTTTGTCTTTTTATTGGAAGGCATTGAGATTTGCAGTTCTTAAAACCCAGGGGAGCTTGGGGTTTTTTTGTGTTTGGATGGGGGGAAAGTTGTTTCTCTGGGGTTTATTTTTTGGTTTCTCTGGGGTTTATTTTTGTTTCTTTGGGATTTTTTGGGGGTGGTTTTTGTTTGTTTTGGGAGGGGGTTTGTTTGTTTGGGGGGTTGGTTTGTTTGGGGGGGGTGGTTTGGGGTTTTTTTGTTTGTTTGGGGGGTTTTTTTGGTTTGTTTGTTTGGGGGTTTGTTTGTTTTGGGAGGGGGTTTGTTTGTTTGGGGTTTCTTTGGGGGTTTGTTTGGGGTTTCTTTGGGGGTTTCTTTGTTTGTTTGAGGTTCTTGTTTGTTTGGGTTTTTTAAGGCAACATGGTTTGTTTTTTGTAACTGCTCAGATAGCAATTAGAGTTGTTCATTGGGGTGATGGTGGCAGCAGGACCAGCTGGTTTTGCTTCGAGAGCTCCAGCACAGGATTCTGCTGGTTTAAAGTCATTCCACTTTTAATTGACCTTTTTAAAATGATCACGGTCTGAGAGTGTGCCCTGCTGAATGCAGCAGTTATGTTTAAGTGAGATCTGTGCCACGATCTCTTTCAGGTTTCAATGTGGAAACGGTAGAATACAAGAACATCAGCTTCACAGTGTGGGACGTGGGTGGTCAGGACAAGATCAGACCCCTGTGGCGCCACTACTTCCAGAACACACAAGGTGAGCCCACACTCCTGATTCCCTGCTCTCCACGGGCTAGGAGAGCTTTTTGGCTGTCTTCACTAAGTTAATTTTGCAGGTTTCTTGGAGGGGAGTGGAAATATTTGTTATTATAAAAGGTGTGTTTGTGTGCCTCTCTGGCTTTTCTCTTAAGCCGCCGCAGGTTCAAAGAGGGATGGGAAGAATTCCAGAAACCAGTCTTCCTTGTCCTTGTGACTCAGAGCCAGTTCAGGAGTTTGTTTTTCCTTCTGTCAGCGTCGCAGCTCTGCCCTCGCTTCAAAGCAGAGTCTTTACTTGAAGCTCTGCAGCCCCATGAACTGGGAGTTTGTCACTTGTGTCACTGCTGGGCCTTTTTCATGTGCGTGTCTTTAAATCCTGTCACAGCACTTCAGGGGCTGCTGCTCCCTGGAAAATGCCACGTGGTTTTGTAGACAGAGTACCCAGGTGGCAAAAACAAATGCAAACCAACGCCAGTTTTCACCAGCTCGCAGCAAGAACAGACTTTCTCTCAGACACGAGACTTCAAGTTTATTTTATCCTTGTTTGCTTCTTTCTAGGTCTGATTTTTGTGGTTGACAGCAATGACAGAGAACGTGTGAACGAGGCCAGAGAAGAGCTTATGAGAATGTTGGCAGAAGATGAGCTCAGAGATGCTGTTTTATTAGTGTTTGCTAACAAACAGGTATGCCCAAGAAATGTGTCTGTGTCTGTCAGAACCCTTGAAAACTTCCAGCATCCTTGTGAGTGCCACATCTTGACCTTGGTTTTCGTATTTTCAGTGTAATGGTAAATAAACTCAGAGTAGATGGCCATTCAGGTATGTGGAAGGGAGAAAACCATAGATTAAATTCTCATCTGAAAGGAGCATCCTTGTAAACAGTCTGGGCTAAGAGATTTTCAGTTTTAGTGAAAACCAGTTTGATTTTTAAGGTTGACATGGCTCAATTACAGCACCTGCCCAAACTTCCTCTGGAGAGGAATGCTGGAATACCAGAACCTCCCTGAATTCCTCATTTAGGCTGTTTGAGGGCACTGCTGGTGTTGATGGAGCATTGGAGTTTTAATGAGCTGGGCTCTGCCAGGCCTGAGTTAGCTGAGTTCTGCCTTTATTGCTTGTGGAGGTCTTGGCAGCTTAACCCCAAATGTGACGGGCCTGAAATGTGAGCAGGAAATGTAAAGAGGGAAAAATACCCTGCTGCACTGATTGCCCAGCCTCAGCTGGGAAGGGTGAAGGTGCCACAAGTCCTGTCCAGGAGCAGGAAAGGTGGGCTCTAGGGAAGCTGTGCTCAGCAGAGTAGCACTGGGTGATAAAAGTTGATCTTAAATCATACCTGCAGGCACAGAAAGGCTACTCCTGAGTGGAAACAGGGGCTGATTTTACAAACTGGGGCTTTTAATTCACTTGAGCAACACACAGATAATATATTAGAATTTGAGGTGGGTTTTACAAAGTTTTAGTTCTTTAAAAGACCCTGGATGAACAGTCAGGTGTCAGCAGTCATTTGCTTCCAAGTGTTTTGGAGACTCCCAAGGTCTTTCTCACACTATTTGCATTATGCTTTAGTGATTTTGAAATGTGGACTTGGAATTGTGAGCAGTGTCAGCACTGGGGGAATGGCTGGATCCAGGCATCAGCTGTCTGGCTGCCCTGTGAAATATTCCATAATGTTGATTTAGATTGGCTTGTTAAACCTTTGGGGCTTTTTGTCAGTGTTGGGGAAATGGCTGGAATGTCACAGTAATCCACTGGGGTTTAGAGGAGAAGTTCTGAGAGCTCTTAGCTTTAAAGCTGGTGGTGGAGGAGCGGGGAATGACTGTTGTTGCTTCCCTCAGGACCTGCCGAACGCCATGAATGCAGCAGAAATCACAGACAAACTTGGACTGCATTCTCTTCGTCACAGGAACTGGTACATCCAGGCCACCTGTGCCACTAGTGGAGACGGTCTCTATGAAGGACTGGACTGGTTGTCCAATCAGCTCAGAAACCAGAAATGAAACCATAAACCTTCCTCTTCCCTCTTTTTCCACCCCTCCCTCTTATCTCCTCCTACTCGCCCTTCGCTTTACTCTAATGTGGCAAACTGTGCTACTTTGTGGTATTGAGTGCCGGAAGCTGTTTTCATTTCTTTTTGTCACAGTATATATTGCATCATGCTGTAAATGTGGCAAATACAAGCCTGAAAACAGTTAGGTTTCTTATTTAATGTAAATAGTTTTTGTTTCCAATGAGGCAGTTTCTGGTACTCCTATGCAATATTACTCAGCTTTTTTTATTGTAAAGAATCGAGTCACTGTTTAGTACCTGGAAGGGAATTCAGTGGGTTAATAACGTAAGGGTTGCCAGTGGTCCTTGTGCAGTAGAGCTGGATTCCATCTTGGTTGGGTTGTGAGATCTGTGAGATCCATTTTGGTGGTTGGTTTTTAACCTGAATTCTGTATTTTTTTAAATAGACAAGGAAAAGTAAAAACACTTCAAACACACAAATGTTTGACATCGCTTCTGCTGCTCCAGCTCTAACGTGGTGACTCTTGATTCTTTTGAGAGGGTGAAGCAATGACTGACACCCAATTAGCTTCATCTGCTTAACGAACAGATCATAATTAGTAGATCTCTGGCTCTTTCTGTAGCTCGTAGTCTGTGCTCATCTTCGTTCACAACAGTTCAGAGATTTGCTGGGCCTGGTTTAGATGAGCTTTGCAGACTCATGCTAAACATCTGACTTTTGGTTCAGGTGAGATTTCTCGTTTCCATTGAACTTGAATCATTTCCAGAAGTCGACATTTTTAGCCTGTCATATTTGTCAAAAAGTGTTTTGTACTTTTCTTGTGCGTAAACCACTCCAGGAGGCAAAACCTTTCCACAGGAAGCACAGCCTGTCCTAGTCCTAAGCTCTATAGGCAGAAAGTACTGTACTTAACGTAAGAATTGCCATGAAAAACACCAAACATCTATGTATAGTGTCTAGGGAAAAAAAAACAACAAAAAGCATGAGAGTTTGGAGAGTCATTCCACTCTACGAGTATTCAATCCCATTTTGGAACAATCCCATATCTGTATATGTGTGAAAACCCTTGGCATCCCTCATACTGCAAGGTTCAGATTTGCCATCAGAAAAATAAAAAAAAGACCTCTTTACTTTTCTTTTGTATTTTGATAAACACTGAAGAAGCTGGAGCTGTTAAACTTTAACTCGAGGAACTATCAGAACTGGTTTATTTAGTGTTGTGGAAACCTTTATTGCTTTCAATACACAACTAGTAATCAACTGTTTTGTATACTTGTTTTCAGTTTTCATTTCGACAAACAAGCACTGTAATTAAAGCTATTAGAATAAAATCTCTTAACTATTTCATGTTTTTTATGCCTTGCTGTTCATTCGATCATCTTGGCAGAATCATAATTAAATACTTGTTGAATAAAAAGTTTCATGAAACTTGCACTGGTATCGTGTTGGTTTGTATCATCTCTGTGCAGGGGATCCAAAATCCAGGCAGCTTTTTTGCACGAAAAGTTGAGGATATCTCCTGTATTTTCCAAGAAATGAATCATTCCTGGCTGGAAGCCTGCAGGTGAAATTGTGGGTGGGGTTTGTTGCCTCTGGGGCAGCACAGCTCGAGCTTCTTGAGTAGCCCCATCAGTTCCCCCAGCAGGCTGTTCCTCCTGCTGCTCCCAGTTCATTACAGCATCTCCGGATTAGCAGTTTTGTGGGGCAAAAATAGGAATTCTGCCTTCCTAAGTGCTTTGTTTTGCATTTTCCCTTTCTGCAGTTCCCTGTGGATGTGGGACAGAGCTCCTCCTCCGGGCGATCCTCCTGCCTTCCTCCCCAGTGCTCAGCTCGGGCTGCTGTCCTGGCTGCAGCTGCAGATCCCCCAGTGCACAGGCTGCAGAGCTGCAGGATGGAAGGTCTGCCCTGCAGGTTAGAGAGCAAATCCCCTGGGGGGAATCCTGGGGCTGGACTACAGGGTAAATAGGGATCACAAACCTCCTGCAAGTCAGGAATCCACCTTGGAAGTTCAAGCTGTGAATCAGGATATTTGCATCCCTACTAGGGCAGGACAGCTCTTTATTCCTGTTCTGGGAGGGAATTGGACTTGAAGGGCCAGCTGGGTTCGGATGCTGCTCCTCTGCATACAGAATCTGCTGTGGAAAAAGGGAACGTGGTGATGTCACCAGAGCTGTGCCGTGCCCTCTGCTCCGGGCAGCACAGGCCTGGCTCTGTCCCAGCCTCTCGGCCTGGACGTTTGGCCACCCAGCAGCTGGGCAGGAGGTGGCTCAAGCCCAGGACAAAGGGTCCTGCAGTGCCCCAGGGACTTGGCAGCAGCTGGCCAGGGAGGCTTTGGGGTGAGCAGGGCTGGGGCTGGGCTCCTTTACCCTCCGCCCCCTCACTTTTGGCTTCCTGCGTTACAGGAACAGGGGAGAGCAGGAGAAAGCCCAGGAGAAATCCCAGGAGAGCTGAAATCCCGGGCTGGCAGTGCGTGGCCCCTGTGCACGGCGCTGGGCACACCAACGCCCCGGCCCTTTGCTGGGGAGCTGTGCCTGCAGCTCCCCCGGGCCCTGCCCTGCCACCCCTCCATCCCAAAGCTTGGGAGTGAAGGAGGGACGTGGGAGCCCATGGAGGGAGCAGGACTCTGGGCTTTGTGGTTTGTTCTCTGCTTGCTGTGCTGTTTCCACTCTCCCATTGCTCCCTTTTCAGCCTCTTGCCCAGTTCCCATTAGGCACAGACCTGCTCTGGGATATTCCCAGTGGGTTCCAACCCCCAAACCCCCCAAACAAACAAAAAACACCAAACAAAAAAAAAACCCCAAACAAAAAACCCCCAACAAGCAAAAAAAACAAAACCCAATCAAACAAAAAAACCACCAAACAACCCCCCAACAAACAAAAAACTCCCAAACAAAAAACCCCAAACAACAGAAAACCCAAACAAAAAGCCCCCAACAAAAAACCCCAAGCAACCAACACCAAACAAACCAAAACCCCCAAATAAAAAAACCCCAAACAAACAATAAACTCCCAAACAAAAAAAAACCCCAACAAAAAAAACCCAAACAGAAAAAACAACTAACAACCCCCAAACAAACAAAAAACTCCCAAACAAAAAACCCCAAACAAACAAAAAACTCCCAAACAAAAAATCCCCAACAAACAATAAAAACCAACTTAAAACAAAAAACCAAAGAAACAAAAAGAAAACCCAAAGAAACCAAAAAATAAACCCCAAAGAAACCCAAAATCCCAGGGAGGTGACCCCGAGCTCAGCCTGGTGAGCAGCAGCAGGAGCAGGGCTCCTGGCCAGGGAGTGCACGGGCTCGGGGTGCCCCAGCTGTGCCCTGGGCATCCCTGGGGCGGAGCAGGAGCAGCCCTGGTGCCAAGGGGCCGTCACCCCAAAAATCACGTTGGGGTGGGGATCACCGAGGGCTGTGCCAGCTCCGCAGCATCTCCCAGTGCTGGGACAGAAGGGCTTTGTGAGCTCCCGAGCGCGGTGCCACTGGGCTCGTGTCCACCGAGGCACACAAACCCTCCCTGTCTTCAATGCAGCGTTAATTACACAAACGAGGCCCTTGTGCTTGGCAGCGATGCTCCGGGGCCGCTCGGGACACCCCCTTTCCGTTGGGATCAATATTTCTATTTATTGGTGTCAAATTCTGCTCTTTCAGGACAATCAAGTGCTGAGGGTTCAGTCCTGCAAGGGAAGGGAGTTTGCTGCTCCCTGGGGTGAGGGGATGTGGCCAAGGCAAAAGCCCGTGGAAGACACCTGGTCCCGTCCACTTTCTCCCTGTAAGCTGAGGAATTATTGAGGTGTCCAAGGCCAGGTGGGACAGGGCTTGGAGGGGAAGGTGACCCTGCCCCTGGCAGGGGGACTGGAACTAGATGAGCTTTGAACTCCCATCCATGCAGCTGATGAACTCAGGGAATCTTTAAAGAAAGAAACTCTTCAGCCACTGCACTACAAGGGCAGGGAAAGAAGACAAAACCCCATGATAATAACAATAATAATAATAATTATCTCTTCCAAAGTCTCTATCCATAAACACGAGGTATCCACAGCATTTTCAGCACCACAGCCAGCCCTCACCCACAGCATCCTCCGTGCCCAGTGCTGCCTGGATGGATTTCAGGGGGTGAGGAGAAGGGTGCCCGGGCCCCGCTGCCCCAGGGGAAGGGCTGGCACCACAGCCTTAACGCCCCTGCCACACTGCCCCGGCACCCGCGGGACGGCGGCGCCTTTCATGTCATTGCTTTAAAAATAGAAATCTACGGGAGACGTCCCTGACACGAGCCCAGGCTCCCTCTCAGTCCTCCGAGTCGGTGTCGTGGCGCTGCCGGAGCCCGCGGGCCGGGGGGGAGCGGGACCTGCTCCTCTTCCTGCCCTTCCTCCGGGGGGACGGGTGGCGGCCCCGGCCGTCCCTGCTGTCCCCGCTGCGGCTGCGGCGGCGGGCGGGGCTCCGGGCGGGGCTGCCGCTGCTCGCCGAGGATTCCGTGTCGTGCCGCCGCCGGCCGCCGTGCCGCGGCGCCGCCGAGTGCTGCGGCGTTTTCCTGCGGTGGTGCCTGCGGGGACAGGGGGGAAGTGACAGAGGGGACGCCAACGAGGTGATTCTGGGGGTGAAAAAGGGATTTTGGAAAGCCGGGAGATGCCAACGGGGCATCCTGATGCCAGCCATGACCACGCGGCTCTCCCGAATCCTCCCTCCCGTTTTGCTGATGCCCTATCCTAACCCAGCTACCTCTTATCCCGATCCGGGGAAGAATCGGAGGATGATGGGGCAGCATCCTTCTTGGAATGCTTCTCCTTGTCCTTCTTCTTCTCCTTCTTATGTTTCTTCTTTTTCTTGTTCTTTTTCTCCTTCTTCTTCTCCTTTTTGGATTTTTTGCTGCTCTCAGGTCTGCAGATCAAGCCATGAGAATCCCTGCACTGTGCATCCCTCTGGCTCCAAAATCTCATCCCCATCCCACCACATCCCTCCTTTGCCAAAGAGAAGCCCACAGAGGCTTTTGGGGATGATTCAGAGATGCAAAACAAGCCCAGTGCCAAACAGAGCCATGGAAACATTTTGTTAAATATTTCCCATAAAAGCCAGGGCACTTCTGGTGGTTTCCCACCAAAGTGGGAAAAATCCTCACCGTTTCTCCTCCACCTTCTCCTCCTTTTCCTGCTTCCTCTTGGAGACACATGTCTCTGGGCTGCTGGAGACTTTCTGGTGCTAGGGTTGGAGAGGGGGAGAAATACAGAGTGAATCCATGAGCCCGTAGCTTGTAATTACAAGACAAAGGGTTTTTCTCCCTTTAGAAATTAAACTTAGAAAAAAAATTAAATTAATTTTTGGGGAAAAATTAGAACACCCTTAAAAATTAAAGCCCCACAAATGACCTCTGTGCCAAGAGGACACAGGAAACTCCTGCAGGTCTCTGTGCTACAGTACCCAGGTGGTTTTTTAGATAAAATATTCCGAGTGAGGGCATTGCTTTTTGCCTTTTTCCATCTGTTTTTGACCCTTCCAAGGCCAGTGTGACTGGCACCGTACCGTGAAGACCGAGAGCCCCATCTTGGCCGCCTCTCTGTCCTCCTTGGAGAGCATCACCCTGCCAGCACTGCCACTGCAGAGACACCACAGAAAAACCATAAAGACGCTAAAATCAAACAAATGGTTCTGAAACTGCTGCGGGATCCTCCCTCTCGCCTCACCTGGAGCTGCCCAAACCCACCACCCGATCCACGTCCTTCTCGTCCCGCTCGCCGCCGTCCCTCTTGCACACCTCAGCCAGGTCCTGTGGGGATTGGGGACAGTGTCCCGTGTGTGTCCCCAAAACCAGAGCCCGGGGGACACTGGGGGGACGTGCGGTGCCCCGTTACCTCTTTGCTGAGGCCCGTGGGCTGCCTCTTCAAGCTCTTGTAGCCCCTGTAGAAACAAGAGCGGGTGACAGCTGTGGGGACACGCGGCTGCTGGTTTTTGGGGTCTTTGTGGGGTGGGGACTCACAGCGCTGCCATCATGGCCTCCTGCTCGGCCAGGCGGACTGCAGCCAGCTCTTCCTCCCGGGATAGTGGGGGGCCCGTGTCCTTCTTGCCCTTGGCATACCAGGTCAGGTCCTTGCCCTTCTGCCACCGCCCCACCGGCGCCATCAGGGAGTTCCCTGTGGGGAACGGTGACCCCCCACAACATGACGGCACCCCGAAAGCACACGGGGGCCAGGGAGGGTGGGATCTGAGCAGGATCAGCCCTTACCCAGGTAATTCTCACGCTGTTTGTCTGTCTTGACATCCTCCCAGCTGAACTGGTCCTGGCCCCCCCGGACGCCGCCCCGGGAGGAGCCGAACATGGCGCCGCACCCCGCAGCGGATTCGGGGGATCCTGGGCACCTGCTCAGAGATCAGCCCTGGCTTCAGCCCCTCCAGATCCTCCAGCAGCCCTGCTGGGGCTCCTGGAGGTGCAGCGAAGCAAATCTGACCCCCCAGGGGTGAGTGGGATACCCAAAAGCCTTTGTGGGGGTGTTACAGGCTGGCACAGGGGGGTTTATGGCTGCAGGTGGGAAGGGGTGCATGGCTTGAGGAGGGTCCCAGCCTGGGGGAGGCTGCTGGGTGAGGAGGGGGGTTAGGGCAGCCCCAAGAGGGGCCAGAGCCTCAGGCAGGGTTTGGGGCCAGCAGTGGGGCAGCCACGGCTTGGGGGTTTCAGGCTCTGGGAAGGGGTTGCAGAGGAAGGGGGACTCAGAGCCTGTGGGGGAGAGTTTAGGACCAGCTGTGGGAAGGCTCCTCTGCGAGGAGGTTGCAGCGCTGATGGAGGGGTTTGGAGCCCGCATGGGGGTTCTGGGCTTCGAGAGGGAGGGGCCATGGCCTGGGGGGCTCAGGGTCTAGGAGGGGGTCCACAGCCTGGATGGGATGAGAGACGGAAGAAGGGGACACAGCCTGGGTGGGATGAGAGATGGAAGAGGGGGACACAGCCTGGATGGGATGAGAGCTGGAAGAGGGATCATGGCCTGGATGGGATGAGCTGGAAGAGGGGATCACAGCCTGAATAGGATGAGAGATGGAAGAGGGGTTCACAGCCTGGATGGGATGAGCTGGAAGAGGGGGTCACAGCCTGGGGAGGGGCTGGGCATTACACGGCCTGCAGGGGAGGTTGTGCAGCCCGAGAAGAGGCTGCACGGCCCGGGGCGGGACGTTACCTGAAGGAGACTTTCAGGCTCTGGGAAAGGCTTCAGGGCCGGGGGAAGCTGCAGGACCTGGACGCTGCAGGGCCTGAGGTGGGAGCTTGCCCGTCCCCGAGGCGTGTGAGAGCAGCTCGGGGCGGTTCCCCGCAGCCCAGACCTCTCCGGGTTGGGGAGTGCGAGGACCGGGCGGGCAGGACCCCCGGAGCCCCCAAATCCCAAAATCCCCAATCCAAAATCCCAAATCCCCAATCCCAAAGCCGCCCCCGCTCCCCTCACGCACCTCCGGCCGCCGAGCGCGCGCCCGCCCCGCCGCTACCACTGCGGGCACCGCCGGAGGGGGGGGACACACGGGCGCTACCACCGCGCCGCGCAGCGCGGGGGGGAACCCCGCCGAGCCGCACCGCCGCCACACGGCTGTACTCGGGTACTTTTATTTCTACGTTTATTTCTACATTTCAACACTGCTGGTTTCAGCGCTTCACTTCTTCCAGAACTTCTTGTAGGTGTCCAGGTCGATGCCCTCGAAGGTTTCCTCCTCCTTGGCCTTAGGCTTGCTGGGGAAGTGGCGGCGCAGACGGGCCTTGCGCTCGGCTTCGGGCAGCGTGTTGCTGTCCAGGGGCATCTGGGGACACAGGGTGACACCCCTAGGACACGGCATGGAACCCCTGGGACATGGTGTGAAATCCTAGGGACATGGCGTGAGCTCCCAGGATGTGGTGTGGAGCCCTGGGACAAGGCATGAGACTCCTGGGACATGGGGTGAGATTTCCCAGGTACAGGCATGAGCTCCCAGGACATGGTGTGAGACCCCCAGGACACAGGGTGAGCTCCCAGGACATGGTGTGACACTGCCAGGACACAGGGTGAGATCCCAGGGACACAGAGTGAGCTCCTAGGACATGGTGTGAAGTGCTGGGACAAGGCATGAGACCCCTGGGACATGGTGTGACACCGCCAGGACACAGGGTGAGACCCCCAGGACACAGGGTGAGCTCCCAGGACATGGTGTGACACCGCCAGGACACAGGGTGAGATCCCAAGGACACAGAGTGAGCTCCCAGGACATGGTGTGAGACCCTCAGGACACAGGGTGAGCTCCCAGGACATGGTGTGACACCGCCAGGACACAGTGTGAGCTCCTAGGACACGGTGTGACACCCCCAGGACACAGTGTGAGCTCCTAGGACACGGTGTGACACCCCCAGGACACAGTGTGAGCTCCTAGGACACGGTGTGACACCCCCAGGACACAGCACAAGCTCCCAGGGACATGCTGTGACCGCCCAGAACCCATCACCAAACCCCAAGACAAGGCGTGACCCCCCCACCCTGGCCACATCCCCGTGCCCCGGGCCAGCCCCGCTCGCAGCCCGCGGCTGTGCCGGTACCATGAGGATCCTCTTGGGCTCGCCGTAGCGCAGGCGGGCGGTGGAGCCGTCGGTGCTGACGAGCAGCAGCGGGTAGCGGCGGCCGTAGCGCTGCCGCTGCAGGTGCCCGATGGCGGCGCGGTTGGAGTTGCTGCGGGCGCAGGAGGCGGCCCGGAGGCGCAGGGCGCTGGCGGGGGAAGGTGGCAGAGAGGCGGTGTCACCGTGAGGGCGAGCGTGTCACCGTGAGGGCGAGCGTGTCACCGTGAGGGAGAGCTCCCGCCCGCACCGCGGGCAGCCCGCGCTCACCTCAGCGCACGGCTCGCCGCCATCGCAGCCCGCCCTGAGAGCGACGGGGCCGGCTCACGGAGCAGCTGACACAGCCTGGGGACACCCTGGCGACAAGGAAAGGGGCTGGGGGGGTGACACCGCCGTGCCGCCATCGCTGTGAAGCTTCCACACGCCCTCCTCAGCGCGGGGCAGCATCATGACAGCGCCCGCCATGGTGTGGCTCCCCCCGCCCCCGCAATGGTTCAGCCCCACGTATCCACGTATCCCCCCCGCTCTCGCCATGGTTCAGCCCAGCTAGGTTCCCCCCATTCCCGCCATGGTTCGGCCCAACCACGTCTCCTCCCCCACATGCACCTTGGTTCAGCCCTCCCGCCTCTCTCCGACCGTGGTTCAGCCCCACTATGGTCCCCCCCATTCTCGCAATGGTTCGGCCCCACATCTCCCCCGCCCTCGCCATGGTTCAGCCTCGCTATGGCTGCCCCCATTCCAGCCACGGTTTAGCCCAACCACGTCTCCCCCTGCCCAGCCATGGGTCACTTCCATGATAGCTCCCCGCTCTCCCCGTCATGGTTCAGTCCCATCATGCCTCCCCCCACACCCACCTTGGTTCAGCCCTCCCACCCCTCTCCAACCATGGTTCAGCCCCATTATGGCTCCCGCCACCCCATCGTGCTTCGGCCCAACACCGCCCCCCCTCCGCTCCGCCGTGGTTCAGCCCATGCTGCCCCCTCCGTTCTCCCCCAACTCCCTCCCCCCCATTACAGCCCTGCCGGTGCTGCCCCCCCCCCCGCACCATCATGGTTCAGCCCCTCGCTCACCCCCCCCGCCCGGCGCGGCGCGTGGTCCGTCCCGCCGCCCCGCACTCACGTGACGGCGCGCGCCCCCCCGGGCCCCGCCCCCCCCGCGGTGACGTCAGGCGCGCGGCGGCGGCGGGCGCGCGCGGGGGCTGCCGGGACCGCCCCCCCCCTCCCCGATCCCCTCATGATCCTCGGGCGGATGCGCGGGGCGGGGATCGCCCGGGCGGGTGAGCGGGGATGGGGCCGGGGCTCGCATCCTCGGGGGCACGGGGTGCCGAGACCCTCGCAGGGGACGTGGACGCAGGGGTTGTGACCAGCCCGAGGAGCTCCGTCACTCACAGGGGTCCTCGGCTGAGTGACCTCGGGGCGTTCAGCCCCTCACGGGGGCTTGGAATGAGGAGTCCTGGCCGGCTCTGGGGTTCTCATCCCCTCACAAGGGCCCTTTGGCTGAGGGGGCCCAACCTGCCCTGGGGTGGCGAGCTTCTCACGGGGTTCCTCTGCTGAGGGGTCCCGGGGTGCTCAGCCCCTCCTGGGGGTTCTGCACTGATAGTTCTGGCTGGCAGTGGGGTGCTCAGCCCCTCCTGGGGGCTCTGCATTGCGGAGTCCTGGCTGGCCTTGGGGTGCTCAGCCCCCCCACAAGGGCTCTGCATTGAGGAGTCCTGACTGGCATGGGATGCTCAGCCCCTCCTGAGGGCTGTGCATTGAAGGGTCCTGGCTGGCCTTGGGGTGCTCAGCCCCTCACAAGGGCTCTGCATTGAGGAGTCCTGGCTGGCATGGGGTGCTCAGCCCCCCACAAGGGCTCTGCATTGAGGAGTCCTGGCTGGCCTTGGGGTGCTCAGCCCCCCACAAGGGCTTTGCCTTGAGGAGTCCTGGCTGGCCTTGGGGTGCTCAGCCCCTTTGGGGGCTCTGCACTGAGGAGTCCTGGCTGGTCTTGGGGTGCTCAGCCCCTCACAAGGGCCGTGCATTGAGGCATGGGGTGCTCAGCCCCTCACAAAGCCCTTGGGCTGAGGGGTCCCAGCTGGCCCCAGGCTGCTGAGTGCCCCATGGGGGTCTCAGTCCCTCAGCTGGGGGTGCTGGGACATTGAGGTGCCGAGCTGGGGGTGCTGATCCCCCACAGCACCCCCTGGATGATTCCCCCCACCCAGCCCTGAGGAGGCTGAGCTCTCCCTGCTCTGTCCTGCATGTCCTGTGTTATCCGCGTGGGATGGCAGAGGGTGGGACAGGTCACAGCCCCACGGGGCTGTCCCCAGGCTGGCTGTGTGCCCTCCCCAACGTCCACAGCGGGTCCCCGTGGCTGAGCTGCTCCGGGGTGGCTCTGAGGTGTCCCTGGCTGGATAAAGCAGACAGGGGTGTGCTTGTGGGGTTTGTGGGTGCTGTGGGCTGGGGTGAGGTTAGAGGGCTTTAGGGATAAGCATCCCTCTGGTATGCTAAAACAAACACCTGTGGGGAAGCGGGTGGTAAAACCACTCCTGTGTGAGCTTCACCTCTCTAGACCAGGTGGGTAAACTGGTTTTATCCTCCTGCTGGGTCCAGCTCCTCTGCTCTGGGAATAATGGGTTTGGAGCTCCCTGATTTCTGCAGTGACCTGGAGCAAGTGCTTGGTGTTCTGTCTGCAGCATCACCGCTCCCTGCGAGCCAGGGCTGCAGCCATGGAGGGGCTAATTAGTGCTCTGTAGGTAATTATTTGCAGGAGAAAGGTGGCTGAGCTCCAGCTCCGTCCTGCTGTGGGATGCTCTGCTCCTCACAGAATCACAGGATGGGTTAAGCTGGAAGGTTGGAACCTCCCTGTCTGTCACAGCAGGAGCTCTCTCCCTTTTTGGAACCTGTCCCAAATCTTACAAAGGTGGGGGTGGCACCTTTATGACAAACCTGCTAAAAATAGGGGGTGGGATGATAATCCTAATCCAGGAGCCCTTTCTCAAGGCTCCAGGGAAACCGTGCTTTAATCTTCTTTTCTTCTTCATAAGGTGGCTTTGCCTTCCCTGCAAAGCCTCTCTGCTAATCAGTTTTAATTTGTTTAACTCTTGTGATGTCTGTCCTTTGCTCCCCTGGTTGCGTTGCCACCTGCGAGGTGAAATCCAGGGTGAGTTTAGCAGCACAAGCAGGCCAGGGGCCATTCCTCACCTTGGGGACAACCTCCTGTGACCCCCTCATCTTTCTGCAGCCCTGAGGGGTTTATGTGGCTGTTTGTCCTCAGGCCCAGGTGTGGCAGCTAATTAATATTGTTAATTAGTCGGGCTGTTCTCTTGCTGATCAACTCTGCAGGGGTTTTGGTGGATTAGGCTGGATCCCAGCCCATTTTTAGGAACCCCTCCGTGCTGGATGTTTGCAGATTGGCTGCTCTGAAAATGCCAAAAATCTGACAAATGGGGGAATCAAAAACTGAGCTTCTGCCTCAAATAAATACACCTCTGTGCCATATGTGATGCACCAGGGCAATCCTGGAACCAAACACGAGAAGAAAAGCCCCATATCCACCAGATCTGGGGTTTGGGGGGTTTCTTGTTGCTTTACCTGTGGGGTTGGAGGGCTGTGGTGTTTGGGGAGCAGGGAATGAGGGCAGGAACACCGTGGGATTGCCCTGGGAGGTGGGGCTGCTCCATCCCTGCGAGGCTGGACAGGGCTGGGAGCAGCCTGGGACAGTGGCAGGTGTCCCTGCCATGGCAGGGGTGGCACTGGATGATCCTTAAGGTCCCTTCCAACCAAACCAATCTGGAATTGTGTGGAATTCCCGGTTTGCCGTCTTTCCTGCTGTGAGGGCCCTGCTCCGTGCTGGGATCCCGTGGCAGTGGAAACGCCTTCTGTTCCCCCTGCAGCAAGGGAAGGGATTCACGAGGGAGGCGGGAGGAAACACCTGCAAGGCTTTGGGTTTATTTTCAGCTGTTTTGAAAGAAGTGAGACGCGATCACACCCCAGGTGTCTTTTCTCTTAGCTAGGAGCATTTTGGGGAAGGAAAAGGGAGTGAAATGGGGGAGTGGTTTGATCTGTGAGCAGGAGGAGGAGGAGTTTTCCTGTCGCCTTCGTGGTGGTGGAGCTGAGGTGGAGCTGTGTGCGTTTGGTGCAAAGGAAGAGCAATGCTCCTGCAGAAGGAAGTGCCTGGAAGTGCTCCAGGTTGGATGGAGCTCGGAGCAGCCTGGCCTGGTGGGAATTGTCCTTGCCACGGCAGGGTGTGGAATTCGATGGTCTGGAAGGTCCCTTCCAACACAAACCATTCCAGGATCCTACACAGACTAAATCCTGGTGACTGCAGGGACAGGAGCAGCTTTGCTGTGTCCATAATCCCAGCCCAGCAAGGGCTGGCACCCCTCAGCCTTCTGGGGGTGCTGGCTGCGGCTTTGCCCCCCAGGAGAGCAGGGAGTGGAGGAGGAACCAGGGGGAGATTAAAGCTCAGCAGGGTTGTTCTCATTGGCCACCTTCAAATTGCAGCTCGTTAATTAAGGCTTTAGGAGCTCACAAATAGCCCGGCTCTGTCCCCAGGAGCCTGTGCTGCTGCCACTGCTTTCCTTGGCTGCCAGGGAGCACAAGGAAAAGGTAAGGATGTGTTTGCTCCCAGCCCATCCCATCCCTCTGCCCCCTTCCCAGTTTGTCTGGGCTTGGATGAAATGATTGGAAGCGATTTGGGCCGCTTTAAATTTCTGCTGGTGTTTGCTGAGGGCAGATGAAATTCTGAGGGAGATGAGGGGAAAGCTCTTTTCCTTCCGGCTGGGATCTAGGACTGGCATTTGTGCACCCAGCACGGTTCTTGTTGGCACAGCTGGGTCCTGGAAGGGAGCCTGGAGCACCTGGAAGTCCAGGCTGGCACCCCGGTGTCATGGTGGGGTTTTGGGGTGCTTGTGGAAGCTGGTGTGTGATGGAGCAGCATTGTCTCGGGGCAGATGTGTTGTGAAGCGCGTTGGGATGCCTGAAGGGGATGAATTTGTGTGGAGTGTTTTCCGAGGAATGCTGAGGGCTCGCCTGATGGATGATGAGGGACAGAGAGGAGGAAATGCTTTGTGCTGCTACGCTGAGTAGCATTTCCCTGGTGCTTTCTTCTGGTGTTGACCATTTAGGTGAAACCTGTGTTTTTTGGAAATTACAGGAGTTTAAGGACCAAGGGAATGGTAGGAAAGCCCCCACAAAACTTCCTAGAGTTTGTTCAACCTTCTGTTTTTGGGGTGATGGAGCCTGATCCGGCACTGTGCTGATGAGATCGGTCCTCCCAAGATTTCACCTGCAGCACTCAGAGCAAAAAAAAAAGAAGGAATAAAGGAATTTCCTTATGGATGATTCTCGACCGTGGGTGTTCGCGCCGCCCACGCTGCCGCTGTTGGCACCTCCTCAGCCTCCGTTAAACCCCGTCCCCTGGCGCAGCCCGGGATGAGCTGCGGTCACCCGAGGATCCTCGGGGGGCGGAGGGAAAAGTTGTGTAATGCTGCGGCTGTCGTGCCGCCCGAGCGAGGAGGGATTTGGGGCCGGGGATGCGTCCCGCTCCCGCAGGCGGGGTCAGGGCGAGGGAGCCCGGCGGGATTAGTCTCTGGTGAGACAGCATTTGGCTTAAGGCTCTTTGAGAAGTGGTGTGTAAGGTCAGGGTGACATTGCTATCAGCTAATTTAAAATGGAAAGGCGTTATCTGCCTCTTGGCTGCTGGCGGCCCGGGCCACACCCAGCCCGGGAGGCTGAGGAAATGAAATCATTGCTTGGTGAAAGTAATTTTTGAAATAGAAAGAACTTGTTTGATTTGTCCCACTCTTTGGTTTGGAAGCTGCTGAGGGATGAGGGTCCCCCTGGTACCCCCTGCACCTTTACACAGCATTTCTTCTTTCTCCCATGTGGATAATTCACCTTTCCTCCTCTCCAGAGACACAGGAACATAAAACCACTTTTTTCTTTTTCTTTTTTTTTTTTTTCCTTTATTTTCTGGCTGAAGAATCAACTGCAGCAAGTTGTGTGGCCCCTGGCTGCATTTTTTCCCACCAGTACCAGGAACTGATCTCTGGATCTCTTTCTTTCTTGCCATGAAACACCTGCAGATGGAGTCGGTGCTTCAGGAAATGTGGGAATGAACCCCTGGCATGTTCATGGCAGTGACTGCACCGAGTTCAGATGCTGTTGCAAGGGTTTGGGGGTTGGTGATAAAAAGTTTTACCTGCAAACTCTGCTTCCCTGTGAGAGGAGGGAAGGGACTGAGACTGTTCCTCTGTTCCATGATTCCAAATGCCACCAGGCACAAAAGAGGATTTTTTTCCTTTTAGAAAGAATTTTCCTTAGGATTTTGGTCCCAGTGAGACCCAGCTGTGAAAACAGCTGGCTTCAATCATCCCAGTGTAGTGGCAGCTGAATCCCAGTTTCCTCCTCCTTTGGGTTACATCCTATGAGTTTAACCTCAGTCTCTTGAGAAATGTTTCTGCACTCCCAGTACTTTTCATCAGCTCTAGGCCTCTGATTTTGCATCATTTCAGCTTTTCCTGCAGAAATTTGTACCCAAGGGTAAAGAATTGGTGCTGTTTTCAGGGGCTGAGCACTCCTGGGGATGCACAGCTGTGTTTCCACGGGTGTTTCTAACCAGACACATTTCTCTGTCTCTCCCCAGTCATGCAGGGACCAAGGCCGGTGGTTCTGAGCGGCCCCTCAGGCGCGGGGAAAAGCACTTTGTTAAAGAAACTCTTCAAAGATTATGAGAACGTCTTCGGCTTCAGCGTCTCCCGTGAGTATCCCGGGCTGGGCTGTGGAGGAGCTCAGAGCCTCCCTCTGTTTACACCCCAAATAATGGTGTCTCATGGTTTGGCTGTGTCCCAGTCTGCCTGCGGGCTCCTGTGTGGGAACCCAGGACATCCCTCTGGGTGCCCTGGATGGCCAGAGCCGCTGGCAGGGGGCTCTGAGACCCTGGCAGCAGCCAAAGACACACGTGGGGTTTGGATCTGAGCCCGTGGAGCAAATCACCAACTCTGTGTGAAGAATTACAAGCCACACACACAAGTTTAGGTGCTGTAGTAGAAGTAGCCACGAAGTGAAAGGAAGGATTTTTGAGTGCTGTACAGGGGGGTTTTAAGCCTTGTACGCAGGGGTCCAAGTTTTGTCCATGGGGGTCAGGGGTTCTGAGATGGAGGGATTTGGGTGTGCCCTGTCCTCTTTCTTTCTCCTTCCCAGCCTCCATGTCTTTGGTGATGTTGGCACTCACAGATTGGTTTAGAGTAGAAAGTCACCATTCAATATAGATAGTAGGCATTTGGGGAAAAAGTACAAACATGGAACACGTAATGTGTGATATAAAAGATGGCAGCAGCCCCTGGGAGGGCAGTGTGCCTTTGTCTGAGCTGCTGAACGGGCCACAGCAGTTCAGGGAGAAGAATCTTTTAGATAACCAACAATAAACAACCTTGAGAACGGACAACAGAGGACTACTGAGTCTTTCTTGGGAGGCACGGGTTGGAGGAGAGACTTTTCCATCTTTCAGGGTCACCCCAATCCAGGACATGAAACCCCACACTCCTGGGGATGTTTAAATAATTATTGGCACCTTTTACTCCTGGTATTGAGTGACGTGTCTCAGCTATGTCTGGAGTAGCACCTTTCCAGGTCTGGTGACTCCCCACATCTCCAAACACAACTCAGAGAGGAAACAAGACTCTTCTGAGTGATTCTTGACTGTGAAAGTACCAAAGTCCCCCCACATTTCTGCTTCAAAAGCTGTTTGATTTTTCCATGGAACTTTGTCAGGTGTTTTTAGATCCATTTCCAAAATGTGTTTTAATGTCCCGACACTTTGTGTACTGTAAAGTAAAACCTGTGCTTTGAGATCTGGATTCACTCCAGCATGAAAGAACAAAACACTGGATGGTTAAAAATCTAATGCTATGGGAGGAGAAAAAACCTGAAAATTATCCATTTTGTGTGTGTGTCATCCCATGCTCCTTATTCAACTGCATCTCTCATCTCACTCCAAACTAAACCTTATTTTCTCCCAAATTACCTCTTGATAGAGATTTTTTTCCTAGAGATCCACGTGCCACTTAGACCTTGGCATTTCTTTGATGCTGCACCACCCGTGGGTGATGTACAGAGTTTACAAGGCTGGTTTTTCTTTCTTTTTTTTTCCTTTTTTCCCCTGCAGATACCACAAGGCAGCCGAGACCCGGAGAAGTGAATGGCAAAGGTGAGCTTGTTGCAGTCAGGTCTGTCTCGTTGGACTCTCCAAATAATTCGGGTTTTCAAAGCCGGGCTCTCATTTTAGGTGCTCTGAATTTGGGTGAATTTGATTTTCCACAGTTCCAGGGAGTTCTGGGGAGATGTCTCCAATGGCCGCTGCTTTGGGAAGCGCAGCTGCTTAATGAGATGGTTTTAGCTGTATTAATTGCTTGTGCCCAGCTGTTTTCTCATGTATTTGCATATTTAAGAAACAACCAAATGAGGTTTCTTCTTCATTTCCAATGACAGTTTTCCCTCTGAAGTGACAGGAAGGAATTTCAACAGAAGATAGAGAAATATTCCTTTTTAGTTAGTTTGGTTTTGATGTTCCCTTTTATCTCCCTCCCTCTCATCCCATTCTGGTCTTTCATTAGAAATCCTTTCAAATGAAAGGCCTTAACGTTCCTGCTCTGATGTGTCCCACACCTGTAGGCAAGGGGCAAGATGTTCCCACTGCTCCAAGAATGGGAAAGGATATGAAAAATGGGGTACAGCAGATTTTTGGCCACACAGAAAACTCCAGAAAGTTTTGAGCAGGTGTTTGGACAGCTGGTGTGGAAGTAGGAAGTGAATTATTGTCTAAAACGCATTTTCAGTGTCCTCTCCCTGTGGGTGTCATTTTGACCATGAACTTTACCTTCAGAATGTTAATTTCTCTCCATTTATCCCGTTTGCCCTTCTCCAGATTATCACTTTGTGACCAGAGAGGAAATGCAGAAGGAAATTGATGCTGGTGAATTTATCGAGCACGCGGAGTTCTCCGGGAACATGTACGGGACAAGGTAGGTCAGGTGTCCCTGCCTGTGCCCCAGGGGCTGGAATTAGATGGTCTTGAAGATCCTTCCCAATCCAAACTCTTCTGGGATTCTAGAAAATAAATACAGAATCTCTCCAAGCCCCTGAGGATGTTCCTGCTCAGATGTGGAATAAATGGGGAGTCCCTCATGCTCAGCAGAAGAGTTGAAGTTCTCACCAATTCCCACCATTCTTTTCTGCTCCCTAAGTCATCAGTGAATTAAAATAAATGAGTGAAAAGCTTGAGGCAATTCCCCGTGTTGGGGAAGAGAAATTGTCTTTACAGCCTATAAAAGCCACCACTTGAAAAACTAAGTGGAGAATGAAGTGCCTCTTGTGACCCAGATGGAGCATCCATGTTCCATCCAGCATCCTTCAGGAGAGTCAGTGGATCTCTGCAGAAGGGAGTTCTCAGTGGGTTTGCTCTTTGCTGAAGGTTGTTTCCATGTTTCACAGAATCCCAGGGTGGTTTGTGTTGGAAGGGACCTTTAAGATCATTGAGTTCCAACCTCCTGCCGTGAGCAAGTAGCTGTTCTCCAGGTGGTGAAACTCTGCCAAGGCAGGAGTTTATGCACATCCCACCCATCCTGTGGGACAGTCACGCGTGATCCATCCCCGCACCTTCCAGCATGGCTTTGCCAGCCTCTCTGGCAGGAGACAGCAGCTCCCTGCTCCACCCGCAGCAGTGACACTTGGAGAAACTCTTGATCAAGAGCAGAGCAGGCTCTGTCCTTTCCTGCCACAGTTTGGGGAGCCCTGTGAGGTTCCCCCGCTGCTGGAGGGGTCACCCCAACACCCCCATGGCTCTCTGACCCCTTCCCTGTGTGCTGTGTCCCCAGTAAAGGAGCTGTGCAGGCCGTGCAGGCCCAGAACCAGATCTGTGTCCTCGACATCGACATCCAGGGCGTGAAGAACATCAAGAAGACGGAGCTGAACCCCATCTACATCTCGGTGCAGCCGCCGTCCATCGAGATCCTGGTGAGCGCCCGCCTTGCTTTGCCGTTAGCACTTAGAGGTAATCAGCTCTGCAGCCACGGCTGCCCCTCCCCTCTGCAGGGCCCTGCGCTAGGTGGGGAGGACATTCCCAAGCGTATCTCCACCCAGGCCAGCTCCCCAGCCTCTGGCTCTCAGGGATGAATCTTCCTGTGTTTTGTTTTTTGAGTCCTTCCTCAGTGTTTTCCACGCCTTGGTTATGGACTCCATTGCAGCACGGCTGGTTTTTAAACGAATTAATTGTGCTTCATGCTGTGCTGAGATTTGCCTCCACAGTTAAAAGTAAACCCAGGGAGGCTGTTCTGTGCAGCACCTTAAACTCTGTGCCCCTCCGGTCTTACCCTGTGTAAGTGATTGCAGCGGGACTCTTGCAGCAGTGAATCACTGTCATGGCTCAGAGAGGGATGAGGACACACGAGGACAACTCCTGACTCTCCCCTCTTGCTCTCAGTACATCAGGCAGGCTCTGTTTCTCGTTGAGTTTGTGGAGGAGGAAGCCAGCAGCACCAGATGCCAGAGCCCAGCAGAGAGATCTCATTTCCAGCAGTACCTGGAAAAATAAATAAATGAGAGGGAGGTAAAAGAAACCTGGGACCCTGAACTGTGGGTAGGAGATCTCAAGCCCAGTTCGGCCACTGGTTTGCACTGGGCTGTGAGTGAGGCAGGGTGTTCTCACGTGCCCCTGGTCACAGACAGCACTGGCCTGAGGGTGGGGGTGGTTTGTGCCTGCAGCTTTCGGAACACTCATTTCCTTCATGTCTCTGTCCCTGGGTTTAGGAGAAACGACTACGGGACCGAAAGACTGAGACAGAGGAGAGTTTACAGAAGCGTTTGACTGCAGCCCGCGTGGACCTGGAGCTCAGTGAGTCCTTGGAGAGGAGATGCCTGGGTGATCTGGGAGCTGGTTTTGGTGGCGACGTCTGATTTGTGCTCTCCAGCAGCGCTGGCAGGGCTTGCCATGAGCTGAGTTGGATCACTGCTGCATTTCCCGCTGCAGTTCCTTGGGGGTGGTTGGCAGAGCGGTTCATTAGCAGCAGCTGATCTAATAATAATACTGAATAATCTTATTAAAATGCCATGGGACTTTGTGCACGAGAGCTGACAAAGGGAAGAAAAATTGTCCTCTAACTCTGTCCTCATCTCCTTGCCCAGGTAAAGAGCCTGGGCTGTTCGACCTGGTCATCATTAATGATGATTTAGAAAAGGCCTATTCCCAATTGAAGGAGGTGCTGCTGGAGGTGAGTCCTTGGGGATTTTTCCCACCTCATTCCTGGGCCAGGCAGGTGAGGGTCTGTTCTCAGGCAGCCACAGAAATGTCACCTCATCCCACACTTGGTCTGCTTTGAGCTGCTGAGGGACAGATTGAGTACAAGTGATGATGGATCAGAGAGTGGGAAATGAATCCAGCACAATCCTGAGCTGGGGCAAAACAAACATTCATCCCTGGGTAGCAGAGAAGGGAATTCCTTTTTCTGGAGCTTCCAAGTCAAATCTTGCCTTGTCCCTAAAGGTGAACTCAGGGCTTGGCCCTGCGATGCTGTGGAACTGATCTGAGTTGTTGGTCACTCCTGGCCTCCTAAGCTGTGAAACCAGGAGTTGTTTCCCAAAGAGTGGCAGGTTCTCAGTCTCTTTCCCGATCTCCTTGCAGGAAATCAAGAAGACCGAAGAATCCAGGAAGTCCTGAGCTGGCCCTGCTCGGGCGTTTCAATTTTGCACATCATTCCCGAAGCACGTCACAGCGTTTTATTCCAAAAGACATTCCCTTTAGGCTGCTCCTACCCCCAACTCACCCCCTAGGATGTTTATATTAAAAGGAAAGAAAAGGAAACCTGGTCATGCTTGTGCTTCTGTTCACTGCTTGCTCAGCACGTGCTCCCTCAGGTTTGTACCTGGATTCCTTGGGAGCTGCCAAAGGGCTGAGCCCTTCTGGAAGGCTGTAGAGAAGCTGTTGGGCTGATGTGCTTGAAGGCAGCAATAAATCCCTTTTCCTAGGGGGAATCCTCTGCATCCAGTAGCTGTTGCTCGTACAGGTCTGTGTTCTGAGACCTAGAGAGCTTTGCACTTCATTTCCCAAGTTTTCTTTAGCTTTAACATTGATGTTTTCGTGAAACATCCAAGTTTGGTTCCTCCAGCAGAACATATCCTGAATATCCTTGGGTTGGTTTTTCACACTGTGAGAACTGTGGAGCCAGGCTGGGAGAGCTGGGAATGTTCCCCCGGAGAGGAGAAGCTCCAGAGAGACCTCAGAGCCCCTGCCAGGGCCTGAAGGGGCTCCAGGAGAGCTGGAGAGGGACTGGGGACAAGGCCTGGAGGGACAGGACACAGGGAATGGCTCCCACTGCCAGAGGGATATTGGGAAGGAATTCTGGGCTGGGAGGGCGGGCAGGCCCTGGCACAGGGTGCCCAGAGCAGCTGTGGCTGCCCCTGGATCCCTGGAAGTGCCCAAGGCCAGGCTGGATGGGGCTTGGAGCAGCCTGCTCTAATGGAAGGTGTCCCTGCCATGGCAGGAATTGGAGCAAGATTGGCTTTGAGCTCCCTTCCAACCTAAACCGTTGTGTGATTCCATTCCACGGAATGACCAGTCTGTCACAGCTCCTGTCCTACAGGGGGTGACTTCAGCTGCTTCCCCCCAAACCACAAAGCCCCACGAGCAGCTGGGCCCCGCAGTGCCAGGCTGGGCTATTTTCTCACCCAAACCACACCTTACCAGAGCAGGTTTGTACCTAACACTCCATTTTTGGGTTTCATCCTCTACACATCCCATCCCTCCTGTTTGTCCAGCTGCTCTGCAGCACCTCTTGGTCCAGGTAATCTCCAAACCTCTGTCCTCCACCTTACGGACAGCAAGCAGAAACCCCCCTTGGGCCACCCTTGTAGTACCTCACATTCACAGCCACGATTTGATGATTATTTTGCTCATTTACCTTTCTTGGACAGGTTTGATCCATCTTTCCTAGATTTCCTAGAAAACATTGCTTCCTGTTGTGGGTTTCCCACTGCTTGGTTCTGGAATTGGCTAAACAAGCAGCAGAATCCTGTGTGGATTCGTGGTGTGAGCCACGCAGGCTTTTCCTGTGCCATCAAGTGATGGGCTCTGATTATTTGGCTCTGGTTATTTTCCCTTCTGAATCGTGGGATTTTGTTACAATTTGAGGGACATTTGCGTTTGCGATGGGAGAAGGTCTCCTCTAGATGGCAGAAACGGCAGCAGGAACGCGCTGGAGCCGCGGAGCAGCGGAGCAGGAGGCGCAGGACACGGCGCCCGCCTCAGTGCGTGGCTCTGCGGCCACCGCGTGGCACCTGCGGGGCTGTCACCCGATGGAAGTGCCCAGCCGCTCCCTGCCGATCCCTCCTCAGCGCCCCCGGCCCGGCCTCGGCTCATCCCGGCGGGACAGGTGAGTGCCCGGTGGAACGGGAGCGGCGGCAGCTCCGGGGAAACGGGAACGACCAATCCTTTGGGTGGTTTGTGTCCCCCTTCCCTGCTGAAGGGGAGGGAGGGGAAGGCTGAAATGTCCCAGCCTGTTGGGGTGCCCTGCTGTAGCTGCTGTGTGTGACAAAGCAGAGGGAGAACGCCTGGAATGCTGGAGCTAAGGAGGTGACAGGCTCGAGGTGACAATGTCCATCGGGATGGCAGGGGGAAACAGTGGGAGTGGGTGGTGGAGCCAGGCTGGTCCCCAGGCAGGTGGCACAGCTATAGAGCATCAGAGAGTCATTTTGGGTGCTGTCAGCAGTGCCCCTCTCCAGGTTTGGTGTTTTGGAGGGGCCGTGCCGTGCATTGAATCCCGAAGCTGGGTGGGTGAAGGCACTTGTTGAAGTGAGTTTAATTCCTGCACCCTCGAAAATGGGATGGCTGTTTTGTCAATTGTGTTTGCAGCCGTAAATGCCTCTCTGGATCTGTGGGTTTGGTGCTGGCTCATTGGGGTATTCCATTCCCACATCCATGGAGCAGGCAGGACCATGCTGAGCATGGCAGGTGTCAAATGCTGGGCTCTCCACATCTGCAAACATCTGCTCCCAGTGCTCCGTGTGGGGCTGGGATTGAGGGATCAGACTGGAAAAGTGAGGATACAGGAGCCTTCCGGCCCAGGGGTTCTCTGTGATTAAAGATGCTCCTCCTGGAGGAACATTTTCCCACCTAGATCTCCCAGGCAGGAAGGTGCTGTTCCCCTCTTGGGGTACACCCAAGGGAAGGAACAGGCCTGCTCCTGGGTTGCTTCCAGAAACGTCAGAAATAGGGATTTTATATAACTAAATATTCACTGTTCTGTCAGACTGAGATAAATTTGGACAGACTTCAGCTTTTTTCAGCTGAGATGCTTTGGGAAAAGTGGCAGCACCTACATCCCTGCTGGGGGAGGAAGAGGAGGGCAGGGGATGGTAAAAGCTGGGATGAAACCTGCCCTGGGAGCTCTCTTGTCCGTGGCTGAGGATATTTTGGAGCCGATGCCAAGAAAATAACAACGCCCTGTAGCACTTTTGCTTCAAAGCTGTTGCTTTGCAGTCATTGCATTGTTTTTTTGCTGAATCCAGGCTGACATGTTGCTTTTGGGGCAGGAGCTGATTATCTTCCCCCCCATTTTTCAATTTTCCTGCTGACCCAAGCTCTTTGGCAATAGAAACACTCCTTCAAGGAGTGAACGTGGGGTTTGAACTCAGAGGTCACCTCTGCTCTGACCCAGCAGCACCAGCCCCTGCCTGGGAAGGATATTGTGCAGAGATTCAGGAGGGCAGGCATTCCCTAAAGCCCAAACCACCCAAGAAAAGCTGGAGCCACACTCCAGGACACCTTGAAGCAGCCAACATTAGCCCAAAGCCCGTTTGCCCCCATCCTGATGAGCCCAGAGACTTGTCCTTGTCCTTGCCGTGGTTTTCCTTGGCATCTCAGTGCCGTTGGAGGCAGCTCTGATTTTCAGGCTTCCTTCCATTCCACTGCAGAAAGGCACCGCAGGGCAGAGCTGGCCTGGCAAATAATTGGGCAGCTGGCGTAGAAAATGAGCAAGGAGGGGAAGAAGGAGCAGGAATAACCCTGATTTTCCTGCTTGTCCATCAGCGTCCGGCTCGCTCCGCGCGCGTCTCCCACGGCAGCGCTGGGATTGAGCAGCACAGGTATGGAAGTGTGAGGGGATGTGCTCGTGGTGGGGCACAGGGAGGGTGTGCTGTGGGTGTCTGAGTGCTGCCAGAAGTTATCCTGTGAGGAAAAACTCCTGGGATCTTCTGGAGAGGCTGTTCAGTGGGGGAGGTCGTTAATTCCCACCTTTTTTGGCAAAGACAGCTTTCCTGCTCCATCTGTGACGGAAACGTCTTCTAGGAAATCCTCCAGCAGCCTGCATGGCTTCAAACAGGAGAGCAGGGAGTTGGGGGTCTCATCCTCATCCCTCCACAGTGGAGCCCCCTGCCCGTGTTCCCCAATCCCCCAGGGTGCAAAAACCTCTGGCAGCTCCCAGCTGCTCCAAAATGGATAAAGAGCAATGGAACGGTGGGAGCAGAGGGAGGTGGGCTTGGGATGGATTTCCCCAGCCATGTGGATCCTGGGCATTTTTCAGGAGGCTGCAGCTGGGCTGGGTGGTATGATCCATGCTGGAATATCCTGACGTCCCTTGTGCTCTCCTACAGGGCAGGGAGGTGACTACCACGCTCCAACTGCTGCTACCTCACTCTGAGACTCCAGCACCACCAACGCCGACCACAGGTAGGTCCCATTACCCCACACCAGCCAAAAACCCTCCCTGGGATCCATGCGGGACTCAAATGGAGCCGTGACAGCGTCCCTTGGCCGTGGCACTGCTCCTCCAGGGCTTTTGGCCAGAGCCAAATTTGCTCCTCCAGGGCTTTTGGCCGGAGCCAAATTTGCTCCTCCAGGGCTTTTGGCCATGGCACTGCTCCTCCAGGGCTTTTGGCCGAAGCCAAATTTGCTCCTCCAGGGCTTTTCTCTGCCTGTGCTGCCGCTGGGAAGGAAGTTGAGCGGGAGGACGGAATTTTCTGCCGAGCGTGCCGTGGCTCAGGGTGCCCCAGGCTGCTCGTAGGAGTTCTGCCCGTCAGCTCCACGAGGCTGAGAGCGGCCCTGGCAGCTGGCTCAGGGGCTGGGCTGTGCCTGCCTTGCTGGGCGCTGTATTTGGGTCAGCCACATCGACTGCATGTGCAACTGTGTCATCCCTGGAGAGCGCGGGACGCCGATCCATACCCGCGGCCGGCTCCGGCCGGCATGGCACGCACAGCCTGGCATCCTCCCCCTGCCCAGCCCTGCTCCCAGCCTCCAAAACTCAGGAATCCAGTACAGGCTCAGCTTTTTGCAGCAGCAGCTGGCACTCTGCTTGTCCCCGGCCGTGCTCCAGCCCTGTAAATAAGCAGAAGCCATCTGCAATTCCCATTGTGCCGTGGCAACTGGTACAGCCACCGCAACAACCGGATGCTTGTGGAGTCGGGGATGCATCCCCCTCCTGAGTCCAGCCACAAAAATGAGGGAAAACAGGATGTTTTTCTGCATTTTTCTTTCCCCATCTCTGGAGATGCAAAAAGGGGATAGAAAGAAGGGAGGCAGAAAAGGCAAAATTTCAGAATCCAGGTGGAGCTGGGCAAATATAGATTTGTATTCCTCAGTTTTCACATAGAAGGGTTTATTTTGTTGAAGCCATGTGGGGAATAAGAACCCTGGAGCTGGGTCCAGTGAGCACAGGGAAGGTGCCCAAGCCATCAGCCCAGTATTAATTCACAGATATTCCCCTGAAGGATCAGGGGTTGCTGCTCCTGTTTATATCACTTCTGGATGGAAAACAAAGTGTCTGTGTGGTGGGCATTGAACTTTAGGGATGGCCTGGCTCCTTGATGTGGGGTCAGCATGGAGGTGATGGAAAAAACTCAAAAAGCCAAGAGCAATGCTCCAGTCACCACCAATGTGACTGGATATGCTGGGTATGGGATGAGAAAATAGAGGGGATTTATTATTTTTCCTGGCTGGAAGTACAGAATATGTGAGCTGCATCCCTTGCTTTGAACGTGGCTGAAATCCTGGGATGCCTCCTGGATGTGGGGGCATGGACTGGAGGGAGAAAACACACCCCAGTTTGGGTGGAGAGGGGAAACTGGTGCCAGAGCAGAGGGATAATCTCCCTCCCTGGTGGGGGGAAGGTGATCCCATGTGGAAACCCAGGGCACTGGGAATATTTCTCTGTCTGCTCTGGGGTGCCCTGACCCCCAGGGCAGCACTGACTCTGACCCTCATCCATGGAGAAAGTTTCCCAGACTTCAAGATAGACTGGAACCCACAGAAGTGTGAAATGGATTATAGAGAGCAGTGTAGGTGAATCACTGGGTGAGAAATTGAGGTTTTGGGATTTTTAGTGTGTTGTGGATGGAAGCAAGCTGGAGGGCACAGGGTGTCCTCCTGGGTTTCCTCTTCATGCTTCTTCTTCCTCCTTCTCCATGGGTTTGGGTGGCATTTTGGAATGGGGCAGAAAAGTCCACATTGCTCTGTGGGATCAGTTCTTGGGTTAAAGGGGAAAAGAACCCAGGTGTCAGCTCTTAATTGGACAGTTTAGTCTGAAAAGGCCTTGGAACAAGAGATTGTTGGCCATTTTGTGCCTTCTCATGAAAAGCTGCTGAACTCACGGCAGTGAGACTGTTTTACTGATAAGAAATAATCAACACCTGAGTCCCAACATGAACTACTGTCTCAAGTGCCTTCAATCCAGACCCAGAGAAACCCACAGCTGGAACCAGCACAATCCCACACCTTCCATCCATCCATGTGGGTCGGGCTCCTCCTGCCTGCTGCAGCCCGACCCACAGCGAGCCCAGCGATCCCTGCCTCCCAGCTGGGAACATCCCCCTGCTCCCTCCTCCAGGGGCTGCCTGCCCTCCCTGCCCCTGCCAGCATCCCCGGGAGCAGCCTGCCTCCAGCACAGCCCCATTTCTCGGTTTCATTTGTCTTTTCATATATTTTTTTAATATATAATTTTTTTCCACCCTGTCTTTCCAAGCACAGGTGCTGCTGCTCCTTGGCTCATCCCCCTGCTGCTTCACCCCACAGCATTGCTGTGGTGGCATCTCTGGGATCTTTACTGGGCTTTTTTTGGGCTGAAACCCAGCCCTGATCCCTTTTATCCTGCAGGGAAGGCATTCCACTGATGTTCTTGCAGCAGCTCCTGGTGTTTCCAAAGGCAGGCAGGACCTTCTCCTGTGCTCTGTCACCAGATGTGCTGCCTCTCTGGGCCTTGGGTGCCCCTGGGAATGTTTTGGCTCTGTTTTCTCACCACTTTCCCATCGAAGAGTTTTATTTATCAGTGGAGTCTCCCTGCTGAGCCTCCCCTTGTGCAGCCCATCCTCCAGCCCTGTCCATGCTCCCTGCGTTTCCCAGAGCAGCTGTGGCTGCCCCTGGATCCCTGGCAGTGTCCCAGGCCAGGCTGGAGCACCCTGGAACAGTGGAAGGCGTCCCTGCCATGGCAGGGGGTGGCACTGGGTGAGCTTTTAGGTCACTTCCAATCCAAACCATCTGGGATTCTAAGATTCCTCCAGCTCCTCAGCGTGCTCTTCCCCTGGAAGCAGCATCCAGATGCAAACTCCTGCAAGGATCCCAACGAAATCCCCCTGGGAGCATCCCTCTGTTTGGTCAGTGAGCTGTGAACTCCTGTTCTCACCCCAGTCCTCCCAATTCTGATTTATTTCCCCCAAGATCCCATTTCCTTCCTCTCCTGGAGGAACCTCACCCCAGTGCTGCTGTCAAGGCAAAACTGGGATCCAGAACAAAGCCTGCTGCTCCTCTCCAGGGGGGGCACGAAGCCCTTCAGGAGCTCTCTGGTGGGACAGGAATTTGTAGAAAATTTTTAAAGTCTGGTAAAAGATTTGCACAGTATATATTTGTATGTAAATTTCGAGATAAAAAATGTTGATTTAGAAACATTATAGAATAATGTTCTATATTGTTGAGAGAGAAATGGAATTAGAAATAATTTTAAAGGATGGTTTTATAAATAAGAGTAGATATTTTAGAGAAACAGAGCAATAAAAGCTACATTATAGTAGAACTCTGAAGTCATTTTAGATTATTAAAGTATTTACAGTGTAGTGTTTTAAAGTTAATAAGTTAAGAAACCCTTGTATTGTAATTAAAAATAATTTCTGATTATAATAGTGTAAATTATAATGTCTGTATCATTTTACTCTTCACATAAAATTAAAAAAAAAATTAAACCACTTCTCAATTACTCTAAGACTACAATACAAGTTTTTAAACCACTCCTCAATTACTCTAAGTAAAAAAAAAAAAAACCCTTAATCCACCACTCCCCGAGGAGCAGCAGCTTCTCCCCGTGCCACCAGCCGCAGGAGCGTGGCAGGGAGGGGACAATGGTGCCATTGACGGGACAGTGGCACTGTGCTGCCCCATTGTGCCTGGCAGAGCTGCCCGGGGCTGACGGGCTCCTCCTTGGCTTTGTTGCAGGGCTGAGCTGGTGCTGCCCAGGGCTCTCCCTCCCAGCCTGGGCTCCGGGAATGCGCTGAGCGTCCGCGGCTCCAGCGGCTCCTCTTTCCTGGCTGTGAAAGGTAGGGCTCTGCGGGACCCCGCGTTGTCCTCTGTCATTGGAACACAGCTCCGTTTGGTGTTGTGATGTAAGGGTTTGGTACTATGGAGTAACATCGTAATTTGGCATTAAAATGTAACATAATTTGTTATTGTGGCATAATATTAAGAATTTGTTATTATGGCATAACATAAAATGTGTTATTATGATATAACATAACATAATAATTTGATGTTATGACATAATAATTTGATGTCATAACATTATAATTTGTTACTATGATATAGCATAACATAATACTTTATTATAACACAACCTAACAATTTGCTATTATTATATAACATAATAGTTTCATTTGTTATTATGGCATAACATAATAATTTGTTATTGTGATATAGCAAAACAATTTGTTATTATGATATAACATAACAATTTTCTATTATGATGTAACATAACATAATTTTCTATTATGATATAACATAATTTGCTGTTATGACATAATAATTTGCTGTTATGACATAATTTGTTGTTATAACATTATAATTTATTATGATATAGCATAACATAATACTTTATTATAACACAACATAACAATTTGCTATTATTATATAACATAATAGTTTCATTTGTTACTATGACATAACATAAATATTTGTTATTATGGCATAACATAATAATTTGTTATTATGATATAGCAAAACAATTTGTAATTATGATATAACATAACAATTTGTTATTATGATATGATATAACATAATTTGCTATTATAACATACCATAACAATTTTCTATTATGATATAACATAACATAATCATTTGTTATTATGATAAAATAACATAATTTGCTATTCTGATATAACATAACAATTTGGTATTATGGCATAACATAAAAATTTGATGGCATAATAATAATTTGTTATTTTGACATAACATAATTTGTTATTATGATATAACATAATCATTTGTTATTATAACATAACAATCATTTGTTATAACATAACATAATCATTTGTTATTAAGCTATAACATAACATAATCATTTGTTATTATAACACGATATAATAATTTGTTATTGTGTCGTTAATTGTAATGGAAGTAGTATTGATTTTTTTTATTTAGCTGATACTTTAATTGGTTTAATTGTTTTAATGTTATGTTTGAGGTAAGTTGAGGTGGAAATAAAGTTGATGTAACTCGTTTTGTAGGGTTTTAAGGTTTGAAATTATTATAGGTTTCTTTATTATAATGGGTAAATTTTAAAAAAAAATATGGTTTTATGTTTTGTTTAGTGTTTTTTATGGTTTTTCATGGTCACCTCCTAAGCAGGATGGATCTCTCTGGGGGGTACTGACAGGGTGAGATTGTGGATTTGGGAGCAAAAAAAACCTGGGGAGGGAAATGAAGTTCGTGACCCCGGGAGGCTGTGCCACTGTTTCACTGATCCTTTAACAGATTGTGCATTTATTATATTTTATATTTTGCATCTGTAAAGGCAGCATTGAGAGCCACGCAAATGACAATTTCTTCCTAAGCCTGCAAAATGCTCTGCATTAAATATTTGCATAAGGTACAGAAATCCAACTCCACCTGGGGTCTGGAGAATCCCTTAAAGTTTGAACCCAGGATTTTGCTTGGAGCCCTTTTATACAAGGCTGAGTGAGAGTTTGCTCAGAGTCTGATACAGAGCAGGGCTGAGATTTTTTTTTAGGAGCGTATTTAAGGTTGGTTTTGAGCTGTGTGGTTACAAAAACGGATTTCCCCATTAATTTTCTTGCCCAAAATTCCTTGAAATCCTTGGATTTGGGCGGAACTTTGGGCTCGTCACTGCCTCAAGGGCAGCAGCAGCTGCAGGAGCAAGTGCTGTGGTGTTGCCTCTCTCCTCCCTCCTCCTCCTCCTCCATCCCTGGAGCATGCCAGGAGCTGATTTCCTCTGGAAAACTCCTCCTGGGATCACACAACCCCTGCCCAGTCAGCCAGGCTGTTCCCAGCCTGTTCCTCTCCCAGAGCAGCTGCAGACCACAAACACGCTTGAAAAATTAAATTAGGGGATGAAAACTTGGCTGCCCCATCCCAGCTGTTCTGAGGAGCAAGGACATCCCTTAAAATTTCCTTCAGACCAGGAAAAACAAGTTATTTTGAGGAGTTTCACGTGGTGGGAGCTGCTGAGGACGTGCCGAGGGTTGTGTATCTTTAAGAGATGAAGAGCCGCCAGATTTTCAAGGTTTAGGTCCTTCTTCATGCCTAGTTTGTTCAGTTTTGGGGTTTTCTTTAACTGCAGCGAGTAAAACCTCAGTGATTTGGACTCCTGGAAGCCAAATCTCCCCTCACGACACGGGGCCTTTAAGGAAAACATCAATTTTTGTGAGGTCAGCCATGGAATCATGCGGGCTGGCAGCGGCAAGGAGCAGATGACAACGTGCCAGAGGTTGTGGCCTCTGCGTGGGGCAATTATTTAATCCCTGCTTGTGGGTGTGAGTCAGGGGCAGGGATGGGCACAGGGGGGAGAAAAATCCCTCTGGCGGAGAGCAGGAGGGGCTGGGGGAGGAGGAAAATGTCCCTCTGTCCCCTTCCAGCTGTTTTCCCTTCCAGCTGTTCCCCCTGCCCTGCAAAAATGGGGTTGGGAAGGCAGAACGGGGATGAAGAGGGGCTGGGTAGGAACCTCTGGTCAACAAAAACCATTTAAATACAAAATTCCAGCAACAGGCACTGCTTTGGGCATAAAAATTGTTGGGGGGGAATGAAGTTTTTTGGCGGGGCTGCCGTGTTTCACTGCAGCTGTGAGGACAGGCAGAGTTTGTAGCCAACTTTCCACCAGGTTTGGAGCAGAAAGGAAAAGAAATCCCAAACAAGAAGGAAACATTCTTATCCTGCTGCAGCACCTCCGCTTCCCGCCTTCCTCTCCTGCTCCAAGGAGCTCTTTTTGCTATTTTTAGCCCTAAACCCTTCAACTATTTGAATTATTTGATTTTTTTTTTTCCATAAACACCGCTCCGGGCTCTGTTAGAGCGAGTGACTTGAATTCATCTCGCTCTCTTTTTTTTTTAATGGAATATTTCATGCGGGCTGAGAAGGAAAATCCAAAAATATATAAAGGGAAGCAAAGGAATCCTTGCTGTCCCAGGGAGGGGTGCAGATCCAGAGGAGTTTTCCCGTCTCACGTCAGAGCTGTGCTGGGCTGGGAGGGAGGAGAGCGGCGCTGGGAGCGGCACCGGACGGGGATCCAGGGATCCACAGCTGGCCAGGATGGGACAATTTCGGGAAGGACCGAGCCCAGCTCTTCTCCGTATGTTACTTTCGTGTTTGTTTTGTTTTGTTCTCCCTCCTCCTCCTCCTCCTGGTTTTGCCGGTGGTTTTAGCTCGGCGCGTTGCAGATCCCCTCCCTGTGCTGCACCCCCCACTCTGCTCCCACCCTGCTCCTCATTTTCTGCCCTTTCCCGGTTCTTAGGGTGGGAAACGCGTTTGCTGAGACTGAGTGTTCCTGTGGTGCCTTTCCTGCCGGGGTAAGAGCCTCGACATCCCTATTTGGCATCGGTTTGTGCACGCTGTGCTGCTGTGAATCATCCCCCGGCACGCAGGGCGCTGCAAATCCGTGTCCAGGCAGTTTGGGATTAAACCGGCCGTGGTTTAGCGTTTTCCTCATGGAAAAAGGAAAGAATTCTTCCCTGTGAGGGTGGGGACGCCCTGGCACAGGTTCCCGGAGAAGCTGTGGCTGTCCCTGGATCCCTGGCAGTGCCCAAGGCCAGGCTGAATGGGGTTTGGAGCAGCCTGGGACAGTGGAAGGTGTCCCTGCTCATGGCAGGGGGTGGAATGAGGTGATCCTTAAGGTCTCTTCCACCCCAAACCACTCTGGGATTGTGTGAAACACCTTTGTGCTCTGGGATCTCCTGCCAGTCCCGATCCCAAGCCTCCTCTTATCTCAGACCACCCAAGCTGGGGGGAGGAACACCAGATCCTGATTTTCCTGCTGATCCCGTGTTCCATTCCTGAGGTTTCTGCAGACTTCGGGATCTGCATCCTCCTGGCTTTGGGACCATCAGCTTAGATCCCCCTGCTCCTGCCTGCTGAGCTGGGCTGTGGGGCACAGCTGCAGAGCAGCAGCCCTGGGGGCTCATCCCAGTAGCAGGTGTGGAATTGCAGCTGCTGTCTCTAATCCACGATGAGTTTATCTTCTCTGTAAGGTGCTTTTGGCTTGTTTTAAAAATAAGATCCTAGGCTTATTGCTCCTCCTCTTCATCTTCACATCCCAAACACCTTGCAAAGGCTGTGTTCCTTCCTGTGCAGCTGGGGAAACTGAGGCAGGAGGGCTTGTGGCTCGGCAGCATCACCACCAGTGGGAGCTGAACCTGCTTGGTGGCCTCGTCTTCTTGGCCAACCTTCCTTGAGAGAAAACTCTCCCTTGGCTGCCAAACACCCAGGATGCTCCTCTGGGGTGGGATCTCCAGCTCAGATCCCTCATCCCCACCTCACGCTCCTGAGATGAACCTGATGTGGAGATGCTGTTGAAGTTCCACAGCTTTTATTTGTCCCATCCTTCAAAATCCTGAAGATCTTCCCTGTGGCTGATGGATGACCCTGAGTTGTGTCCCTTCTACCTCCACATCTCTGCAGATTTAGTTGCCACCAGTGTTTGTCCAAAGGGTTTCCTGGAGAAGGGGGCTGGAAGGAGCTCCTGACCCCCCTTATTCATGAGGTGCCCTGGGAGGACATTCCTTCCTCCATCTCCTCCCATCCCAAAAATCCTTTCCCTTCTATCCCAAGCACAGGAGCTGGGCTGAGTGGATTTATTTAAACTCTGCTTGATGGCAGAGAGCTGTGTCCTCTCCTGGTGGCAGGAGAGCAAACATTCCAGTACCCCCCCAAAGGGAAACAGAGTCCCTTAAATCCTGGGACCTTCTCCTTTCCCCCAGATTTCCTTGCAACGCCACAGGAGGGCAACCTGCCCTGTGTCCAAAGCTTCCTTAGAAAGGCAGAGGGAGGAAATCCCAAAAAAACCAGCTCCAGACAATGGGAACAGGAAAAGGGCCATGAGGCAGATGGGGAATCTGCACCTCCTGCTCCTCCTGCAAGCTGGGAGAGCCATTTCCCAGACAATCCTTGGGTCTTGTCCAAGACCAAAAGACCAGGAGGGTTTTATTTTAGTGTGTGTGTGTCACGAGGAAACCCCTCCTCCCCCAGCAAGATGGTGTGCACCATATTCCTGAATGATCCCAGTGCTGGGGAGAGCTCTCTCCTCCTGTCATTTATGGCCTGGCTGGAGTTCTTCCACCAGGAATTCACCCCAGCATCCCAAAGGGTCAATTTTAAGGCTGCCCAGCTCCCTTTGACCCGCTCTGTCCCTTGGAGATTGATGACCAGCCATGAAAATCCACGTGGTTTCTGCTCCTTGCTGCCAGGAGAAGGGAAAATAAAGGAGTTTCTGTGGGATTTTTGCACGTTGCAACCTGGGGCTGTAGCAGCAGAAAACAGGGAACGTGGATAGCAAAGCAGCAGCCCCATGCTATAAATTAATTAAGGCGCATGAGAATAAACTTTGCTGGAGCAATTTGTTTTTCTCCCTGCCTCTCCCATTATTCCTGCTGTGGGTTGTGCCACTGTTTCTCTGGCTGCATCCTCAGATGCTGAGGATCCCATGTCCCACCCTGAGCTGTCCCTGAGGAATGAAGTGACTTTAAAAGGCCAAGCCAAGCCCTCGAGCAGGTCAGAATTGCTCCTCTAAGAGCTGCACGCTCTCTTTCTTGTGCAGTTTGGCTTTTTGTTCCTTTTCCATCCTCTGGGGGTGGATGCCAACTTTTCCTGGCTCCCAGGGGGTGTGGAGGTGTGGGAAATGCTGAGCAAGGTGAGGATCTGAGGGTGACCTGTGCAATCACAGGCCAGCAGAGGCTGGAGGTCCCTCAGGAGGTGCAGATGCCACCAGCTCCCCGTGCCAGTGTTTGTCAGGGAGAATTTTATTTCCTATCCACTTGCAATTCTTCCGGCTGCATCTTGTCCTTCCGTGGAGTATTTTTGGGATGTCTTTGAGCAGCACAGAGCAGCACTGCTCCCTAACCTCCCCCCAAACTCGGTCCCATCACCCTGATCATTAATGACACTCCACAGCCTCGTCCCCACTCATCATCCCTGGGAGGTGCCACCACCAGCTGGGCCCTGTCACCATCACAGGGGGGTGACAGGGTGGCACCAGCCACAGGACCCTGTTTTCTGAGGGGTTTACACCCAGAATCCCCATTTCCCCATAGATCAGGTCCATTTCAGCAGAGCAAGGACTGAGGGAGCTCAGCTCCTCTGAGGCTGCGTTCCTGCTTTGTGTTATTATTTCTCACCCCTTTTCCACACCCTCTTAAACTGGCTGGGAGCTGTGCAGTGTGCTTGGTGGGAAGCACCTTTCAAACACGTGGCAGGGGCCAGCAAGCCCCTGCTGGCACCAGCAGTGGATGGAAACAGCCAAAATCATGGGAAAACAGCCCCAAAATGGGGCTCGTCCCCCACTGGGGCGAGGCATCACTTCCAGCCCAGCCCTGAGCACCTTTGGGTGCTTCCATCCCCTCTCTGTGCCACCCTCTGGATCGAGGTAGGGTTAATCCATGCCACGACCCCCAATCCTACCAGTGCCAACCCCAGAGAACGCTCAGTTCAAACATAAACCCGAGCCAAATTCCTCCAGGCACCTTTTTATCATCTTTTCTTTTTTTTATTTTTTTTTTTCCTGCTGCTGACAATGGCTTTGCTCGGGGCTGTGCCCAGCCCTTTCCTCAGCGCTGCCAGACAGAAACAGTTAACGAGGTTGGCTAAGGAATGAATGTCCTGGTTTCCTTTCCTCCCCCTGCCCGTGTCTCTGCTCGGAGCCCCGGGGAGGAGCTGCTCTGCAGAGCATCAGACGATGTCTCAGTGACCCGGTGGCCTGGGCCAGCGCTGCCCCGGGGCTCTCTGCAGCACAGGAGCTGTGCTTTGCTCGCTCCCTGCACCTCGTGTGCCCCCGGGGGAGGTGGGAGCCAGCTCCAGCTCTGGGGCTTCCACTCAGATCAGGCTGAAGATAAAAAAGCAGTGCTGGAGCATGTGGCATTCACATTCTCTGAAAAATTCTTTCGCTCGGGATTTTTCTCCTGAGAAGCCTCAGAGAAAAAGGAAAACAATTTTTATCTCATTTGCTTCTCCTGTGTTGTGCTCATGTGGAATGTGTTTGGAGATTGTTTACCCACAGGTGATTGTTCCATTGGGTTCTGCTGTGAGTTGTTTTCACTCTTTGGCCAATTGGGGCCAAGCTGTGTCAGGTCTCTGGAGAGAGTCACGAGTTTTCATTATTATCTTTTTAGCATTGTAAGTAAGTATTGCAATGCTATTACTTTAGCATTGTAAGTAATAGTAAGAATTCTTTCTGTATTCTTTAGTACAGTTTAGTATAGTATTATTTAATATAATATTATAAAATAATAAATCAGCCTTCTGAGAACATGGAGTCAGATTCATCACTCCTCCCTGCCACAGGAATCCCTGCAAATACAATAGGAGAGGGGAAGAGAAAGAGAGAAGGGAAAGATGACGCCACGGGCGTTGCAAAGCAATCCCTCCTGTAGACACAACCTCATTTGGTAGCGTGGCTGCTCCTGGGAGATGCCCCAGGAAAGGGGAGACCACCAGGGCCCTGCACCGACCTCAGTGCCCAGAGCCCAGGGGCTGTGTCAGGGACACCCTGGGCTGCTCTGGGGACGTGTCTAGGTTCATCCCAGATGCCACAACCCATCAGTTCTGCCGTGGCTCCGGGGAGGGCCGATGGCTCCCGGGATGCTCCAGCGCTCGGGAGGAGCCGCTCGCCGCTCCCGCAGCCTCTCCTCCGGGGGCAGGCAGAGGAAGGCTGCCTCTCACGGGGCTTTGTCTCACGCTTGGCTTGGCTTGGTGGGAGGTGGTCGCTGTCGGGCTTGCAGAATCCTGGACAAAGCGTTTTCCAGGCTGCGGGGCCGCAGGGACGCGGGTGAGATCAGCCGCAGCTTCAGCGCCTGCTTGGATGGAGCCAGAGGTTTGCAGAGCGTGGAGGCGGCGTGTGCTGGGGAGAGCTGGGCTGGTGGAGCATGAGACATCCTTGCCCGGGGCACGGAGACCTGCCTGGCATCCTGGTGGGAGTGGAGAGGTGAGGAGCTCCAGCCGGGGAGCAAAGCTCCTGGGACGCGGCCGGGACGTGGACCGCGTGTCTCCAGGATTTTGGGAGAAGAGAGGACTTGTGTGCCCTCTCCTTCAGCCCCAGCCTGGGAGATGACCTGGGGCTGGTCTTTCTGTGGGTGGGACCCACGGCAAAATGAGCAGAGCTGGGGCTGGACCCTGCCTGGGGGCTGCTCCAGACCCTGCCTGGCTTTTGGGGCTGCCAAGGCTGCTTCTGCCTGGAGCTCAGGGAGAACTGCAGTGGCAAATGCAGGTTTGATCTCCTGTGCCTGGCCTCAAGGTCAGTGTGAGCTGTGGGGGCTCCTGAAGCTGCTGTGTGGGGTAACCTCACCCCTGGTGGTTACAGCACAGAGGGATCCCTGGAAAACAGGGGAGGCATGTGGCCAGCTCAGAGATTTAGCTTCCTGCAAGAAATTCTGTGTCTAAGGGCAAACGCACACCAGGTTTTGTGTGCTGGCCAGGACATGTGTGGGCGTGGAGCTCCTTTATTTATTCCTCCATGAGCACAGCTCTCCCGGAGATCCCGGGGTGGGAGGATGAGGAGGAAGCTCAGCTCCAGCTCCCTCTCAGTCCTTCTCCCTGCTTGTCTCCCTCCCTCCAGGATCTCGTGGCTGCAGAGCCTTCTGGCAGCCCACAGCACTTTTTTAGCCATTCCAGAGAATTTGAATAGCCCTAGTGAGGGCGAGCTCTGATTTACAGGGAGTGTTTTTATGGTGTTTATGTTGGCAGGCTGCAGTTTGTGTACAGTTGGAAATGTTCGCTGGAGCCTTTTATCGCCGGGGCTGAAAAACAACAGAGCGCTGATGAAAACTCCTGTGCTAATTACCTGTGATTATCTGTGGCTGTAGAAATGTTCAGAGCTCCAAGAAGAACACACAAAAAAAAATAGCCCTATGCTGTGGTCAGGAGTTACAATATATTTGACAGGTTCTGATTATTTTACATACAGTTTTTTATTTTCTCAGTGAGGACAAAGCTGCCGAGTCAATGCTGCCCAGGCTGGAACAGATTTCCCAGGGAAATGATCACGGCACCAATTCCAGGAGCATCAGGCACATGGCGGGGGTTTTGGAGTTGCTCTGTGCTGGGCCAGGAGCTGGATTCAATGGTCCTTGGGGGTCCCATCCAGCTCAGGACATTCTGTGATTGACACTGCAGCCCTGAGTGTTTTGTTGGGATTGCAAATTTTAAAAAATCCAAGTTGTTCATTTGAGAGGGGTTGAGCCAGGGCTGGGGCTGCAGAATTCCTGGCTCCAAGGGGCTGCTGCTGCCTGCAGTCCCCACGGGGAAGGAGAGATGACCTCAGCCACCAGCAGGGTGGGATCCATCCAGGTGGAGCCATTTTGCCAGTGAAGGTCACATCTGGCACTGAGAGGGACAGATCGTGGTGCCTCAGGCTCCTGTCCCTGCTCACAGCCTGGCAGAACAAGATGGTCAGCGGATGTAAGAGGTTTCAGCTTGGGAAAAAAAGCAGTTGCTTGAATGTGGGTTTTTTTTATAACTCAGATGTGGGGCAGCACCTTGTGCTGGTGTTGGAAACGCAGCTCAGTTCCCTCCCATCACTCCTCTCCCCAAGTCTTTGTAGGAACTCAGTGTCCCAGCTCAGGTTTTAGTGAAATCAGTGTCTTGGTGAGATCCCGTCATCATCTGTGGGATTTGGAGTGACTGAACCTCACAACCCCTCACAAGAAGCAGCCTCCTGCTCTTCATTTTCCACTGGATTATCCCCCTCCCATTAGTCCTGCAGAATTAGTCTGGGCAGGAAACTTTTCCAGGTGCCAGCAATGGATCATCTTGGGGCACAGGCAAAAAATTTATCCACCTGCCATAAGAAAACTACTTTAAAATCAGCTCCTGATCCCTTCAGGCATGCCCACCTTCCCTTCTCCAGCATCACAGGTGCTGAGGAGAAGCGGGTGATCCATGGGGTGTGAGCAGCACCTTGGTGTGGGATGGGAACTCTTCAGGGCAGTGGAAAATGTAAAAAGAGCAGGAAAGGGTTGCAGGGGGCTGCCCCATCTTGGGCAGGGTGTGCTTTGGGTCTCCTGGTTCCTGAGAGCAGGTGGTGGCACCTAGAGGAGTGGAGGGAAGAGCTGGAAGCTGAGATGAGTCCCAGACAGCCCCTGAATGTCAGGCAGGTCACAGAATGCCAGAATGGTTTGGGTTGGAAGGGCCAGGGACACCTTCCACTCTCCCAGGCTGCTCCAAACCCCATCCAACCTGGCCCTGGACACTTCCAGGGATGGAGCAGCCACAGCTCCTCTGGGCACCCTGTGCTCAGCTCCAAGGAGGGTTGACCACCCAAATTTAGACAATGAAATCCCACCCTAGCGCCTTAAAACCAGTCTTGGAGGATGCCACGGGCATTTTATCCTTTTGAGGAGACCATGGCACAAGGTCCTGCCTCTGCACCACCCCAGAGTTGCTCCATACCCTGCAACCCTTATCCCAGAAACATCTACTGAGACTCCCCTGCCAGGCAAAAGGGCATTTTATTCCAGGCCAGCTGTTTAGGAAAGGTCCTGGCTGGCATTAGGCACCTCAGTAGATGTGTCCTGCTGGGTGGATCCTAACAAGAAGGGAGGGGAGGAAAGGCACAGCATTACCAGCACATCTACGTGCCTCTAGTCCAGTCACACATACAAGAAAATTTAAGGAATTTGGTTCAAAGTGTTTTAGTGAGGCAGAGAGCCTTCTATTTTAAGAGATTTCTGATATCTCTCAGCCTGCACTCAACCACACAGATTCTAAAAGAGGAGGAAAAAAAAGAAGACACAAAACCAACAAAACCCCCACTTTGCTACTGGCAGTAAAATTTTGGCTGACACGTGTGAGCCTCTATTAACCCGTGGCCCTATGAACGTGCTGCTCAGGGACAAACCTTACAGTAGGAGAGTCCTTCCTGCTGTTATTCCAAGCTTCCAAAAAACTAGCCAAAACAAATATTTGGAGGAAAGGCAGGGGCTGCCTGAAGGGAGGACTCGGGCAGGAATGCTCCTGCCACTGGGCAGGAGGTGACATCATCCAGATTCCTTCACTGAGGAATGCAGGATTTGGTCTTCCCTGCCAGTAATTGCTTTTCAAAAACAGGCCTGCCCAGGGAAGCAGATTTCACCCAGCCCCTTCCACTGCACAGGCTGAATGTTCCCAAATCCCCTTCTTGTCCCTAGTTCAACAGGGAATTGTGTGGCCAGGCAGGGTAAAATTGGTCATGTCCAGACAGCAAGTGAAAGCATCCAAAATTCCAAAAGTGGGAGCTGGACAGAAATCCGGGCAGGGAGAGCTGGTGGGGCAGCAGTGACTTCTTGGGGTGTCCAGCATGGGGCAGGTGATGGGCTGGGGGTGTGTGTGGACTTTGCTGAGAGCTGCAGGAGGAGCCCATGGTGACCTCTGAGGTGACCTCCATGGTGGCCTCAGTCCTATGAAGCCCAGTGACCCCATCAGGTGTTGCTGAATGTAGAACTTCAGCGGTGATTGGAGAGTGTTGATCCTTGTAGATCCCTTCCAATTTGGATGTTCTCTGGTTCTGTGGCTGGAATAGTCTGATGTGCAGAGCATTCTGACCAGCCAGCTGACACCTGGCTTGATCCAGGGCAGGGATTGTCCCCCTGTGCTGGCACTGCTGGGACACCTTGAATTCTGTGTCCATGTGCGGGCTCCTCATGACAAGAAGGACACTGAGGGGCTGGGACACCAGGAGAGGCTGAGGGAGCTGGGAAGGGGCTCAGCCTGGAGAAAAGGAGGCTCAGGGGGGACCTTGTGGCTCTGCACAGCTCCTGACAGGAGGGGACAGCCAGGGGGGTCAGGCTCTGCTCCCAGGGAACAGGGACAGGAGCACAGGGAACGGCCTCCAGTTGTGCCAGGTGAGGTGTTGATTGGATATTAGGGAAATTTTCTTCCCTGAAAAGCTGGTCAGGCATTGGAAGGGGCTGCCCAGGGCAGTGCTGGAGTCCCCATCCCTGGAAGTGTTCAAATACACGTTGATGTGGCACCTGGGGACATGGTTTGAGGTGAGCACAGCAGTGCTGGGTTGATGGTGGGACGTGATGATCTTAGAGCTCATTTCCAACCTTAATTTCTCTTAATGATTAGTCTGGTGGGGCTAATTCAGCCACCCCTCCACGAAGCTTTTGGCTTCTCCTTTGGGTTGAACACCCCACCTGCCATCTGCAGTCCCTTGAGCTTGCAGCCCTCCACCCCAGGCTCTGTGGTGGCCCCACAAACAGCTCTGGAAATGGATGTCATCAGCACTTCCAGCAGCAGCAGAGGGGTCAGTTCCTGTGGGATGGAGGCTGCCGCTGCCATTTCAATAGGTGGAACTAGGTGTAGTTCAGCTGCCCCCATTACCAGTCCAACAGGGTGATTTAGTGCCTGGAAAGGCCTGAAATATTTTGCTCGCGGTGCCTGACAGAGGATGGCTGGCAGGAAACGAGCTCCAAGGCAGGGCAGGTTCTGCTGGTTCTCTAATTTCCCGCCAGGTTTTGGAAATTCTTGGCAATGAAATGGAGAGCAGAAACGAAGGGCTTCGGCCAAAGGAGAAATCCCACTCGGTCAGCGGGATTTTTGGAAAGGGTGGAGTGAGGAGCTCTGAATGGGCAGCAGCAGGACAAGGGCTGGATCTGCTCAGGTGCGCCAGGAGTAAGGTCTGCTCATTTTTGGGGCCAGCAGCCCCGAAAAAAGTAGAGATGGACAAAAAGCAGGGTCTGGGGTCATGGTAGGGTGATAATATTGGATTTTGTCACGGCAGAAGAGGCACATCCATGCAGGAGGGGTGGGATCAGGTCCCACATGGGACAGGGTGACAATGCTATGGGAGACACCTTCTGTGGAACATGCTGGGCTTGGTTTGGATATTGTCCCCCACCAGACAAGTCCCTTCCCTCGTCATATCCCGGCCACCCTCCACCCCAGGGCTGTGTCTGGTGCTCACAGTCCTGGCCTGCAGGACTCTCACAGCTCAAGGGAAGACAAAACCAACATTTCCCTCGTTCTCCTTGGGAGAGGGGGAAGTCACAGGATCTGATGGTGTGGGTGGGAAGGGACATTAAAGATCATCTGGTTCCCAGAAGGAGAATGCAGGCACCAATCCCATTGCCTCACACATGCTGAGCAAGCACTCCACCCCTGGAGATATCCCCCTGTGGGATTCCACAGGGGTGGGATAGGGAATAAAGGGTATGAAATGGGGATCTCCTGCTCATTTCTGCCTGGAGTCACCCCAGAGGCAGCACAGAGCTGGCCAGGCTGCACTGACATGAGCTCCAGAGGATTCAAGTGGAGGCTCCAAGGCTTTGAGGTCAGTAGGGACCAAAAATGCAGCCAGGAAAAAAAGATTATAATGGATGCAGATCTGCTTTTAAATGACACGAGGAAGCTCAGAGGCTCCATATTTATCACAGCTCGGTGAGTCAGGTGCCACCAGTCCGGTGTGGGGCTGCTCCTCTGGCCCCAGGCCCCCCTGCAGGACATGATTTGGGGGTTTGGTTCATGTTGTTTCTTCAGGTTTCTCAGAAACGTAGATGGTGATGTGGTTTCTTAATTATTTCTGTCTGGAGGCTGAAGGGAGGGTGACTTGGGGAGGAAGGAAGGGAAAGAACCAGAGATGGAAAGACTGAATTTTCAAAAGCCTCCCACCACTTCACCTTCTTTCCTCAGCTTCTGGTAATGGCCAGAGTCAGTGATTGCAGCTCTTCACTCCAGAAAATTCTCAGGGGGTTTCCTGGAGTATTGAAATGTGGTGGGCTGGGTGCCCAGCCAGTGACCACCACAGCAAAGAGGATGGACCTCAGCTGAGCAGCAACAAACTGAGACATGTCCCAAAAGCTGGCTAGAAGTCAGAGACTCTAGCTTGGCATTTTTAAAGTTCTATTTATCATTAAGTGAAGGAGAATCAGGTTGTTTTTGTTTGGTTGTTTTTTTTTTTCCCTTAAATACCCTCTTTCCACAGCATTCTCTGTGCTGTTTGCCTCTTTAAACTTAGCAGAGGAGGCTGAACTGGCCCTGGGCTGGCAGAAAATGTGGAAGAAATGTGAGCACCAGACTGGGAGCCTGGGAAGGGGCTCGCTGCACGTCATGGAGGGATTTTAGTATTATTGTGAATTAAACCATGACTGCAACATCCTCTGGGTCCCATCCCCAGCCTCACAGAGGAGCTTCAGTCATCCCTGCCTGCGAACCAGACAAATTCACCAGGAGTACCTGCCCTGGCAGCAGGAGCTCCCCTCTTCCCCGGGGTGGTGGAGGTTTGGGGTGAGCAGGGCAGGGCTCACCTGAGCTGTTCTTTTCTCTAGCAAAACCTGCACCTGATATAAGGGTCTCCTCGAGCCAGGTCTCCTAAGCTCTTGGAGATTTATATCACACCCGAGGTAGCTCAGCTACCTTAGAAGGCATAAAACCAGCAGGATGGCTTCTGTGGCAGTGTTGGAAACAGAAAAGTTTTAATAAAAGGCAAAATAACAAAACTCTCTACAGAGAAAAACCGAGCCAGAGCAAGAGTTCTTGCCCCTGGTAAAACACCTCACAAAAGCCATTAGTTTCTCTGTTCTCTTCTTTTTCTAGTAAATTGCTCAGGTGGGACCTTTTGGCTCCTTAAGTTTGAGATGAAGTCCCCAAGATCCTATGAGGTGTCTTTGTACCTAATTGAGGAGAGATACTTCTGGGCTTTTTCCTTTTTTAGGGGACAAATGACAATTTGGTCACTCCATCAACAGGGGACACATTCCTACACGCACCCACGGGCCTGGCACTCCCTTGGGAAGATCTCTGCATTCAGGACCAACCTGAAAACAAAGACAGACCCCTCGTCTCACTGCCCTTTGTCTCAGGTGTGCCTCAGCCCTGAGCACTGGAGCGCTGCTGGCTCAGGCCCACGGCCACGAGCTGCAGCTTCCCCTGTGTAACAGGCATGGAAGGGCTGTCCTCCTCCTCCTCCTCGCCCTCCTCCTCCATCTTCCTGCCCTCCCCTTCTGCCTCGACGTGCTCATTCATGAAAAATTCCCCGTTGGATGGACGTGAGGACAGGAATGGATGCTGGCGCGTTTTTTCCCGCGCGCCGGCCAAGGGAGGTCGTAGGCCCAGAGGGATTCAATCTTTGTTTTCACAGCTGGATTCCATATTATCCTTTCTTCTCTCCAGCTTTTTATTGCTGCTCATTCCCCGGCGCAACCTGCTGGGAGGCAGAGTGTGTGCTGGTGTGGAGCACAGCCTGCTGTGGCTGCCCCGGGGGTGCTGTCCCCCCTGGACTGGTGACCTCCCCCGGACAGGACGAGGAGCAATGGCCATGAACAAAACACAACAAGCTCCACCTCAACGTGAGGAAAAACTTCTTCCCGTGGTGGGTGGCAGAGCTCTGGAGCAGCTGCCCAGGGTGGGCGTGGAGCCTCCCTCTCTGGGGACACCCCAAACCCACCTGGATGAGTTCCTGTGCCACCTGCTCCAGGTGACCCTGCCTTGTCAGGGGGTGCACTGGGTGATCCCCAGAGGTCCCTTCCAGCCACAACACTTCCAGGGTTCTGTGATTCCATGACCTGCACAGCCCCACGTGCTCATGAAGGATCGAGGCTGGAAGGGGTGATGTGCTCCTGCAGTGGGGCCATGCAATGGACCCTGTCTGGGAAGGGAGGAAGGTGCCACCCCATAATGGTCCCCTGAGGACACCTGGCTGCAGCCCACATCTCCTGGCTCCTTTCATCCTTGTCCAACCAGCTTGGTCCATCCTTTGGGAGGACAGGGCAGGGAGCAAGGCTGGGATCACCTGCCTTGGCCTGGAGCACCATGGGGTCACAGCAAACCCTTGGGATCGTGGTCCCAGCCTGGGCACACCATGAGTTTGGGGAATGCTCCAGGCTGTGGTGAAGGTGGGCTATGGATTGGTGCTATGGTGTAGGGTTTGGTGGTGTTGGTGTAGGTTTGGGGGTGCTGCTGTAGTGTTTGGGGGTGCTGGTATAGGTTTGGGGTGTGGTGTAGGTGTTTGGTGGTGCTGCTGAAGAGTTTGGGGGTGCTGGTGTGGGTTTGGGGATGCTGTTATAGGTTTGGTGGGGTGGTGTGGGTTTGGTGGTGTAAGGTAGAATTTGTGGTGCTGGTGTAGGGTTTGGTGCTGTGGTGTTGGGTTGGTGGTGTCAGTGTAGGTTTGGGGGTGTGGTGTAGGTTTTTGTGGTGCAGGGTTTGGTGCTGTGCTGTAGGGTTTGGTGCTGTGGTCTAGATTTTTATGGTGCTGGTGCGGGGTTTGTTGCAGTGGTGTAAGTTTCGTGGTGCTGGTTTAGGTTTGGTGGTGTGGTGTAGGGTTTGGTGCTGCTGGTGCAGGGTTTGGTGCTGTGCTGTAAGGTTTGGTGGTGTGGTCTAGATTTTTATGGTGCTGGTGTAGGGTTTGGTGCTATGGTGTAGATTTTTGTGGTGCTAGTGTAGAGTTTGGTGCTGTGGTGTAGAGTTTGGGGGTGTGGCGAAGATTTTTGTGGGACTGGTGTAGTGTTTGGTGCTGTGGTGTAGGGTTGGTGGTGCTGGTACAGGTTTAGTGGTGGCAGTGTAGGTTTGGTGCTGTGGTGTAGGTTTGGAGGTGCTAGTGTAAGTTTGGTGGGTGGAGTAGGGTTTGGTGCTGCTGGTGCGGGGTTTGTTGCAGTGGTGTAAGTTTTCGTGGTGCTGGTTTAGGGTTTGGTGGTGTGGTGTAGGTTTTTGTGGTACTGGTGCAGGGTTTGGTGCTGTGGGTTAGGTTTTTGTGGTGCTGGCGTAGGGCTGGTGGTGCTGGTGTAGAGTTTGGTGCTGCTGGTGCAGGGTTTGGTGCTGTGATGTAGATTTTTGTGGTGCTGGTGTAGGGTTGGTGGTGCTGGTGTAGGGTTTGGTGCTGTGGTGTTGGGTTGGTGGTGTCAGTGTAGGTTTGGGGGTGCTGGTATAGGTTTTTGTGGTGCAGGGTTTGGTGCTGTGGTGTAGGTTTTTGTGGTGCTAATGTAAGTTCGGTGGTGTGGTGTAGATTTTTGGGGTACTGGTGTAGGGTTTGGTGCTGCTGGTGCAGGGTTTGGTGCTGTGGTGTAGGGTTAGTGGTGTGGTGTAGATTTTTGTGGTGCTGGAGTAGGGTTTGGTGCTGCTGGTGCAGGGTTTGGTGCTGTGGGGTAGGTTTTTGTGGTGCTGGTGCAGGGTTTGGTGCTGTGGGGTAGGGTTTGGTGCTGCTGGTGCAGGGTTTGGCCAACAGGCAGGTGTGGGCTCATGCCCATTGTGGTGAGGGGGTGGAGAAGGCGCTGCTGGAGCCCCCCTGGGTGCCCAAGGGACTCCAGCACTGCAGATCTCAGGGTGAGCCTTTGCTCTGAGCAGCAGCGTGGCCCAGGGGCAGCTGGCACTGGCTCCATTCCCACCCGGATGCCAGCCTGGGGGCACCTTCCCAAGCCACTGCCCCACTCCTGAGGGGAGAGAGGAACCCTGATACCCTGATCCAACACCCCTGCAGCCCTGCAGGCTTTGGGGATGACCAGGCACGTGGTGTCCTATTGTATTTGTGGGGTGCCCCGTGGCAGGGAGGAATGATGGATCTGACTCCATGTTCTCAGAAGGCTAATTCATTATTTTATGATATTATATTAAAGAATGCTATACTAAACTATACTAAAGAATACAGAAAGGATACTTACAGAAGGCTAAAAAGATAATAATGAAAACTCCTGACTCTCTCCAGAGCCTGTCACAGCTTGGCCCTGATTGGCCAATGAGTGAAAACAACTCACATGAATCCAATGAAACAATCACCTGTGGGTAAACAATCTCCAAACACATTCCAAAGCAGCAAAACACAGGAGAAGCAAGTCAGATCATTATTGTTTTCAGCTTTTCCCTGAGGCTTCTCAGCTTCCCAGGAGAAGAATCCTGGGAAAAGGGATTTTTCCAGAAAACGTGAATGTGACAGTGTCTCTTCTTGGCACGGGGGACCTGGGGCTGTCCAGATGTGAGGCAGGAGCTGCTGACCTCTGTGGCGTCAGCGGGTGGGGGCCACCTCTGTAAACATGTCCAGGAAGGTTCCTGTCCCTGTTCCACCCCTCAGATCAGACCCTCCTCAGACCGGGACCAGCAGCTCTCGCCGACGCTCCAGCCCGGAGCTCTGGAAGGTACCGTGCTGCTCGCCCAGCCCTGGGCTCTCCTCTGGGCATTTCTCTCTCCTCCTCCTCCTCTTTGCATGCAAACCTGGCTGTGTAATTGAGTCTGTGCCTAATTACCTAAGGGGCTATTAAATATTTGCTGGTGGTGTCTGTGTAATGAAATATCTCAGTGAGCAGAGTGGGAACCCAGCCAGAAGGGTAGGAAAGCACTTGTGGAAATGATGTTTCCTATTTTTCCTTATTTTCTGTTGTGTCTGTTGTCTAAGAACAGTTTGGCAAGAGCACATCCAACCCATCTGCTGCCTTATTTTTCATGCTGGAGTTTCTGTCTTCCCTTTTAATTCCGTTAAGGTGTAATTAGTAATGGGGAAATGGGCCATAAAGTCACACCTAAGTGTCTTGGATCTGCTTTGGCATTTTCCTTCTTGTCTTCATAGAATCCCAGAATGGTTTGGGGTGGAAGAAATCTTTAAGGACATCTCATTCCAACCCACTGCCAGGGACACCTTCCACTACCCCAGGTTGCTCCAAGCCCCATCCAGCTTGGTCTGGAACAGCTCCAGGGATGGATGGGGAGGGCAGAGCCTCTCTGGGCAAATTCTTGTTGTCTTCAGTATGATTTTAAAGTCGGTGTTGAATTTCTTTACCATAAAGATTTTTTTTTTACCATAAAGAAAGCCTGGTGTCCAGGGCTGAGCTCAGGAGGACATTTTGGTGATTTGGGGTGGCAAGTGTGCAGCAGATTTATTTGGGGAGGGCACAGGGATGGGTTTATATGGTAGAGAGAAAGGTTTGACAGCTGTTCCCAGCCCTTGTCCCTGTTTGCACAACACTTGGATCATGGAGCAGCCTCACTGTTACAGCCCTGTCTGACCTGACAAGTCAGAGGCTTCTCCAAAGCCAAAAGATTGGGAAATAGATAAAATAGATATCCCAGGAGTGAGTGTTGGAATCTGCAGAAAGATCTGGTGTTTCACATATGATGGTTTGGGTAAAATTTTGTCTTATCTCACAAATCCTGCTGCCTGAGCTTCACCTCAGCTCCTGCAAGCAGAACCTCTGTGGTGGGTGATGGGTTTGAGAGACCAGAGGGATGGGGAACCTCTCCTGTGGGGAAAGGCTGAGAGAACTGGGATTGTTCAGCCTGGAGAAGGGAAGGATTCAAGGTGACCTTGCAGCCCTTTCTTGTGGCTCAAAGGGCTCCAAGAGAGCTGGAGGGGGGTTTTGGACGAGGGATGGAGGGACAGGTCTGGGGGAATGGCTTTAAATTGATAGGGGGTAGCTTTAGATGAGATATTAGGAATAAATTGTTCCCTGTCAGGGTGGTGAGGCCCTGGCACAGGGTGCCCAGAGAAGCTGTGGCTGCCCCTGGATCCCTGGCAGTGCCCAAGGCCAGGTTGGATGGGGTTTGGAGCAGACTGGGATAGTGGAAGGTGTCCCTGCCCATGGCAGGGGGTGGAACAAGATGGGCTTTAAGATCCTTTCCATCCCAAATCCATCCGGGATTCTGTGATTCCATTGCTGGCAGAGCAGGCTGAGCCCCAGAGTGTGACTCAGCACCCTGAGAAGGTGACACACCAAAGCAGGACCCTGAAGCTGCTCTCAAGCCCAGCAGCTGCTCCAAATGACCCCCAGATGGTGTTTAACCACCTCAGAGTTGTTAGGGTTGTTTGGAGCAGCAAGGCATGAGCTCTGCCCCAAGGAGGTGCAGGACAGGGCAGCCCTCAGTGGTGCCAGGGTCTGGCAGGGCAGGGGACATCCTGAGAACCAGGATGAACAAGGGACCATCCTGAGAACCAGGCAGAGCAAGGACCTGATGCAAACACCTGGGCTGGCTCCTGTGGGCCCTGTTCCTGGACAAATTGATGGAGCACTTGCTCACTGCAAGCTCCTGGCCCTGTTAGAGTTGAGAGGTTTCCTTTGGTTGGCAAATTACAGATAATTTGCGTTTGTAAAAAATTAGGCTCATAGAATTGTCTAAGATCATCACCAGTCAATCCAGCACCATCATAACCACACCTAAACCACGTCCCCAGGTGCCACATCCACAGGGTTTTGAACACTTCCAGTGATGGTGACTCCACCACTGCCCTGGGCAGTCTGTTCTAGTGTTTTACAACTCTTTCTGTGAAGAATTTTTCCCTAATATCCAATCTAAACCTCCCCTGGTGCAACTTGAGGCCGTTTATTCTTGTCCTGTCACTCGTTATCTGAGAGAAGATAAAAACATTAAATAACTTTGGGCCATTTCTGATGGCTGACCTGGCTGGGTGTGAGCAGGTCGTGCCGTCTGCTGCAGTGTCTGACATGGATGAGGTGTGTGGTGACAGAAATGACACCATCATTTTTTCCACTGGAATATCTGAGGGGAAAAAAAAAGAGTCAAACTCTCAGGGTCAGCAGCCTGGCTGTGACATTGCAAAGCATTTTCCACACCCCAAACCTGTGAGCATTGCAGGTGTCTGCAGGGGGAGATTGGTGAGGAAAGCTGGAGGGAGGTGTTGAGCGTGTCCTGCTTTCAGAGAACCACGGAATCATGGAATGGTTTGGGTTGGAAGGGACCTTAAAGCTCATCTTGTTCCAAACCCTGCCATGGCAGGGACACCTTCCACTGTCCCAGGCTGCTCCAAGCCCTGTCCAACCTGGCCTTGGACACTTCCAGGGATCCAGGGGCAGCCACAGCTGCTCTGGGAATTCCATTCCAGCCCCTCCCCACCCTCAGATCCAGGAATTCCCAATTCCCAATCTCCCATCCATCCCTGCCCTCTGGCACTGGGAGCCATTCTCTGTGTCCTGTCCCTCCATGCCTTGTCTCCAGTCCCTCTCCAGCTCTCCTGGAGCCCCTTCAGGCGCTGCCAGGGGCTCTGAGCTCTCCCTGGAGCTTCTTGTGAGCATTCCCAGCTCTCCCAGCCTGGCTCCAGAGCAGAGGGGCTCCAGCCCTGGCACAGCTCTGTCACCTCCATGCCTTTCTTTGGGTGGGTGCCAAGGACAGAACTGCTCCCCCTCCACTTTGGGGGTTGCTGTCTTTATGCTCAAGCTGTCCTGAGGGTGTTGCTGCTCCCATCCCCTTCCCTCTTCCCACACTGACACTGGGAATGTTCATGCTGCTGAAAAATAGGGGAAAATGTTCCTTTCACCCACTTGGCACCAGTCAGGGACCTCACCCAGCAGCTCCTGAATGCAGCTCAGAAGCTGTGGCTGAGCTTCCAACCTCTCCTGACCCCTTTTCCTGGGGCTCTTCCAAGCTCCCTCCTAACACTCCATCTCTGCCCATCCACAGGTGTTGGGGAACAACACCGCCAAACCCACACCTTGCTGGAGCAGCCAAAACTGTGTCTGTTTCCCTTTTTATTTCCAGCATTCCCTAACCTTTCCCATACACCCTGACCCTTTTCCTCTGCCCCCACCTGCATTAAGGCACTGCTGGATGGAGGAATGTCCACATGGACAACAGTGGGAGGAGGAGATGAGGTGTGAACTTCTGCATGGCCCGGGGATGGATTTCCTCTGATTTTAATTGAATTGTTTGATTTCTTTTTCCTCTTTTTCACACTTTTTGTACAAGTTCAGGAAGGTCTAGAGCAAGTCAAGCCTGGCTTGGCTTCACAGGGCTGGCAACACCGAGTGGAAATTTTATTGCTTCCTGTTATGAGAGCTCAGGGAGCCAGGATGGGATTTCAGGAGGAACACGGGCAGCTCAGCTCCAGGGATGACCCTGATGGGTGGGGTTGGAGATGGCCTTTCATTCCCAGTGCTCCCCCAGCTACTTCAGGAAAGGGAAGCAAATAGAGGAGGGAATAATGGCTCGATTTGACCTCTGGCTATCGAGGCAGATGTTTTCTTTGGAGCAGGAATAGATGTCGGGGGGGAAAAATGCTATAAAGGGTTTTGCTGAGCCAAGTCCCAGGGCTCCACCTGAGCCCCTTCTTGTCACCTCTCAGTGTCATCTCACCACCTCAGACACTTCAGCAGAAAGATTCCTCTCCGAAAAATTAATGTGTTTTTTTCTCAACCCTAAAATTTATCTCAAGAATGTGTCCGTCGCAGAGAAATGTTCAGCTGGGAAGGGCAGGAATAAATTGCTTCTGCTCTCCAGCCTGGGTTTAAATATTTCCTCTGGGCTTTTGTACTTTAGAATTTAAATCTTGTTGTTATTTAAGCACATCAGATAAGTTTTTAGGTCATTTTCAAAGTGAAGTGCTTTTACCTTTCTGCAGTCATCAGCCAGCGATATCTGAAGGAAACTTTTCCTGTTTTTCAGCAGAAATGTTATTTATTCTGCTAACAGCACTGGCTTCTGGCTCCAGGCACAAACCAATGCAAACTTCACAGAAATTCCGTTTTCTGACCTATCTTTGTGCTAACTGAGGCATAGCTGTGGTCCAAATGTCATGGCAGCTCAGAGCCAGAGTTTACATTTTCAGAGTGCATGAAGGAAAACATCCCTCACCTCGCTTTCAAACAGTCTTGCATTATTCAGCCAAAATCCCCACGGGCCTTGGAAAAATGTGTAAGACCAGATTTTCCCTGTTTCATCCTTGCAAAGAGCCAGAGACCAACCACATAATTCTTTTCCACATCAAAACCTTCTTGGGTTCATCCAACAAAGCTGGATGCAGGATAAAAATCAACCTGATGATGAATGAGTAGAGATTTTGTCTTTCTGTCCTTCAAGTGACACATTTGACTTGGGGTTGGCGTCACCACTGCCCTGAGAAGTCTAAGCAGAGTTTTGTGATGAAGCAGATTTTAGCAACAGACCCTGGCACAGCTTTTTCTGCTGCTTGTAAATTGGTTTTTTAAAGAGAGTTAAGGTTCTGGCTGAGTTCTTAGGATGGGTGATCAGCCCCAAATCTTGAAGAGCACCCAAAGCTCTGAGCAAAGAAGTTTGCACAGCTGGGATGGTTTTGGTGTTCAGTCAGGGAGTTTGGTGGGACTGAAAGGGAGCCTGGGAGCCCTGGGCTGGCATGGCTGAGTGGAGCAGCACCAGGGCCATTCCCCCCTGCTCACCCCTGCCTCAGCTTCCTCAACAGCTCCCTGGGACAGCCACGCTTGCCCTTGGTCCCCTCACCCACGGAATTGTTGGCTGGGTTTCTGTCTCATGAGGAAATGGGCGTCCCTCCACCCATTAACCCAAGTCCTGTCCCAGGGTGGGGCTTCCATCCTTGCTGGGAGCTGCTGGCCTGTCCCAAAGCACTCAAGAGATGTGGCCCAGCCCCAGCCCAGCCATGCCACTGGGACAATGACACAGACTGGGTCCCTGGGGACACAACTGGGCCCTTGGGGACACAACTGGGCCCTTGGGGACACAGCTTGGGTCCCTGGGGACACAGCTTGTGTCCCTGGAGACACAGTTTGGGTTCTTGGGGATGGAGCTGGGGTACTGGGGACACAGCTTGGGCCCTTGGGGACACAACTGGGTCCCTGGGGACACAGCTTGGGTTGTTGGGGACACAGCTTGTGTCCCTGGAGACACCGTTTGGGTCCTTGGGAATGGAGCTGGGGTACCTGGGGACACAGCTTGGGCCCCTGGGGACATGACTTGGATTCCTGGGGACACAGCTTGGGTTTCTGGGGACACAGCTTGGGGACACAGCACTCAAGAGATGTGGCCTAGCCCCTGCCCAGCCATGTCACTGGGGCAGTGACACAGCTTGGGTTACTGGGGACACAGCTTGGGTCCTGGGGGACAGCCTGGGTTCCTGGGGGCACGACTTGGGTCCTGGGGACACAGCTTGAATCCTGGGGTTGCTGAAGGCTCTGGAGCCTCCAGGCATGAAGAAGGGGCTCCCGTGGGAGCTGGTGGCCTCCAGGAAATGCAAATGAAGATGTCCCAGTGGGACACAGTTTGGACCTCAGGTCCAAGGCACCCGGTGCAGTGGAAGGTGTCCCACTCATGGCAAGGGGGTGGAACTGGAGGCTCTTTAGGGTCCCTTCCAACCCAAACCATTCCGGGATTCTCCCCGGGGCTCCGTTCACCTCGTCCTATCAGCCAGGCACGTGCTGCTAGAAATGTCAAATTCTCAGGGCGGGCTTGAACCAAACTGGTTGAAAATGAGCCCAAATCCTCTTCCAAACCCATGGAGCCCCCCTCACCTGTGTGCTCCTGGGACAGCAGCTCTGAGAGCAGAAGAAGGGGTGGAGGAAAGGAGGGTACATTGAGGAAGGAGGTGTCAGCCCCTGTAGCCCATCTTGAAGGAGACAAAACCTCAGAGTGCCTCCCCAGATCCCTTTTTCCTCATAACTGCCACCAAATTACTGGCAAATAAGAATAATAACACAATTCCGTGGATTTTTAGTCTGTGCAAAAGAAAAAAATAATATTTTCCAAATCCCAGTATTCCATTTTAGCAGTGCCTTCGCCACGCCTTCCATCACAAATCCCTTTTGAAGTGGGCAGCACCCACAGCCACCAAAGGTGAGGATGAGTCCTGCATCCCACCTCCAAAATTCAGAGAAAAAAGTTTTTAGTGAAGTTAATCCAAGAGGAAAAAAGACGGGAACTAAAACTGCTGCTTCACGTTTTGCTCTTGCTTGTGGTGTTCAAACAGTTTTGCTTCTCAGATGGGAAATTCCATCATCTCCAAAGCCCAAATCCAACAATAATCAATAAGGCAAAAAGATGGTGGTTTTAATTTATTCCAGTTTTGCCACATCTGTCTCAACACAACGGGCCCTGTTTTAAAAACAGGCTTATCATTTGCACAAAGACGCATACCTTCATCGCATTTAGTTTAAAAACTGAACAAATGAACATCCAAAAGAGGAAAATCAGTGGAGAAAATGATCTGTCAGCACAATCCAGCACAGAGCTTTGTAGGTTTGTGCTCAGAGTGGGTAATTATGGTCCCTCCTCATCCCTGGTGTAGCAGGAGATGTTACACCAGGTCTCATTATCATTGGTGACAGCACTTCTGTATTTCCATAGGACATTTAAATAAATACATACAGATCACTGCTCTGAAACACAAACAGTGCCTGGGGGTGAGGTGGCTTGGAGAGGTGACTCCCAGCAGCAGCAGAATTATCCAAAGCTCCATCACACCCTTTCCCCTCTGTCTCCTCTCTTTTATTCCCAGCTCTCCTGGCCAGGCATTGAACTGAGGACACGGGATGCTGCCTGAATGAGTGTTCCCTGCACACTCATTTATGGCTCTGCCTCCTGCCTCCTTGCCTGGGTGATGGTTTGGTGATGGGAAGCCCTCAGTCCCTGCCAGTGTGATGGCTGCAGCAGGAGCAGATGTTGCCTGGCCTGCCTGAAGCACAGATGACCCCGAAATCTTTACCCAGCCCTGAGAGCTGTGTGTATAAATAACCCTCATGGTTAGAAAGCAAAGAGCCTGGAAAATCTGCCTGACCCATGGGGCTGGGACCACGCTGAGCTGCCTTTTATCTCCGAGCCGAGCCTGGGAGTTGTTCTCAGCTGGTTATTTTTAAATAACCAACAGCACTTCCCTGCAGCTCTGTCCTGCACCAGCAGCAGCAGGTGGGACTTTCACCACAGTTCTTGGGTGGGAACCAGCTCTTGGTGGCCATCCCTGAGCTCTGGTGGATGTCCCAGGGGGTGGCTTTAGGAAGGAGCGGGTGTGACATGTGCTGGAGGGAGCCTGCTTGTGGGGGATGCACCCAAGGAACATTCAGTGCCCCTGTGGAGTGACCACGAGGTGACCCACTGCTGTCTCCAGAGCTGAAGGACCTTGAGGGGAAGGAGGTCACTGCCCCAGCGTGCTGGAGGCCAATCCCTACCCCAGGAAGAAGCAGGGATAATGTGGCCTCAGCCTGCTGCATGTTCTCACTCTCTCAGTGGGAGATCTCCAGCCCTGGAGGGGTTTGGAGATCTCCAGCCCTGGGGAGTTTGGAGATCTCCAGCCCTGGGGGAATTTGGAGATGTCCAGCCCTTGGGAGGGTTTGGAGATCTCCAGCTCTGGGGAGTTTGGGGATCTCCAGCCCTTGGGAGGGTTTGGAGATGTCCAGCCCTTGGGGGAGTTTGGAGATCTCCATCCCTGGGGGAATTTGGAGGTCTCCAGCCCCTGGGAGGGTTTGGGGATCTCCAGCCCTCTCCTCTGGAACCTCCCTGTGTCCTTTGGGAGAGCAAGCTGTCATTGTGCCATGTGCCGAAGTTGAAACATGAAGGCAGGGTTGTGGTGATTTAACTTTTTTTAGAGGTTTATTCCCCAAAAATGCCTCCCAGACCCTGGTTTTCCTGGCATGGCATATTCCCACCAAGGTGTGTTCATCCCTGCATCTCACTCACTGATAGGGCTTTTCCTGCCTGTCTTGGGTGACTAAACAGGGAATAAACTTATCAGTAATGATAAGGGAGTAATTAGTTTATAACAGGAAACCTCGAGGAATGGAACTGCAATAAAATGCAGATGCTGCTCCCTGCAAGAGCATCCAGGCAACAAGTTCCAGTGAGCAGGAATTGCCCTTCCAGGTCCATTCAGGCTTTTTTGGGAAGCCAGAGCTCTGAATATCCTGCTTTGTCAGCACCAGGAATAAAAGTTCCTTATAAACCAGATGGTTTCCAACACCCCCTTTAATCCCAGTGCAGATCTTCCCACGTTTTCTGCCCTCAGAGGTCTGATCCTTGCTGGAATTTCTGCCCTGACTGTCCATTTCCACTCTGAGCACGGCAGAAATGTTATTTATTCTGCTAACAGCACTGACACCCCTGGTGCTGCTGGAATGGCAATGCCAAAGCTCCTCACGGATGGAGCAGGTGCTCCTTGGCCATCAGGGTGGAGGTTTTCTCCTTGAGAACCACTTGCCTCAGGCTTCCTGTGCATCCCCATCCCAGCCATTCCTTCCTGCAGCTGCAAAGAAACCAGAAGAGTCTCTGTAGGTGCTCAAAACCCCTTTCCCATCCTTCACCTGCTCTCTGCTCCCTCCCCAGCTTGGAGAGAGGGGAACCCCCTCCTTCAGGGACAGCTTTTCCTGGCAGTGCAGCAAAGCAGGAGCTTCAGGGCAGTTTTTCCCACTAGCGAGCTTCCCCTCCTTTTTATTTTATTTTTTTATTATTTTTTCACCCCCGACAGCCAAGCAGCTTTTCCCAGAATGTGTTTCCCACATGTTCCCTGTTAGTCACGCTCCCAGCCTTTCCAAACCTCTTCCCAGTGCCACGAGCTGATGCCATTAATTTACTCCCAACCGACACAGGAGAAATTCCAGGCGGCGCTCCCAAAAACCAGACCCGGCGGCTTGTTTGGATTTCAAACCAATGCCCTTCTCTCTCCTGGCGTGTCCGTGGAGCATCTTCCCAGCTTCTCCCGAGGCTTGGCGAGGGGCAGGAGGTGGGGGTCGGGCAGGGGCTGCCGGCAAAGGCGGGGTCTGAGCGCTTTAAATAGGGAGCTCTGCTTGCCCAGCCTGGAGCGCGGCTGGACCGAGCTGCCGGGGCTTCATCCAGGGCCAGGATAAAGGCAGGGAGGCACAGGAATGTCGGTGGAGGAGGGAAAGCCACCGCGAGGAGCATCATGTCTCTGTAAGTAGATTTTTCCCCCCCCTCCCTGTAGTTCAGGCAGCAGAGAGAGAAGCGTGCAGAACGGGCTGACAATGATCCAGCACTGATTTATGTATTTTTAATTCTTTTTTTTTTTTCATTATATTTTTTTAATTCTTTGGTGTGTTTTAGAGTCAGTTTTTAAAGTTTTCCCAGTTCTTACGGCTGTGCCTGCGGTTGTGTGGAGGGGTCAGGGGGTTTGGGGAAGTCACTGTGCTGAGAACATCTCATTCCTGTACTGGCTACACACAGTTCTGACTACTTCAGGAGTTGTTTGAGCAGTCCAACCCCTCCTTTGCAGCTGTTTTGAAGTGTAGCTTGTACCCTGTGTGTGTTTCTTACGCTGTGTGCCACCTCTGGAGGTGATGGATGCCTGAATGAATGGGTTTCAAAGCCACAGGGATGGGGAGTCCTTTCCTGGGGAGATATTTGAGCTACATAAACCACCTCATCTAATCCCTATTTTTTTTTTTTTTACCCAGACTGCATAACTTTCACGCTGCACAGAGGACTTGGGTCTGTGGCAGGTGGAAAGATACAAAAATGTGTTTTCTGTTGATGTTTGGGATTGTGAGGAGACACAGCCTTTTCCTCGTGCCAGTCTAGCACTGGGAACAAATCTTTCCTTGGAAGCTTGTTTTATTTAGAATTGATCCCAGAACACCATGATGCACTAACCCCCCAGCCCAGCAATTAAAAGCATTGAAATCCCACAGTTTGGACTCTGGAACCAGTGAGTCCTAAACCCCACTGGAAGTTTCACCAAACTGGAGCATAGGGAGGGGGTTTTACCTCATTTCCTTCGGCTCCTGCTCTCAGATACAGCGCCAGGAGGGCAGGGGGACACACAGGGGTGCAACACCAAGGTGTGACCCCACACAGCGGGGTCCCAGGGGTGCAGGAACAGCTTGGGGCTGTTTCCTGCAGATGTTCCTGCAGATCCAGATGTGCACAGAGGGCCGGGCAGCAGGGGCAGTGGCAGGACCCACAGCTCAGGGTGGAGCTGCTAGCCAGGGATGGTCTTCTCAAAGCAACAACCCCTCACTTCTGTCATTTTAAAATTTCCTTCCTTTTCCTTGGCTCGGGAGATTTGGGAGCACTTCACTGGGTTCTCCTTTCTAAAATGTGTTTCCTAGAGGAGACGGGGTGCTTTGCTAACTACTCTGACAAATACCAATTCAGAACTTGAGTATTTACTCCAAAAGCTGTCACAGCCTTGGTCAGACCCTCCCTGCCCCAGCACACAGCTCCTGGGAGGAGCACTGGAGCTTTGGGAATTGTGTCCAGGACTAACATTTGCAAAAAGGTGAATTATCCTCGGTGTAGGCTTCAGAAACCCTTCAGGGCAGCACTGAAACTTGGATGAACTGCTCTGCAGGACATTCAAAGTGCATTTTTCAGAACAATTTGGGGCTTGCAGCTGATTTGGGGGGCAGATGGGAGCTGGTCGGGGGGTTGGACACCTGCATGGGGCCAGCCAAGGTGGGGCTGCATCCGAGCCTGCCTGATCCAGACCCGGATGCTCCACAAACAGATGCAGCATGCCCCACACCCAGCAGGGTCTTCCCTTCCCAGCCCCCCCCATCAGCTGGAGCTTGGCTGAGTGCCTGGATTAATTCTGCAAATCATTTAACATCCCAGTTTGCCCTCATCTGAATGCCAGCACAACAGAGGAAGAGTTAAATGCCCCTTAGGATGTACCCACTGTAAGGAAGCAAAAAAAGGCACTCAAAGAGGGAACCTCCTCATCTCACCCCTGAATAAACCAAATTTCCTCAATAAATAAAGAATATCTCAGTGGGCATCACTTCCCATGTCCTGCAGTGGCTGAATTGTCCCACCTGCACAGTTGTGCTGACCGAGGCATCACTTTTGAGGCAGGAGAGGGGTTTCTGGTCCCAGCAGCTTTGAGGGTTGATAGCAGAGAGGAGAATTTCCCCAGCTCTCCTTCTGGTTGATGACCCAGCTGTGCCTCAGTTTCCCCAGCCCCAGGACAAGAATAGCACCATCTGCAGAGCTCTCCCACAGGCTGGGCCCGGCGTGTGAAGACTTGGGGGGTTGTGTTCACAGGGGATTTGTTTGATCTGGAAATAGCAGGGTTAGAAAATTCCATCTGCCTGCTCTCGAGAGCCCTGAGCAAACCAGCCCTGCTTGGCTCCTGTCCTGGGAAGCAGTGGGAGCAAAACTGCATTCCAGGAGGGCTGGATGTGGACAACATGGTGGGGCATGTTTCCCTTCCTGCTGCTGTCTGGGGCCGTGCTCCCACCACGGAAACCCTGCAGCAGAATTTTGTGTCTCCAGTGGTGCAAAGCCAGGCTCGTGTCTCGTGGCATCACCAAGCCACGTTGGATGGGGCTTGAGCAACCTGGTCTAGTGGAAGGTGTCCCTGCCCATGGAACAAAATGATCTTTAAGGTTCCTTCCAACCCGCCAAAATTATAGGATTCTGAGATTTTATGATCATTTTCCCCACTCAGCCATGCTCACCCAGCATGGAGAGTTCTGGTTGATGCCCATACTTCTTGCACATAGGAAAACAGCTCCTGTCTCTTCTTTTTTCTCTTTTTTTTTTGGGGTGCAGGTGCTTTTCCTACTGCTCTCATCTCTCAGTGTCTGTGCCAGTCAAGCAGTGAAATTGCCTCCTGTCTTTACTGCTGCCTGAGGTCACCCAAGGAACTCGGGCTGAGGCCCCGCTGCAATTTTAGCTAAACACAAAATGCTTGTTACAAGCTCTTCCTCCCCAGCTGTCCAGGTCTCCTAATGAATCCATGGGTTTCTCTTGAAAGCTTCTCAAGGTTTATTTTTGAAACAGTCTGTATTTGATTAAAGTTTTGTTTTGTTTTGCTTTGTTTCAAGAGGAACTTAAAAGGGCCATCAGCCTGTAAACATAAATATTGCCATTCTTTCACTGATTCTTTGCATTTTTCTGGGTTTACTAATGAAAGATATTTCTGCAGGGCAAGTCTCTGTGTTGTGGGAGCATCCTCCACTGCTCCAGCCCTGACCACACTTTAAGGGGAGAAATTTTCCCTAATATCCAATCTAAACCTCCCCTGGCCCAGCCTGAGGCCATTCCCTGTGCTCCTGTCCCTGTTCCCTGGGAGCACAGCCTGACTCCCCTGGCTGTCCCCTCCTGTCAGGAGTTGTGCAGAGCCACAGGGTCCCCCCTGAGCCTCCTTTTCTCCAGCTGAGCCCCTTTCCCTGCTCCCTCAGCCTCTCCTGGTGCTCCATTCCCATCCCTGGACACTCTCCTGCCCCTCAATGTCTTTCTTGTCATGAGGAGCCCAAAACTGACCCCAGGATTCGAGATGTGGCCTCACCAGTGCCCAGTACAAGGGTCAATCACTGCTCTGGTCCTCCTGCTGGCACAAGATGTGACCTCCCACCCCTGGTTTTTATCTCCCCCTCTCCCTGCAGGTTATAACTGAGCAGCCCTTATGACCAACATGAGCTGGAGCTTCCTCACCCGCCTGCTAGAAGAGATTCACAATCACTCCACCTTCGTGGGGAAGGTCTGGCTCACGGTGCTCATCGTCTTCCGCATCGTCCTGACGGCGGTGGGGGGCGAGTCCATCTACTCCGATGAGCAGAGCAAGTTCACCTGCAACACCAAGCAGCCGGGCTGCGACAACGTCTGCTACGACGCCTTCGCGCCGCTGTCGCACGTCCGGTTCTGGGTCTTCCAGATCATCATGATCTCCACGCCCTCCGTCATGTACCTGGGCTACGCCATCCACAGGATCGCCCGCTCGGCCGAGGAGGAGAAGAAGTTCAAGGGCTTCAAGAAGAAGAAGCAGTTTGCCCTGAACTGGCAGGCCGTGCGCAACATGGAGGAGGCCATGGAGGCCGACGAGGAGGAGCCCATGATCTCCGACGACGCGGCCGAGCACGAGAAGGCCAAGGCCAAGCCCAAGTGCAAGGAGCAGCAGAAGCACGACGGGAGGAGGCGCATCCAGGAGGAGGGACTGATGAAAATCTACGTCTTCCAGCTCCTCACCCGGGCTTCCTTCGAGGTTTGCTTTTTGATAGGGCAGTACTTGCTCTACGGTTTCGAGGTGGAAGCTTATTATGTCTGCAACAGGGTCCCTTGTCCCCACACCGTGGACTGCTTTGTGTCCCGGCCCACGGAGAAGACCATCTTCCTCCTGGTGATGTACGTGGTGAGCTGCCTGTGCCTGCTGCTGAACATGTGCGAGATGTTCCACCTGGGATTCGGGACCATCCGCGACGCCATCCGCAACCGGAAAATCAACAGCTTCCGGCAGCCCCCCTACAACTACGCCTACCCCAAAAACATCTCCTGCCCTCCCGAGTACAACCTGGTGGTCAAATCCGAGAAGTCCACCAAGATCCCCAACAGCCTGATGGCCCACGAGCAGAACCTGGCCAACGTGGCTCAGGAGCAGCAGTGCACCAGCCCCGACGAGAACCTGCCGGCGGATCTGTCCACGCTGCACAAGCACCTGCGGGTGGCCCAGGAGCAGCTGGACATCGCCTTCCAGAGCTACAGCAGCACCCAGGCCAACACGCAGCCCTCTCGGACCAGCAGCCCCGCCTCGGGGGGCACTGTGGTGGAACAGAACAGGGCCAACACCGCCCAGGAGAAACAAGGTGCTAAACCCAAGGCCTCGCTGGAGAAAGGCAGCTCCAGCAGTAAAGATGGGAAGACGTCCGTGTGGATATAACTGCGTCAGGAAGGAGAGAGGGCGGCGTGAGCGGGGTTTTTGTTTTGGTTTGTTTCTGGTTTTCGGTGTTATCTCGCGTTTGTTTCGCAGGGCGCGGTTTTTGCGTGGAAGGCGAGAGAGCAAAAGGAGTTTCGGACCAATTTAGTGCTGTCTTCCAGTTAACAAAAGACATTTCTTCCCTGTTTCCAATGTGTTCTCCAGATGGGAGCCTCCAGTGAGTGACAGGAACCTCCAGTGAGTAACAGCAAACCCTCCCCACCTCCCAGCCCCTGGCTGAGCGCCGGAGCCCCCAGCAGAGACTGGACAATGTGCTGTGGTGGGAAGAGGAGCTGCTGGTGGCTCAGGAGGGAAGGGAGGCTGACAGGGATCAGCCACCCTCCTGCCTGGCAAGGCTCGAGTGCTGCAGGCCAGGCAGTGTTTAATTACTAAACACCCTTAATCATATTAATTCCCGATCCTTTGGTAAGAAAACCACTGACATATTGCAGGGAGCTTCGTGGCAGGCTCACAGCTGATGGCCTGCCTGGGCTGGCAGATGCCAATGAAGGCCTCGTTGGATGCTGTGAGCCAGAGCTGGCACCCAGGTCAGGTCTGGGGCAGGAGCACAGCAACTGGACCTAAAACCAGCACAGGGCTGAAGGTTTCATCTTTTCTTCCTCTGCTCCAAACCCTCCTGAGCAGGAGCGAGCAGTGACATTGCATCCTACTGGTGCCTGTGTAGCACTTGCTACAGATGTGATGGGAATTGTTGCAGTTACAAGGTTTTTAACAAACTGCTGCTTCACATCATCAGAAAGTGCCTTTATGCAACCAGGAAAACAAAAGTGTAAAGGGTTGAGGCTCCTTTACTCGCTGAATTTTAGACCATCGGCGTCGGCAAATTTGTTTTTCTGATTAATTGAGGAAAAGCACTGTTGGCAAATTTGTTTTTCTGATTAATCAAACCCTTATAAATAGTGGCAGGAGGAAGATCTATGCATAGTGTGTCTCTGGCATGCGTGTGTGTCCGTGTGTAGATACAGACACTATGAACACATGTGTGTGAACGTAGACATAGAGAGCTAGGTGTAAATGTGATATCAACCCTCTGCTCCTTCTGCAGCCTTCCACCTCCCCTGAGAAAACCCAGCTGCTCCAGGGCTGGGGCTGATCTCATCCTGGGGCTTTTAACCTCCAGCCCCACCTGGGGAACTGGGAGGGCTTTGCAGCTTCACTGGGGACAGGACCAGGACAATAGCAGGAAGGTTTTCCTGAGTTTATGGGGAATTTTTTTTCAGCTGGGCTTGACTTTAGGGTGGTTTTCATGCACTTACAGTACTTTGGGTGTGTGTTAAAATCAAGCTGCTGGTCTCCAAGGCTCCTACTGTTCTTTGTCAGAGGGTGGTTTCATCTCCACCCCAGAGAACCCAGACAGGCAGAGCCTTCAGGATCAAACCTATTGCAAAAGAAGTAAATTCTCCCTGAGCACTGCACTGTCCCTGTGCCAAGCTGTTCCCTAGGGCTGTGCCAGGATTTCTTATGCGTGGGATATTCCTGACTTCTCTCTGGACACCACTCTCATGTCCTTGAGGTCAGTCCCTAACAGCCCTGGGGATGCCTGTTCCTCAATTGTCCAGCCCTTTGGCCATTCTTGGGAACAGGCAGAGAATTTGGGTATGCCCTTCATCTCCTGGGAACTTTGGCTGAGCTGTGTGATGCATTAGAGAACAGTCCTGGAAGCAAAAAAAAAAAAAAAAAAAAAAAAAAAAAGAATTAAAAAGAAAGCAGAGAAACATCCTGCAAGGTAACCAGCAGCAAATATTCAGCTTTGTGGCTTTGTGTGTCTGTCTGGGGAACCTTCCAGGCCTGCTCCTGCTCCTGCTGAAGGCATTGGTAAAATGCCTGGAATGCTGTTTGCTCTTGCTGCTCGAGATCTGCCCCTCACAAAAGGGTAAGTGCATCCAGGAGGAGGAGGATCAGCACAGCAGCAGCCAGGAGTGCCATCCATCCACCCCCTCCTGCTGGGAGTTTGGCAGGAAAGGCTCAGAAGGGTCACACCACGGTGGTGTGGAGACAAACATATCCAACTGCTCTGTTTGTCCTTGTCCTGTGTGTGGGAATGTGCTCCGTGCTGCCTGGGGATGTGCTGGGCACAGCAGGAGAGGCTGGGTGCTCACAGGGCTGCTGAAACCTGGAACAAATGCCTGCAGGGCCGCAGCCCCGGCTGCTGGGGAGGAGAGAGGTGATCCTGGCTGGAAATTTGTTCCCTGGTCGCTGCAGCTGTGCAGGGCACCAGCTTGTCCCCCACATCAGTGGCACTTCTCCTTTATTCCCAGCCCTGTGTCCCGGGGGAAACTGTGTGCATTCAAAGTCATGATCCCAAGGGAGGGATGGAAACTCTGAGGATGACCATGGCTGGATGCTGCCTGGGTTCTTCTGATTCCTTTTCCGTGAGCAACAATCCCACAGCCCCAGATAAACTCGTGCTTCCCACACGATGCTGGAAGGCCCTGCCCCATGCAGGAGCTGGGATTTTGGGTTTCTCCTGCCCCTGCCTCCCTCAGCACCATTCATGGCCTGAGCACTCGCTGGTGACTCAGATCTGCCCCTCAGCTCCTGCTGACCTGCAGATCCCCCCCCCGTGAGTCACCACACCAGGGACAGGAATGTGACTCCCTTGTTCTTGCTCCAGGAAAACATCTTGGCCAACGCCTCGGTGGGGAAAGCCAGGGGCAGATTTTAAACTAAAACCCCCAAACCTGGTCACAGAGACCTGATTAACCCATGAAAGCCAGTCTATGCAGCAGGGCTGCACCTGCTGCCCCAGCAACACCCAACAGGAGGAGATCCCAGCTTCAGAGCAGCAGGGTGGGAAAGGACCATGGATCTTCTTGCCGACTTGCCACCATCAAATGACTCCCTGAAGGGTGACATGAACCCCCTCTCTGCAACCCCATGGAGACATGGAGAAGTCTCATGTCTTTAACCTCTGCATATTTTGGCTGTTTGGAGACTGTTTTCACCCTCAAATCTGCTTTAAGCTGAACACCTTCAGCCTCACCAACCTTTCTGCAAGGGCTGCATTTCTAGCATGGTTTTCTCTGGTGTCTTTGGACCAACAGCAGCCACCTCACATCTTCCCAGCAGTGTGGCAGTGCTGCTCGTCCTGTCACCTTCCCTCCCTTCTCCTCTTCCTGCACTCTGGTCCTCCCCAAAACCTCACTGCTCCCCTCTCCAGACGTGTGCTTGTACAGTCAGAATCTTCCTGCTCTCCTTCAAACCCCCTTTTTATTGTCACACAGTGAGCCCAGGGGGCTCTGAGTGACCCCTGGGTCCTGCAGAGGGTTTGGAGCCTCTCCCCAGCTGGTGTCACCCTCACATCTCGCATGCACACGCTGTTTTCTGCAGGGAGAGTCAATAATTGCAATATTGATGGGGACCAGAGCCAGGGCAGACTCTTGGGGATCAATAACCCCCTCATTGAGCAGGGACACGGGGTGACCACCCCCAGCCCTGCTCATCCCTCAGGCCTGGAGTATTTCCCTGCGTAACACCCCTTCCCAATGGGAGCTGATCCTGCTTTCCCATGTTTTCCAGGAGTTTTGCCAGGGACTCAAGCACAGGGGTGCATTCCCAGCTGGTGTCAGGGGTGCCTGGGAGGGATGCAAAGATGCCTGTGAGGTCCCAGCCAGCCTGGAGGACACTGGTGATCATCTGAGGATGGGGAGGAGGGATCCAAGCTCTCCCAGATCCCATCTGGGCCACACAGGAGCCAGCATGGGTCAGACAGCCCTTGGAACAGAAAAGATTATTACTATTATTATTATTATTATTATTATTATTATTATTTCTATATATACTGATTTGCTCACTTTGCCCCTTCCTCCTCCACTCTGTGACCTATAAACCCTTTAGGAAGTTGGGTTTCTCCACTGAGTCACTGCCACAAAGGTGACCAAACGCAATGATGGCTCTGCAGGAATGACTCCTTTCCAGGCAGGAGCAACAGTCCCTCCTTTCACCCTGTCAGTGGGGGCAGGAAAAGGATAGAGCAGCAAAATATTCACAGCCACAAGCAAAATCCCCACCACAACTGTTCCTAACTCAACCAGCAGCTCGAGGAAATTCATTTAGAGGGTGGAGCATCAGCCATGGAAGAAATGCCAATGGTGTAATTAATGCTTTGCTTTTATTTTTGTCTGTTCTCCAGGTAGCAGTTTGGTCCACACACACAAGACAGGTTTAGCTTCGTGGCTGAACTAATCATAAACATTGACTCTCTTGCTAAACTTGGTCAGATGAAGTGCCCACACTTATATTTCTCTTCTTACCATTCAGGGCCAGGAATGTCCCACAGAAGCCAGATTACCTTCTTGCTTGCATTGCATTCCACTGGGAAATACTTGAACTAAACTCAAGGCCATAACCAGTCTGTGCTGTTACAAAGTGTCTGGGATTGGTGGGGTTTTTTTTCTTTTTTCTTTTTTCTTTTTTGTTTTTTTTTTGGTTTTTTTTTTTTTTTTTTTTAAATCTACTAACTGTATTTGTACTAGAAACTTTTGGAGTATGAGGTCGAATCTGTAAGTATTTTTCAGTGTCAATGTTACATCTGGGCTGTAGTTAGAATATGAAACACTGGTCAAAAGGGAAAGGGACATCAGTCCAACTCAGCCGTGGCTATTCCGCATCCATTACTAATAATACGGAATAAAACTTACATTTTGTTACAGTACGTAAAGCGTGTGGTGCTTGCTTGAGCAGGGCTCTGAGGGATGAGGAGAAATCCTTCTCCATCTCTGACTGGCCTGGTTTAGCCATGAAGGAGCTCTGTTTTCCCTGCTATGGCTACAAACCATCCCAGAATAGTTTTGCCTTAAGAAGCGTTTGACCTTGGCGTTGTTTGGGATGCCTTGTCTCCCTGATGAATCACTGCAGATCCCTCAGGCACAGAGCTCAGGCTGCTGAGGGAAGCCTGGGCTTTCAAAAGCAAGAAAACTCCGGGGAATCTGGGAGAAATTGATGGTTCAAGCTGAGCAAACAATGAGAGAGCACTTTTGAGGGAACCTGGCTTTCCAAGCACCTCAGTCTGTGCTCCTCCTAAATCACAGACACTGGTCACTCACAACCCCCTCCAAATGTCCTCAGGAAAAAAATTCTGGACTCAAACATGCGTTTGTTTTTTTTTTTCTGTTTCTCCGGAATTGAGCTAAGTTGATGGTTGTATTTTCTGAGATCCCTGATGAAGGGAGGAATGCTGCATCTGACTCCATGTTCTCAGAAGGCTAATTTCTTATTTTATGATCTATGTTATACAAAGGAATACTAAACTAAACTGTACTAAAGACTAGAGAAAGGATACAGACAGAAGGCTAAAAAGATAATACTGAAAACTCCTGACTCTCTCCAGTGCCTTGACACAGCTTGGCCCCAATTTGCCATTGAGTGAAAACAACTCACCCCAGAATCCAATGGAACAATCACCTGTGGGTGAACAATCTCCAAACACATTCCAAAGCAGCAAAACACAGGAGAAGCAGATCAGATAATTATTGCTTTCATTTTTCTCTGAGGCTTCTCAGCTTCCCAGGAGAAGAATTCTGGGCAAAGGGATTTTTCAGAAAACATGACGGAGACAGTGGACAACTTCTTTGGCAGGACACAGGACATGGTCCCACCAAGAGACAGGGAAGAGCCAAGGCCAGGCTGGATGGGGCTTGGAGCAGCCTGGCCTGCTGGGAGGTGTCCCTGCCTGGGGGTTGATCCCAACCCACAGAAGGAAGAAAGGCAAAAGCAGCCCCCATCCAGCAGCATTTTGGGAACAGGCAGAGTAATCACAGCTATTGTATTGGCAGGGAGGAATGATGAATCTCACTCCGTGTTCTCAGAAGGCTGATTTATTACTTTATAATATTAAATTATATTAAAGAACACTATATTATACTAAAGAATACAGAAAGGATACTTACTCAATGCTAAAAAGATAATAATAAAAACTTGTGACTCTTTCCAGAGTCTTGACCCTGATTGGCCAAAGAGTGAAACAACTCACACTCACCAGAACCAATGAAACAATCACCTGTGGGTAAACAATCTCCAAACACATTCCAGATGAGCACAACACAGGAGAAGCAAATAAGATAAGAATTGTTTTCCTTTTCTCTGAGGCTCCTCAGCCTCCCAGGAGTAAAATCCTGGGCGAAGGGATTTTCCAGAGAATGTGAATGGCACCCACAACCCCTCCCATTCCTTTGGAAAGCCAGGGTGAAATTGCCAGTGGCTCTCCAGTTCTCTCTGGGATCACAGCACCCATGGCTGCTCCTCCTGCAGACACAATTCCTGAATTCCAGCCACAGCATCCCCCTGGCTCCCAATCCCTCCTCCCAGGGTGTTGGAATTCAAGCTCCTCAGGGCACAGGCCCAGGGGGAAATTTAGGCACAAGATTGACCTGAAACCCCTGGAGAAACCGAGATATATGAAGCTACAAAGTGAAATAGAAATATAGATTTAGAATATAGATTTTTGCTTTTAGTAGAAACTTCTACTAAGTGCCTTGATCTAAAAAGCTGGAGCAGAGAGCAGAGGCCTTTTTGCTCGTAAGGCACAATTCTACCATGGCAGTGGTATTTCTATAAGGTTACCCTGCCCCAAACAAAATGTAAGCTTAGCTCTTACCTACTCAAAATCCCACTCCATTATTAATATTTCACTACTACTACCATACCAAAAATAACAATATATCCCCTTAGAACTTTCAACTTCAAAAGATCTTAAAAGAATATAAAATAAAGACTTTAGTACAACACAACGACAACCTTTTCCTTTTTACTCTCACCTAGAGAAAAACACCCATCAGAAACCCACACCAGGGGAATGCAATAACTTCTGTCCTTTCCTCTCAATCCCCCCAGCAGGAATCACAGAGCCCTTGATTGAGATTGGAAAAGCCCTCTGAGTTTGAGACCAACCTTAACGCAGCACCACAACCCCCAAACCCTGTCCCCAGGTGCCACATCCACATGGTTTCTAAACATTTCCAGGCGTGGTGATCCCACCACTTCCCTGGGCAGCCTGTTCCAATGCCTGGCCACTCTTTCAGTGAAGAAACTTTCCCTAATATCCAATCTAAACCTCATCCAGTGCAACTTCAGGCTGTTTCCTCTGTTCCTTGGGAGAAAAGACTGGTGCCCACCCTCTTTTCAGAGCAGCCTTTTGGATGCACAAACTCACTCCCTCCAAGCTCAGCTTCCACTTTGCTCTATTCTGTTCCGTTGTACTTGCAATTCCCCCCTATCATCAGTGATTTTGCATCGCCCAGGCTGCCACAATCCCTGTTTTCCTCTCCAAGGCTGTGGGATATTGTCCCAGAAGTCCCAGCTCCCCTGCGTCCCAGCTGCCTGGGGCTGACCTCCCAGAATATTTCATGCACAAGGTTTGGGAGGAATAATTGCAGCTCACCTGGGTGTTGTGCTTAAAACCCTGACAAAAAGCTGGAGAAAATGAGTTTATTATGGCAGCATTACCCTGCAGGGCTGGCTGCAGAGGTTATCCCTGGTGAGGATGAGTTATTGACAATTAAATGCCAAGGATGAGCCCTCCCAAGTGGGAGCCTCGGGCTGTCCAGGGTTTCAGGCAGTGGGAGAGCAGAGAGTGGAAAGCTGAAGGAGCAGGAGGCTGCTGGCAGCTTGTGCAAGCACCCAGGGGCTGCTGAGGGACAGGGAAGGAACCTCTGTCCTCTGTGGGCAGGGATCCTGAGCCACCCTGACACATCTCACTGGGAGAGAGGTGGGAATTTGTGTCCTGTCACCCCGTGCCACCAGCTCTCCTCCCACAAACACCCCTAGAAATGACAAAGCTGGTGGGGGGTGATATCAGAATCCCAGAATGATTTGGGTTGGAAAAGACCTTAAAGATCACCCTCGTTCCAACCCTCTGCCACAGGCAGGGACACCTCTAGTGGGAGGTGGGAATCCACTAGAATTCCACACCTTCCAGTAGAAATTAAAGTCATGGGAGTTCTGGGAATTGTGTTGTCCTTCCCACCAGGCTTTAGGCTCCCCATTTTTAGTGAAGACAGGCACACACTCACTGAGGGCTGGCACAAACCCTCCCAGGGCTCTCAGTGACACCATGGATTGTCTCAAACCATCCCTTGAGCTCAGTTAATGCACCAAACTGGCAGAGTTGTAGTTTCTGACACAGAAATTTTTCAATATGACTTTATTAAGCAATAAATTCTGGGCTCAAACATGCATTTTTGCATGTAATAACTGAATAACTCCACGAGAAAAGAAAAGCAAACCAAGAGGGAAAGGAATAAAAGCAGTAGGAAGTGGTAAAACAAATAAAGGCTTAAACTGGCTGCCTGATTGTTTTCCATTTTCACTTTTATTCCCCTTGCTGCCCTCTCAAATATCTCTGTGGGGTTTGATAGAACACACCTGTGGCGGTTGGGAATGCAGGGAGATGGCAAAGGCTGCCTGTGGGATGGCCACTGATGATCCCCACAGCTTGGTGGGTGAAGCAGGGATGTGGAACAGGTAAAAAACCCCACAAAGTTGGATCCAGATGTTCCTCCATGGTGCCTGTTGGACTCTGGAGTTCCAGCCCAGCTGTGCTTCCAGATTTGTGATTTCCTCCTTTCTCCTTCAAAAAGCAAACCCAGCTCCTGCTCTGGGCACATTCCCACTTCCAGGGAGAGAAAAGAACCACCCGGAGCATCAGCTCTCTGCTCCTCCAGCTGCCCCAGAGCCAGGCAGGTTTGCCCAGCCCCGTGCTGGACACACAGCTGGTGCCAGCAGCGGGCAGAGGACATCCACGCGCCAAGGTCACCTCGAGTCACCTCTGCCCACACCTTCATTTCCCCAGGGCCAGCCCTGAATTCCAGTGGGAATGAATTCCAGGGTGAACAGCCCACGTGTCTCAGGGCCGCCGGGACACGCTGTGGGATGTGTGATAAGCTTATCACTGTGGGGCACACGGGGAGAGCCCAGCCCTGCATCAACTCAGCACATTTCCAGCTCCTGCAACGCGAGCCTCCCTTCACTCAGGGTTTTAGGATCGGGGGTTTGCGCTGCTGCTGCCTGTCCTGGAGGTTTTAGAGGGGTCACTGGGGCCAGGAGGGCTCCCCCTGCCCAGAGAGCTGCTGGTGGTGGCAGAGGGAAGGGCAGGATGGGCTCAAAAACCGAGCAGCAGCCACTGGGAAAACAGAGGGAAACAGCGCTTCAGCTCCATGGTTTTAACCGGGGGGGTTAACACAGGGATTCCCCATCGCAGGAAATATTCAGGATCAGTTTGGGCTGAGCAGCCTGATGGGCTGGACATTTCCCTGATGGGTTGGACATTTCCCTGATGGACTGAACATGCCCCTGATGGACTCGGCATGCCCCTGATGGATTGGACATGCCCCTGATGGATTGGACATGCCCCTGATGGACTGGACATGCCCCTGCTCCTTGCAGGGTGTTGGACTAAATGACCTTTAAAGCCATTCCATGATTTTATTCCAATGCAATGCTTAGCAGAAATCCCCGCTGAACTGCCAAATGTTGTAATTGCCAAACATGATGCACTGCCAAAAATTAGCATTTACTCTGTTATACGGAGTAAATTATACATATATAATTTATATATTAAAATACATATAAAATATATTTAAATATATATTATATATAAAATTATATATCTATATAAACATATATAACTTATATATATATAAAAATTAAACATAATAATAATAAACGTTTAATTTACTGCAGTCCAGTACCACAGGCAGTTTCTCCAAGGGTGTTAGAAGGGTGTTAGAAGAGGATGGAGGGCAGCATTTACTCTGTTATATGGAGTAAATTATATGTATATAATTTATATATTAAAAACACATATAAATATATATAAAATATAATTTATATACATATAAATTATATATAAAATATATATATATTATATAATTATATATAAAATATGTATAATTTATATATATATAAATTAAACATTATAATAAACGTTTAATTTACTGCAATGCAGTACCACAGGCAGTTTCTCCAAGGGTGTTAGAAGAGGATGGAGGGCAGCTGGTGAGTCCTGTGGAAACAAACCAGTGGAAAACAGACTTTGGAGTCTCTTTCCCACTCTGACAGCCAAAATGTGCCTGGAGGGGGAGGATGGCTCGGTGCCCTCTCTGTGTGCAGCTCCCTGTGGATTTCAGGGGCAGGAACGGAGGTGCTTAGGGAATGACTGGCCGTGCCATGCTCTGCTCGGCACGGCTGCACTCGATGAGCCCGGAGCTCCTTTCCAGCCCGGCTGATTCTCCATTTACACGGGGAGCAGCCGGGACAGCAGAGCCGGGCTGGGCAGCCCCCGATGGAGCCCGCAGCCGACCCGCGGGCGCGCTCGGAGCTGTTCCCTCGCTGTTCCAGGGCCGGGGATCCCGGGGATCCCGGGGGGTTCCCAAATTCCTCCCTGGGATCGCCCGAACGCCGGGGGCGTGGCCAAAACCGGGGGGCGTGGCTACGAGACATGGGCGTGGTCATGAGAGCGGCTGAGTCTATTGCGGGGGCGTGGTCTAAAGGGAGAGAGGGCGTGGTTACCGGAAAGGGGGCGGTGCCGCGGCCCCGCCAGCAGGTGTCGCCCTCCCGGCGGACGCACACAAGATGGCGGCGGCGGCGGCGGGCGGCGGCGGTGGGGGGACTCTTTGACGGCGCCGCCATGTTGGTGAGGGCAATAACGGCGCCCGGGCTGCGCCGGTGGTGCCGGGGCCGGCGGGGCGCGGCCGCCGCTTGTTTCCCGCTGGGCCGGGCGCTGCTGGGCGTGAGGGGCGCCGAGGCCGCCGCCTTCCTGCAGGGGCTGCTCACCAATGACGTCACGCAGCTGGTGGCGGAGGGCGACGCCCCCCCCCTCGCTCTACGCGCACGCGCTGAACGTGCAGGGCCGCTGCCTCTATGACGTCATCCTGTACAGGTGAGACCAAGCGGCGCGTCCGGGGGGGGGGGGAGAGACCATTACGGGGTGGCGGGGGGTGGCTCCTGTCACCGCCGTGGGACAATTCCGGCTAAAATGCCAAAATGTCAAAATCAATGTGCAAAAAAGCGCTTCCTCCGTGGGCGTGTGCCATCACTCAGTGCAGCCTCTGGGGATCGCCGCAGCAGAGGAGTGTGATGGCTGCGATATCGCCCCGTGCGGGTGTTGGCTCCGCTCTGGAGACGGGCTCTGAGGGCTGGGGGTGCTCACCTAGAGAGGAGAGAGCTCCAGGGACAGCTCCGAGGCCTTCCAGCGGCACAGATGGGATTTTGGGAAGGAATTCTTTCCTGGCAGGGTGGTGAGGCCCTGGCATATGGTGCCCAGAGAAGCTGTGGCTGCCCCTGAATCCCTGGCAGTGCCCAAGGCCAGGCTGGACAGGGCTTGGAGCAGCCTGGGATGGTGAAAGGTGTCCCTGCGATGGCAGGGGTGGCACTGGATGGGCTTTAAGGTCTCTCCCAACCCAAATCCATCCTGGGATTGTGTGACAGTGGAAGGCACAGCTGAATGAAGCTTCTCCCCCAGCTGTGCCCAGCTCTGGCCCCTCAGCTTGGGAAGGACGTTGAGACGCTCGAGCGCGGCCAGAGTGTTATAAATAAGAAGCTTGACTAGGCCAATATTCAAGCAGCAATCAATTTATTAATTAATGTGGTAAAGTATGAGCAAAACAGCGCTGGGTACAGTGGGGGAAGTTTTCCCTCCAACTGCACCATGATGGTTGGGGCGTACAGATATTTTTAGGGGTACACATAAGCTTTTTTTCAGCAGTTTCTATTCCCAATTTTTACGTCACAATTCTATACACTATTGTGAGTCAGTTTTTCTCAGGATGTACCCCAGAAAGGAGTATTCCCAGATGGTGGGGTCCGACTTCCGAAAGAAGAAAGAGGTCTTCCAGCTGGTGCGGTCCAGACTCCAGATGTGGGCCCACCTTTTAATTGCAAAGACTATAAATCTCATAGCAGTGATGTCCAGCTTCCCTTGGTCGAAGCTATCAATCCTTGGGTTGATGTTCATCTTCCTTTCTCAAGCTGCTTTTTACTGTTTTGCTAAGGTGTTGAGATAAGCATATTTCCTTTACATATATTCTAAACTTATATTTTCAAAGCTCCTTACTACGAGCAATATTCTAAAGGTTATTATTGCAAAGCTGTTTAATCCTTAGCTACGTGCAAAAAGTTCCCGTCCAGCAGCAACATCCTTAAAGCTTTAATTCAGATTCTATAAAAGTTAATTGCAAACAAAGGATAAGTTCAAAGGCCTTCTTTTATGCTTTACTCTCTCAGTTATTTTTTTGGAATTCATCCTTTAATTGTCCCATGATCAGTTTCCACACATATCATAATCACAAGCACACACGCTTGTGTGTACCTGACACCAAACACAGCTTTGTATCTCACAAGAGGAGGCAGCGAGGCTGGAGAGGGGCTGGGAACACAAACCCTGAGAGCAACCACTGAGGGAGCTGGGGGTGCTCAGCCTGGAGAAAAGGAGACTCAGGGGTGACCTTGTTGCTCTCTACAGCTTCCTGAAGGGAGGTTGTAGACAGGTGGGGGTCGGTCTCTTGCACCAGACAGAGCCAGAGGACACAGTCTCAGGCTACGGCAGGGAAGGTATAGGTTGGATATTAGGAAAAAAAAATTTCACCAGAAGAATAATAAAGTACTGGAATGCTCTTCCCAGGGAGGTGGTAGAATCACCGTCTCTGGATTTAAAAAAAGACTGGACATGGCACTTGGTGCTCTAGTCTAGTTGAGGTCTTAGGGCATAGGTTGCACTCGATGATCTTGGAGGTCTCTTCCAACCTCATTATTCTGTGGAATTCCCGTGACTGTTGGTCAGGATAGAGGATTGCACGTGGGCAGACCTGTTTCTGCCCCTGGGAGAAGTGAGGGCAGTGTTTGCTAGGGAAGCCACAGCAGCTGGCTGAAACAGCTCAGGTATTTCACTGTGGGATGTGGGTGCTGCTCCCTCTGTGCCATCCAGAAATCTGCACAGAAATGTCTGGATTTCTGTGCAAATCCAGAGATCCCTGTGTGGATTTGCACCGGGATCCAAATAAATACCCAACTTTGGCTCCTGCTGCTGTGGGTGTCTGTTTTCCTGACCTTGGGGGTGTGATTTGTTCTTTTTAGGCTCCACAGGAGTGCAGCAGAGGAGCCTCACATCCTGCTGGAGTGCGACAGCAGCGTCCTGGACTCCATCCAGAAACACCTGAAACTCTACAAGATCCGCAGGAAAGTCACCATCACCCCCTGCCCCGACCTCTCCCTGTGGGCTGTCATCCCTGGGGAACAGCCTGGGGACACCAGCTCCCTCCCAAAATGTGCAGACCAGGCTCTGCTCCTAACCCCTGACCCCAGGGCAGAAGTCATGGGCTGGAGACTGATTGCAAAGAAAGGAGCAAATCTGTCTGAGATTATCCCTGGCAGCCAAGTTGGAGACGTTCAGGATTACCACAGGCACAGGTATAAACAAGGTAAAGCCAAGCCCTGTTTTGCACTGTGGGTTTTGGGAGTCCACATGCTGATTTAAGGCAGTAATAAGTTATAAACCCTTCATTCTCATGTTTTAATGCATTAAATTTGCTCATTAATAGATGTATTAATTGCTACTTTGAGTATTAAAGCGAGCTGGTGGTTATAATTCTGTCTGGTGGCAGTGTTTGGGTATAATTTTCTCTTACATTATGGGGATTGGTCAGGAATGCTAAAAGAAAGCCAGGATTATTCATTTTCTTAGAGAGAAGCTTCTGTGGTTGGAGTAATTTTGATTGTTTTGGGATGATGCACAGCCCAGGTGTTTGCTTGTTGCTGAGGAAGGAAAAGGAAACACCCAGACTTGGCTTCCTAAAAACTTTGTGGCTGGATTTGCTGACTTAATTCCACGGTCAGGGAGACTGGACAGGGATCTCAGTCCTGGGAGCCCCAGTGCCTTTGATTTCAGTGTGTCCATGCTGATAAAGGATTAAACTAATTGGGAACGATGTGAAGGAGGGAAAGATGATGGTCCTGTGCTGAAACTGGGATCCCTTTGGGTTGGAAAATCAAACTGGGAATGAGCCAAACAATTCATAGCACAAATCTAACGAGGAACAGCATTTACCCTGAAGCCTCAGGTTTAGCTTTTCTATTTTCAGGTTCTGTGCTGCTTTAGTGTGTGGGGCTGGGTTCACATCAGGGGATGCTGAGCTCTCTGCACAGAGCAGGGAGACAAAACAATTCCTGCTCCAGCTGGGCACCAAGGACAAATGATCCAAAGCTCAGCCCAGGAGCACAAACAGCGTGGGCTGCAGAGAGAAAAACAAGCAGGGTGGGAGTGCCTGGGCTAAAGCTGGAATGGGACAATGAACTGCAAGGTGCAAATGGAGCAGAGCTGAGCCAAGGGAGAGACCCCGGGAGCGCTCGTGCATTTTGGGACCATTTGGGTTGATCTTGGGTGCAGCCCTGGCTGGGCTCTTGTGCTGCCCAAGGTGCATCCATGGAGGCCTTTTAAATAAATCCCTGCTTTATTCTTTCTAGTCTTTGTTATTTCTATTCTGAAATATGGGTTTCTTGGAGCCAGGTCTCATAAGCTCTTGGAGGTGTATTTCACACCCAAGATAGCTCAGCTACCTTAGAAGGCATAAAACCAGCAGGATGGCTTCTGTGGCAGTGTTAGAAACAAAAACGTTTAATAAAAGGCAAAATAACAGAACTCTTTACAGAGAAAAATAGAGCCAGGGCAAGAGTTCTTTGCCCCTGGTAAAACTCCTCACAAAAGCCATTAGTTTCTCTGTTTTCTTATTTTTCTAGTAAATTGCTCAGGTGGGACCTTTTGGCTCCTGTCCAATTAGCTATCCTTAAGTTTGAGGTGAAGTCCCCCAAGCCTATGAGATGTCTTTTTACCTAATTGAGGAGAGAAACTGGGATTTGTAGGGGTCCCAGGACGAGGGAAGAGATGAGAACCTTGACTCAATGTTTCAGAAGGCTGATTTATTGTATTATTATATATATTATATTAAAAATGCTATGTTAAACCTACACTAAAAGAATAGAGAGAAAGGATTCATCAGAAGGCTGGACAGGAATAGAATGGAATGAATAACAAAGGCTGGTGACTCTCAGAGAGTCTGATCCAGCTGCATCTTTGATTGGTCATTAATTAGAAACACCTCACATGGACCAATTAAAGAAGCACCTGCTGCATTCCACAGCAGCAGCAGTTATTGTTTACATTTCTTTCCTGAGGCTCTTCAGCTTTTCAGGAGAAGAAAATCCCAGCAAAGGATTTTCATAAAATATCCTGGTGACAGGAAACTTCTGGGCTTCTTTCCTTTTTAAGGGGACAAAGGATAGCTTGGTCACTCCATCAGCAAGGGGCACATTCCTATGCTATTCCAGCTCAGCCTAGCCTCTGTTCTAGATCATCCTCAAGGCACCAACCTGCTGCCTTTGTTCTCACCCTAGGAATCCCTGAAGGGGTGAAGGATCTCCCCCCTGGAGTCGCCCTCCCCCTGGAATCCAACCTGGCCTTCATGAACGGCATCAGCTTCACCAAGGGCTGCTACATCGGGCAGGAGCTGACGGCCAGGACCCACCACATGGGCGTGATCCGCAAGCGCCTGCTGCCCGTCAGCTTCCCGGGGCCCCTTCCCGCTGCTGGCATCCCTGAGGGTGCCGAGATCCTCACCCAGGCAGGGAAACGTGCTGGAAGGTTCCGTGCTGGAGGAGGAGAGCTGGGCATAGCCCTGCTGAGGCTGGCTCACCTCCACGAGCCGCTCTGCATCCAGCTGCCAGGGGACAGGGTGGAGCTCAGAGCCACCACGCCCCAGTGGTGGCCCAAAGCTGCTGCTAAGTAGGGGAGGGAGCAGCTTAGGGACAGGTTGGGTTGGGAATCTGGGAATGCTGCTGTTTGGTGGGGAAGTCTTGCAGGATTCCTCACAGCAAGAAGCCAAAGCTGTGGCAGATCACTGGGTTGGATCTGCCACGGAGAGAAAAATCCAGGGTCTGGATTTTGCAGATTTGGATTGCAGGATTTGGATTTTGCAGCTTTTCCTGAGGGTAATCCCCACTTTTTTAGGGGGGCCATGAGTTGTTGGGACCCTATGTATTTAGGGGGTGCCCTGTGTTGTTGGGTTGGACTCTGGACGGATCTCCCGGCTGACACTCACTCCCTCAGACTGTGCTCTCCCAAGCAATGGGATCAGGAGTTTCCCTGTTCCATGCACTGATTTTTTCAGTTCAGAATAACCATTCTGAGGCATTATAATTCTATTCTATAATTCTAATTTTTTTTTGAGTGGAGATCATGCTGCTCTTATTAAGATGTATTCTCAGGCTGACGTTTTTTGCTGCAAATTGCTCCTTGCATTGAGATTCTTCCACTTGCTGATGGGGCTGGTGTTTCTTCCCACCACAGGAACTGTGTTCAGCAAGGGTGCTTCACGAGTCAGACCTTGGTTTTAACTCACCCCAGCTGGCTAAGAAAGGTCTCAAACCTCCTGTCCTGCCCCCTGCTTTGGTGCCAGTGGAGGGAGCAGAGCCAGTTCCTCTGATTCCCTTCTCTCAAACCATTTTTTTGGGAGAGCAGAGGGATATTTTCAATGCCACTGTGCTGGCTCAGCCTCGCCTTGCTGCGGGAGGATTTTCACCGTGTTCTGGCTCTTTCTGTGCCACTCACCCTGTCCCTGCTGCCACCTGCAGCTCGGGTTTTCTCCATCCACCACGCCCAGGGTTTTCAGAGCAGCCCAATGCCTGGGCATTTCTTTGCTTCAGTTTTTCTGGCTGCCAACACTCCCCTGCTTCTCCAATTTTTCTTCTTGCTGCAACGTATTCCTCTCTTTTTCCAAAGCCAACGAGCTCTGTGCCTCCTGACCCTGTCAACCTGCAGTGATTTATAGGAACCCTTTTTATTTTTGTATTGTAATCAATCCATTACACGATGAGAGAGCTGCCCAGGTGAGATCCCACATTGTCCAAAACAAAACCAAAACAGCCTTTGCATGAATATTTGTAACAAAACCCGTCCAAAATAATATTCTGCCTCTGTTTCAGTGTTACTGTGAAAGGAATTTGTCTGTACAAAAATGCTTATATTGATTAAAATTCTATGGTTGCTGTAAAATGATGCTGTGGAATACCTCATTAATTATTTCCTCTGATTTAAATGGGACTCATCTGAAACAGAAGATGCCTATTTTTTGCTTGATGTGAAGACACACAACAGAGTAAATGCATTTTCAGGTTGTTTGCTGACAAGAACCATGCCTTAGACTGTTGGTCAGCTGTGGGATTGGTACCAGAGTCTTTCTGCTGGGAAAATAAATGAAACTGGATCCAACAGAGGCCACAAAGATGAGGCTGTGCTGCCCAGCTCTGCCTGAAGCAGCTTTTCCTCTGCCACCCATTGTGCAGAGGCTGCTCAGAATGGTTTTATTGTCCTGGGGTGAACAAACACTGAATAAACTCCTCTGTTTGGGGAAGCCCTGCATCTTCTCTGCCTCAGACACGCATTTCTTTTGTCTTCTTGGCAGTGTTTGAAAGGCTTTTGTTGCTGTCAGCAGCTGCAGGTGACACATGGTTAGACATGAGAAGGTGGTGCTGGGGTGAAGAGGTGTTCGATGGCTTCTGGAAAATATAAAAAATGAGGTAGAAGTGGAGGGGATGGATGGAGGATAACCCAATCCATGTTATCCTTAATTTTTTTACTCTCCCTCACGTCTTCTCCACCTTTAATGACTGGAGCCAGGTGAATTTGGGGCTGGAGGGTGCAAGAGTTGATATTGCCTCCCTGAGAGCCATGGAGTTATTCAGGCTGGAAAAGACATTTTGGATCATCAACTCCAATCACTAAGAGAACTTCCAAATCCACCACTAACCCACGTCCCCAAGTGCCACATCTGATGGCACGTTTGGGGTCACCATTTGATGTGGTGGTTTTCAGGGCAGCTAGGACTTGGTGAAGGGGAGATTTTGATTCTATTTTAGAAGGTTGGTTTATTATATTATGATATATATTACATTAAAAAAGACTACACTATAACTATACTACGAAGAATAAAGATTCATCAGCAGGCGAGATAGGAATAGAAAGGAATGAATAACAAAGTTCCGTGATTCCTAGAGAGTCCAAGAGCTGCTGCTTTCTCGATTGTCACCAAGCAGAAACATCCCACACTGACCAATGGAGGAAGCACCTGCTGCATCCCACAGCAGCAGATCACAAATTGGTTACACTTGAAGATGAGGCCCTTCAGCTTCTCAGGAGAAGGAAATCCTAGCAAAGGGATTTTCATAAAATATTATAACTACACACATCTATTGCCACGTCTGGGGTCACCATTTATTGCCATGGGTCTTCTGGGCAGTCTGGACTTGGTGAAGCGAAGGGGAGATTTTGACTCTATTTCAGAAGGCTGGTTTATTATATTATGATATATATTATATTAAGAAGATTACACTATAACTATACTACAAAGAACAGAGAGAAAGATTCATCAGAAGGCGAGACAGGAATAGAAAGGAATGAATAACAAAGTTCTGTGACTCCCCGAGAGTCCAAGAGCTGCTGCCTCCTCGATTGGCCACCAAGCAGAAACATCCCACACTGACCAATGGAGGAAGCACCTGCTGCATCCCACAGCAGCAGAGAACAAATTGGTTACACTTGAAGATGAGGCCCTCTCAGCTTCTCAGGAGAAGAAAATCCTAGCAAAGGGATTTTCATAAAATATCATAACTACACACATCCACCCATTTTTTGCCACTTCCAGGGATGGTGACTCCACCACTTCCCTTGGCAGCCTGTTCAGGGTTTGACCTTTCCAGTGAGGAAATTGGAAGGGAGAAGGGCTCTGCAGGGAGACGTGGAATGGTTGGATGGATGAGCAGAGTCCAATAAGATGAAGTTCAATAAATCCAAGTGCCCAGCCCTGCATTTTGGCCGCAGTAACCCCTGCAGTGCTCTGGGCTGGGGATGCTGTGGCTGGACAGCGCCCAGGCACAAAGGGGCCTGACGGGCAGCAGCTGCACACGAGCCAGCAGTGCTGGCCAAGAAGGCCGATGGCTCCTGGCCTGTGTCAGCAACGGCGTGGCCGCAGCAGCAGGGAGGTCACTCTGCCCCTGCCCTGGGCACTGTGGGGTCACTCCTCGAGTGCTGTGCCCAGCTCTGGCCCCTCAGCTTGGGAAGGACGTTGAGACGCTCGAGCGCGGCCAGAGGAGGCACCGAGGCTGGAGAGGGGCTGGGAACACAAACCCTGAGAGCAACCCCTGAGGGAGCTGGGGGTGCTCAGCCTGGAGAAAAGGAGACTCAGGGCTGCCCTCATCGCTCTCTGCAGCTCCTGAAAGGTGCCTGTGCTCAGCTGGGGCTGGGCTCTTTCTCCAGGCAGCGCTGACACAACCAGAGCACACAGCCTCGAGCTGCACCAAGGCAAATACAGGCTGGAGAGCAGGGAAAAGCTTTTCCCAGGAAGAGTGATAAAGTTCTGGAATGGCTGCCTGGGGAGGCCATTGTATATCCAGAAATAGATATATATATATATATATATATATATATATACACACACACACACACACATATATATATATACATATATATATGAATACATAAGATATATATTAGATATATAGGTAGATATATAGATCCATAGATATCTATATCTATTATATAGCTATATATTTTAGATATATATTTTAGATATATATATTCTATATATATTCTATATATATTCTATATATTCTCTATTATATCTAAACATAGATACATATATTTAATATATAAATATATTATAAATAATATAAAAATAATATATAATGTAATATAATATAATACAATATAATATTAAAATAATGTATAATATAATATATATAATATAAAATAAATAAACATATATATATATAACACACGCACACACACACACACATATATATATATATAGACATAGATATATATATCTCTGTTCTATTGTAGGTTGTCAAAATCACTGCAATTTCCTCTTAAAAATGTAATTACTCTCAGGGATTCCCACTGCTGTGCCCAGGTTTTGGGTGAGCATCTTCGCTCTGGATGACTTTAAGAAGCCCTCAGCAATATTTGTAGCTTAAATCAATATTTTGATAGTTTTTTTCCTGCTGCTGAGGCAGTGCTGAGCCCTTTCAGGCCTTCAGGGAGCGTCCAAAAACTGCCCAGACGAGAGCCATAAATTGGATTAATTCCTCTTGGGCTGCCTTGGTGCTGCTTTTCCGGGAAATTCAATTCCTCCAGGGTTTTCAGGGCTGGAAATTTTGGCAGTTTTCATCCATTTTTCCCAAAATTCCTGCTGAAACCACTCTCTGCATGGCCACTGTGGCATTTTGAATGTTATTTTGAGAGGACGGTGTAGCTTCTGCTACTTCTAATTGTTTAATATTTTTGGGAGCACAGTTTCTGCTGGATAAAAACAAAGACAAATGCTACGTTTTGGCTTTAAATCCTTTTTTCCCAACCCTTTCCCTGTGTGGTATTTTGCTTTTTTACACTGTGAACCCTTCAAGGAAAAGTCTTGGGGTTTTATTTTTCCTGTAACCCTGTTCTTGAGCCAGCAGAAATAATTTTTGCCAAAACTTTTTTTGTGGATTTGAGTCTGGATTTCCTCTCTTTCCCTCCGTCCATCCAGGCCAAAGGAGTGTGGAATTCTGCACCACTAAAATCAGAGTTTGTCCTTCAATGCTCTGCTGCCACAACTCTGCAAATCTTTGGGTTTTCTGTTTTCCTTCATCCCTGCCTGAGATTTTTTTTTTAATCTTTTAGGGTTTTGAGGAAAAAAAAAAAACACAAAAAAAGTGGAAATTATTAGGAAAGCTTCTTGTTTCAGTTGTTTCAGTTTTAGATATTGTTTTATTCTCCAGTTGTGCTGGCTTGGCAGCTGGAGGGTGTCTGGGAATGTCACTGGAAGTTTTGGGACAAACCAGAGGGGGAACAGCAACTCAGCAATTAAAAGTTGGGTTTTTAGAGCTGATCTCATTTCCTGTTTATTGCTGTGTCAGAAAAGCTGCAGGGAATAAATTTAATATTTGGGGAAGGTGGTGTGCTGTGTGCCACTCACATTCTCTTTTATTAGAGCAGTTTATTCATATTTTGGAGTTTAACTTAAATAAATGCATGTCAAAGGTAGCTTTTGTAATTTTTGGATGGGTTTTTATGGTTTTTCTTTTTAAATTTAGTAGGAATGTAGCACTTTTTCCTTTTTCCAGTCTCAAGATGAATAATTCCTGACTGATGATGGACTCCACCTCCCAGCAACCCAACTAAATTGTCTTTCAACTGGGTTTTGTGTCATTTTCTTCAGAAAGATGAAGATGGATCTGTTTGCCATTTCCCTTGTCTCTGGATACATTTATTTGCTGAAATTACATTTGCTTTTTTTTCTTTTGTTTTGGTAGGGCTAAAAGTAGTTTGTTGTGGGGGGACAATCAGGATTCGTAATCCCAGGCAAAGAATTGTGGGAAAACCATGACTTGATTAAAGAAAAATAATGTTTAAAAGGTGATAAAAGGCAACTGCCTCTGAGATACTTGAAAAAGGGGAAAATGCAAATCAGCTCAGCATGGAAGGAAGCCTTTACTTAAAATAAACTGAATTTTAAATCCTTTTTAGTGCTACTTTCAGTGGGGACACAGGAACAGAAGTGCCACCACCACCAAAAGCACATGAACTCCAGTGAATCATTTGAGATGCCAAACCCCCAGAGACACAAGAGGTGTGCAATCCTTTTACTGTGAAATACAATGGAAATGGAAATTTCTATGTCTATTAAAGCAATTAAAAGTTCCTTACTGGGCTGTGCTTCCTGATTACGGCTTAAATGGGTTTGAAATATTGAAATATATAGTTAATTACTCTATAAGTATAATACATATACACTAATATATATACATGCTTTTATTACATGTATATATAGATATATTTGTTTATTTAAAATATATAAGTATATATTATATGTATACACAAATATATATTAATATAAATAGTAATGCATATGTGCTTACATGTAAAAATATATAAATATAGTATATATAAATGAATATATCCACTCATACATGTGTACTTTATATATTTTACATATAAACTTTCATACTGATATTCTTTTTTATATATGCACTCTTTCAGACATATACAGTTTAAATATATATACATATATATACACATATACTTTTATATGTATACTTTTATAGTTATATAATTTTATATGTATGTACTTTTTCACACATATATACTTTAAATATATACACATATATGTATGCATATATATACTTTGGTATATATACTTTTATAGGTGTATTATTTTATATAGATGTACTTTTACACATATGTATACTTTAAATATACATAAATATGTATACACATACTTTTATATATATTTATACTTCCATATTTTTAAATGTACTTTCACACACAAATATGTATACATATACATTTATACATATACTTTTAATAAATATACATATATAGTTTAAATATATATACATATATACACACATATTTTGATAATATACTTTTATAATTATTTAATTTTTATATATACTTCTACACACATATATCCTTTAAATATACATAAATATATACACAGTTACTTTTAGATATCTATTTATACTTATGTACTTTTATATATGTAGTTTCACACACATATACATATACATACTTCTCCCTAGATATTTATACTTACATACTTTTATATATAAAAATAGATGTATTTACTTATTATTATACTTTATTATAATAAAATATATATTTTATATAAAAATAGATGTATTTACTTATTATTATACTTTATTACTCTGTACTTTAATATACTTATATATAGATATGCTTTTACTTTTAAATATATAATTTTTATATAAATACATATATATACACATATATGTATATATGTGTATATATATATATGTATGTATGTATGTATGTATGTATATATATAATGTACGTATGTTAAATAGTTTATATTTATATAAAAGCTATAAACAGTGATCACCTGGGCACAATTACTAATTGGGGAATTACTAATTGGGTGCTAATTGGGGAGGAGAAGCCGCATTTCCCAAACCTGCCGGCGCTGCTTTCACACCTGGTCCGCGTTTCCTCATTAAACCGCTCAGCCCGTTATAAACCCCGCGGGCAGGAGAGCAATTCCCGATCCCGAACCTCGGGACACTGGGAACGGACCGCAATTCCCGATCCCGAACCTCGGCACAGCGGGAACGGACCGCAATTCCCGATCCCGAACCTCGGGACAGCGGGAACGGACCGCAATTCCCGATCCCAAACCTCCGGGACACCGGGCACGGACCGCAATTCCCGATCCCGAACCTCCGGGACAGCGGGAACGGACCGCAATTCCCGATCCCGAACCTCGGGACAGTGGGAACAGACTGCAATTCCTAATCCCGCTCCTCGGGAGAGCGGGAACGGACCGCAATTCCCAATCCTCGACACAGCAGAACGGATGCAATTCCCGATCCCGGGCGCACCGGGTGCAGACCGCAATTCCCAATCCCTGGCAGAGCAGAACGGATGCAATTCCCGATTCCGGGCGCACCGGGAGCGGACCGCAATTCCCGATCCCGGGCACAGCAGAACGGATGCAATTCCCGATCCCGGGAGCGGACCGCAATTCCCGATCCCGGGCACAGCAGAACGGATGCAATTCCCGATCCCGGGAGCGGACTGCAATTCCCGATCCCGGGCACAGCAGAACGGATGCAATTCCCGATCCCGGGAGCGGACTGCAATTCCCAGCGTCCCCGCGCATCCCGGCCCCGCGGTGACATCAGCGCTGCCCGGCCGGGACTGGCTGGGCAGCGGCCGCGGCCGAATGTGAGCTCGGCTCTCTGCCGTCCCCGCCGGGGCCTCTCCGCCGCCCGATCCCGATCCCGCCCCGGGGCGGCCCCCGAGCGCTCCGGGAGGGTCCGTGCCCCGCTCGGCCGAGGTGACATCGCGGGGACAGGGCGGGCTCGGGGGCGCGCTTCGGCCGGCGGGGCCGTTCCCCGAGCCCGCCGCTTTCCCGGGGCTTTCCCGCCGCTTTTCGCCTTGTCCCGCGGCTCCGGGAGGGTGGAGGAGACGCTTTGCCAGAGCCTGGCAACAGAGCGCGTGTGGTGACCGCGGGGTGAGCGGGCCGAGGGCACGGAGCGGCGGGGACGGGCTCGGCTCCGGCTGCTCCCGGGACCCCGCGGCTGCGCGGCTTGGTCTCGGCGCGAGTTGGCTCTGGATGCGGGATGAGGTTTCTGCGCCTCCCGGAGGGATAACTCGGGGTGTCCGGAGGGATAACTCGGGGTGTCCGGAGGGATAACTCGGGGTGTCCGGAGGGATGCTCGGGCTGCCCGGACAATAACAAGCTCCGGGTGTCCGGAGGGATAACTTGGGGTGTCCAGAGGGATGCTGGAAGGTTAATTCAGGGTGTCCAGAAGGATGCTCGGGCTGCATGTGGAATACCAAGCTCGGGGTGTCCAGAGGGGACAACAAACTGTGGGTGTCCGGAGGGATAACTTGGGGTGCTTGGAGGGATAACTTGGGCTGTCCAGAGGATAACTTGGGGTGTCCGGGGGGATGCTCAGGCTGCCCGAAGGATAACTCGGGGTGTCCGGAGGGATGCTCGGGCTGCCCGGACAATAACAAGCTCCGGGTGTCCGGGGGGATAACTTGGGGTGTCTGGAGGGTTGCTCGGGCTGCCCAAAGGTTAATTCAGGGTGTCCAGAAGGATGCTCGGGGTGTCCGGAGGGGACAACAAACTGCGGGTGTCCGGAGGGATAACTTGGGGTGCCTGGATGGATGCTCGGTATGCCTGGAGGGGATAACTTGGGGTGCTTGGAGGGATGCTTGGGCTGCCCAGAGGATAACTTGGGGTGTCTGGGGGGGATAACTAACTCGGGGTGTCCAGAGGGATAACTTGGGGTGTCCGGAGGGATGCTCAGGCTGCCCGAAGGATAACTCGGAGTGTCTGGAGGGATGCTCAGGGTGTCCAGAGGGATGCTTGGGCTGCCCGAAGGTTAATTCGGGGTGTCCAGAAGGATGCTGGGGCTGCCCGGGGAATAACAAGCTCGGGGTATCCGGAGGGATAACTTGGGGTGCCTGGATGGATGCTCGGTATGCCTGGAGGGGATAACTTGGGGTGTCTGAAGGGATGCTTGGGCTGCCCAGAGGATAACTCGGGGTGTCTGGGAGGGGATAACAAACTCAGAATATCCGGAGGGGATAACTCGGGGTGTCCAGAGGGATGCTCGGGCTGCCCAGAGGATAACTCGGGGTGTCTGGGGGGGATAACTAACTCGGGGTGTCTGGAGGGATAACTTGGGGTGCCTGGATGGATGCTTGGGAAACACCGGAGGGATAATTTGAGGTGCCCAGAGGATAATTTGGCATGTCTGGAGGGGATAACAAACTCGGGCTGCCCAAAGGATAATTCGGGGTGTCTGGGGGAAATAACTAACTTGGGGTGTCTGGAGGGATAACTTTGGGTGCCCAAAGAATAATTCAGGGTGTCTGGAGAGGATAACAAACTCGGGGTGTCCAGAGGGATGCTCGGGCTGCCCAGGGGATAGTTTGGGGTGCCTGGAGGGGATAACGAACTCAGGATGTCCGGAGGGATGCTGGTGGTTTGAACAGCAGGAAAGCCCCCCAGGACAGTGATTTCTGCGCTGTAATGTTGGTTGAGGTTGTTGTAGTTTAAGGAAAAGTGTGGTGAGTTGCTTGCCTGGTAGTGTTGGGTGGTTTCTCATGCTTTCAGGTGGTTCATTGATACCAGTGCCTGGAAAAACCCAGGTTTCTCCCAAGTATCTCGTGGTGCTGAGCACAAGTCTCCTCTTTTGGAGGCTTTAAAAGTCTTTCTCAAAGTGAATAGGAAATCTGGGAGTTTTGCTGTCATCTCTCCCCTGACATGTGTAGTAACTTCCCAACCAGGTAATTAAAACATTAAAAACTTGTCTGTTTCTCTTCTGTTTCTCTTTAGAAACAGTTTAGGTGTTTGAAGGGATGTTGTGTTCCAATCTGTAATCCTGAGGATGCCTAATTAGTGCTTTAATTTCACAAAGTGAGGAGGAAGTCAAGTGGGAAAGTGGCTTTATATCTAATTTGAATATAAAATGAAGACACAAACTTTAATATAAAACATTTAGTGTGTCCTGATCCCTGTTCAACTGATAAAAAAGTTCTTTTTCCACGTGTTACACCAGTTTGTAACTTCAATAAGTGTGGGTTTTCCCTGTTCAGCAATGGATAATTCCAGCATTTTTGTGTGCTTTAAGATATATTTGGAAAGGGTTTGATCTAGTGGAATTGAAACTGTACTGGATAGGTCAGAAAGAATTGGGAGAAATGTTTTGCGGCTCCAGCTGGAATTTTATATTCCTGAGCAAATAGGTTTGTTTTAGTACCAATAATCCTGTTTTACAACACAGGGCATCATCTACAAATCAGGCACTTGTAGTGCCTTTGGATTATTTCACTTTAAAGTGAGTGGAAGACCAGTAAAATCTCATTACCTGTTTGTTTAATATTCCCTCGTGTTTCCTGGGACTACCAGGAGATGATGGAGTGTGACATGTGACAGGAATTGTGAGTGAAGGTGAATTACATTCCCCTTTATTTGCATGGAGCCTGCATTAAAAAAAAAAAGTGAAACTTCAGATTAAAACACTTAGAAATAGTGGGACTGCAGTGTTCAGAGTGCTTGTGGCTCTGGACAACAATCAGGAGTGTGTAGAACTGTAAGATCTATCAGTAAAAACAATATTAGTAACTTCCTGAAATAGTTTAAAAGAATGGCTGAGCAGGGCTTTGTTTCTAAACCATCTGCTGGCAAATTATTATTATTTTTTTTAAATAAAGCAAGAATCTCAGTTAGTGGAGAGGTTATGAATTAGAAGCTTTAATAGGAATGCTGCAGAAATGTTCTGTGTGTTTGGGTGAGGGGTTTTTGGCTCAGGAAGAGGCACCTGACAAAGATCTCACTGCCTTCTTTCAAGGAGGGAATTGAGGAGCTGGTTGGAACCTCTTATCCCCAAAACCTTTCTGCCACGTAGCTTTGTAAAGCAGATAGGACTAAATATAAAAGAAGTAATAATAATAAAAAAAAAGTGTTAGAGAGAAATGTGGCTCTTCAAACTTGGCACCTGATTCTGGAGCTTGTAATGGGGTTGGAAGTTCTCAGGCCTTCCCCATTCCCTCCCTGAAATCCCCTTTTTATTTACCACGAGTGCAAGAAGCATCTATCTGTGGCAGCCACAGCCAGGGAGCACAGAAAATCCATTTTTCTGAAGGAGGCTGGAGCACAGGGGCAGCACCCAGAGCAGGTTTTGAGCACCTGTGTAAATTTTAAACTTCACTTTTGCGTGGGTTGTGAATTGCAAATGCAGCACCTGCAACAGTTTGGGATTTCCCATGATTTCAGGTAGTTCCTGTTTTAGAGAGATCCATGGATTGTTGTTTGGGCTTCAGGATATCCCCGAGTGCTTTGTGAAATCCCTTCTGGAGCTGCAGTTGGATGGGTTGTGGCACAGAGGTAATGATTAACCAGGTCAGGGATGTGTATGGTGAGGGGTGCCTTGACAGAAAAACAGCTGATGAAAGGCTGGTGTGGTGAGATCCCATTTCTGGGAGCAAAATCCAGGCTGGACACCAGATCAGCCAAATCCTTGGTGCTGCAGGATGGGGGGATCAGCCACAGTGGGATGCGGAGTCTTTGCTTCTTTTTTGCCAGGGTCGGGATTAAATGTGTGAGATGGTGTTTCTTGTTGGGACTCAGATGTTTATCAGCTCTTATCCATGTCACACTCTCACAAACCCTGAGCACTGCAGCACTGCACTCTAACAAACTCAAAATGGAGCCCCATCTCTCTCTGCAAGGCCTTTGAAGGATCAACTGCCCAATTCAGAAATGACACTGAAATTATTTTCACTTTTAACCCAATAACCAACCACCTGTGCCCTGTAATGGGGACTTTTTTATCCAATTACACAAAACCACCCAAACCCATGGAGAAGAAGGACCAGGCTCCACCCTAAACACTCCATCTTGCTTTCTATCTGTTACTGTATTCTAAACCCTTAAACTCTGCGTTTCCCACCCTGTGATATCACACACTTCTATCCAAACTACACCCCCACAATCCCAGCTCTGTCATTCCATTTTGGAAGCTTCTCCACAGCCTCAGGTCAATGCAGTGTTCTCCTGGGGGTCAGTGCCTGGCAGCACAGACAGTCTGAAATTCCCAGCAGCCAGGGTTCCAACAGTCTGGCATCATCTCCTGCCTTTAGGACAGGAGCAGCTCCTTTGTCAGGTCTGCAGAATTTATCATAATGTGACTGCTGTAAAATTTATCCTAATTTACCTTAATCATAAAAGCACTGCCACAAAGCTTTGACTGAGTGAGGTTCAGTGAAAATGAAGGCTTAGGTTTGTGCAGGGTGTTGATTCTCTCACCTGGGCCATTGCTGTGTCCTGAGAAGTGTCACACGTGTGGCAGGGGACATCCACAGCTGGACAGTCCCTTGTAATGGGGAGGTTGTGCTGTAACAGGTCACAGTGGAAGGATTTTGGAATCAGAGCATTCCATCTGGACTGCTCTGGGGAACGGGGAATTGTTCAGGTTGGAAAGGACCTCTCAGGTCACAGAGTCCAGCCCTGTCCCCACGTGTCACGTTCAGACACCTTTTGAGCGCTGGTGATGATTCCTCCAGTGGTGGATTGTGCCACTTCCCTGCCATCCTGCTCCAATGCCTGACTCCGATAATTCACTTGAGAGGAATTGTGGAAAGAATTTGAGCTGGGACCTCAGAGTTGTCTTTGATGGTACAGTTTATTTTCTTATCTTCCACACGGGCAGGAAGGATGAGCTCGGCTCACATCTTCACTGCATGGCTCAGAAGGTCACAAGATCTTTTAAGGAGTTATTGACCAACAAAACACTGCCACTAAGATATTTATGCCAAGGATATTTATGGACCAATAAAACATTGCCAATAGGATAATTATGCCAAGGGTATTTATGTTTTCAATTTAATCTATAAATATTTTGTCTAATGGACCCATGCTCCAGTGTTAAGATTTCTTAGCTAATGATGTTATAACACACAGACTTACAGTATTGTATTATAAACTCCTTGTTTACTTCTGTAACTACTTTTATTTTTTTCTAAACCTAAAACTTAAAACTCTAAACTTCCTCTACTTAGCTTAACATGTCTCTGCTTTAAACTCTAAATCCACATCCTTGCTTCTGTCACCTAAGTTTGGGAGCCTTTTCCAAGGTCTCAGATCAAATCCTGGGTTTAATTCTAAGCTTTGGCTTCCAGGCCCAAAGTTCTGAGAGTTCCCTGCATTTCAGATTCATGAATTTGAGTTAAAAACATAAATACCCTTGTTGGCAGCGTTTCATTAGTCAATAACTCCTTCAAAAGTTTGGTAGCTAAGAGTCTTGTAGCCTTCTAAACCATGCAGTAAAGGTGTAAACCAAACTCACCCTTCCCATCTATGCAAAAGATAAGAGAAATAAACCACATCATCAAAACCAGTTCAAAAGCCCCATCTCAAATTCTGCAGGAATTGAAAAAAACAAAACTTCCACAGGCACTGAAGGGTTTGATTTGCAGCTTTGGCAGAAGCTTGGGTTGATGTTAAAATACAATACACAGATATGAAGTAGAAAAATCATGAACTTGTGTTTCTGTAGCTGTAAGTAGGAATGTGCTTTAAATAAGTGAGAAATTGTACTGATAAGATGGTGAAGGGTTTATAATGCAGGGGTGGGGTTGTTTGGCGTGAGCTAAGAGTTTAGAAGTTGTAATAGAAATATATTTATGCCTGTGAGACAAAAGCCCATTGGACAAAAGTATCCACAGGGCAGGAGAAGTAAAGGTGACAGGTTAGAAAAGCAAAATAAACCCTGTGACAACTGTCTGTTGGGTTAGAAAGTTCTGTTTTGTCTTGTAACAAAGAAATTATGACTACTCTGAGCTATGGCCACTGCTTGCTCCTCTAAAACCTCACAGCCTCTGAGACTGATGTTTATCTGAGCCATAAATCATTCTTGGCCCAAAAATAGTTCCATCCCTTCATTAAAAGCAACAACAATGATAAAATTCCTTCCAAAATTCCCCACGGGTGAATTATCACCCCTTCCCTGGCAGGATGGACTTCCCCACCTGGCCTCAGGATAGGGATGGATGGACTGGGGGAGCAAGTGAGGGGGAGCTAGAAATGAGTTTTTGTGTATAAATACAGCTTTGACAGACCTGGTAACTGCTTTTTGGGGTTTTTTTTTTATTGCTTTTGATCAGGAGCAGTTGGTCCTTGGGAGCTTTGATTCCTGCCTGCACGCGATGCTGCGCGCTCCAGAGCAGAGAACCTGGGTACTGATGACAAGGACGTGGTCCAAGTGCCACCCCTGGGCAGTGCCAGCCACAGGTGAGCCCAAAGCTGAGTCTTTGCAGGGCAGCAGAAATAAAAAACTTGTGCGAGGGGGTTTGTTTTGCAGTGAATAACCACATGACACAAAAACCTCAGCACCTGGAGGGAATGTTACACCCCAGATGGAGCAGCTTTCCCTGGCTGTGGGAGAGTCATGGAAATCCAGCAGGTCCTCCCAAGCTCTTCTTGTCTTTGTCAGGCTCACCACAAAGTCCTGAAGAACAACTGCTGGAAATTTCCATGGACCCAAAAAAAAACCCAAAAAAGACCCCCAAAAATCTTTGTTGGTATGAAATATGAGTATTTAGATGCTTGTGTTAAAACAAAACAAACAAATGGCCTGTGAATATTCTTAATTGTAATTTGGCAGCAGAACCCGTGTATTGAACAAACACCTCATAAATTTATTAATTTGATTTATTTATTATTTTTTATTATTATTGTAATTTTATTTATTTATTCACACACACACCTTAAAATGTATTTTATTTACCTTTATTCCCCCCCCACACATTCCTTATTCCTCCTCCTTAAAAGCTGCTTTCTTAAGGTGATTTTGACCCAGCTAAGAGGGGTCTGGCAGTCTTGGGTCCTTTTCCTCTGAGAAAGAAAAAGTTTCTTGATTCTTTGACTGCTGAAAAGGAACCTTTCCTTTTGCTGCTGTGACAAATCTTTTTGCTGAAGTGAGTTCAGGATTTAGAGGGAAGTCTTCAGTAATCTGCTATTTTTATAGTTTTATCCCTGATATTAAGAGGTCTGAATAACTGACCTATTTACCTATTTTCTCCCCTATTTTTTTTTTTTTTGTATTATTTTTGCCTGTTTACTTCTGCTGGTTCATTTCATGGGAAACCCAAAAAAGGAATTTAGAGATTTCTGGGGTTTTTTAATTTTTTTACTTTATTTTTTTACCCAATGGTTCCAGAGAATCCCTAGCAGTGCACCCTGAATGAATCAGGCAGTCCCACTGTGCTACAGATTAAGATATCCATAGGTGGGAATTATTAAAAATCTTAAAGAAAGCCCTGAAACAGTGTTTTTTGTGCTTGTTTTATCCTGCCAAAAAACAAAACCCAAGGAATAAACAGGAAATACTTCCCCTGCCAAGAAAAGAGAGCAGAATACCCTCAGTGTGGATGTGATAATGCTGCAGTGCTGTTGTTTACTGGTGTTATCAGGGATGTTCTTGCAGTGCTCTGGGGCAGGGAGGCCCTGCAGCTTTAGGATAACTGGCTGTAAAAAGGCTTTTGGCTAATTTTAAGGTTTTTTTGGAAAATCAAGAGCTCTGTCAGGTGGGACATTGTGTCAGTGAAAGCAGTTTCTTCTGATTGTACAGTGGAGCAATATTTAGCTGTGGTTCCGTTATTTTTCAGCTTATAAAATAGCTTCTCAGAGAACTCTGAATCTGATGTGAGCCAGAAGCTCTTCTTACCTCTAAAGAGGAGGAAATCCTTCCTGAAGGGTGGTGAGACCCTGGAGCAGATTCCCAGAGCAGCTGTGGCTGCCCCTGGATCCCTGGAAGTGCCCAAGGCCAGGTTGGAGCAGCCTGGGATGGTGGAAGTTGCAGGTCCATTCCCAACCCAGATCTTTCTGTTTCAGTCCCCCAAATGTTCCTAACTCTGGCATAATTTAGGATTCTCCATGAAAATTCCTAAAACTCCTTCCAGGTTGCCCAAGGGGTCTCCCATGCTCTGCCAGCAGCTCCTGGCATCTTGGAATGACAGTCACAAGTCTTGAACTGCTTCCAGGGCTTTGGACAACTCTGGGAGCAAAACCCTTCCAGTGATGAGGAGTAACATGGGAGTCTCTGTCAATTCTTTTGCTTTTCTGCCAGGGTTGGGATTAAATGTGTGAAATGGAATTTCTTGTTGGACTCAGATGTTTATCAGTTCTTATCCATGTCACACTCTCACAAACCCTGAGTCCTGCAGCACTGCACTCTGACAAACTCAAAATGGAGCCCCATCTCTCTCTCTGCAAGGCCTTTGAAGGATCAACTGCCCAATTCAGAAATGACACTGAAATTATTCTCACTTTTAACCCAATAACCAAACACCCATGGCCACAATGGGGACTTTTTATCCAATTACACAAAACCACCCAAACCCATGGAGAAGAAGGGGAAGAAGAAGAATGAAAAAGGTGAAGGTAGGTGGTGAAGGTCATGGTGAAGATGTTGGTGAAGGTCAAGGTGAAGGAGAAGGAGGACCAACCTCCACCTTAAACCCTTCATCTTGCATTATCTCTATTACTGTATTCTAAACCCTTAAACTCTGAGTTTCCCACCCTGTGATGTCACACACTTCTATCCAAACTCCACCCCCACAATCCCAGTTCTGTCATTCCATTTTGGAAGCTTCTCCACGGCCTCAGGTCAGTGCAGTGTTCTCCTGGGGGTCAGTGCCTGGCAGCACAGACAGTCTGAAATTCCCAGCAGCCAGGGTTCCTGCTGTGGGATCCTGGCAGAGAGAGGATTTTCACAAGGTGCAGGTCTCTGTTTCCACCTGCCCCTCTCAGAGAAGCCTCTGTGTGGAAAACAGCTCAGACACATCTTCCACTGATCTTGCAGATCACAGAAGCCCAGAATGGTTTGGGTTGGAAGGGACCTTAAAATCATCTCATTCCACCCCCTGCCGGGGCAGGGACACCTCCCACTATCCCAGGGTGCTCCAGCCTGGCCTTGGGCACTGCCAGGGATGTGCCAGCCACAGCTGCTCTGGGAATCTGTGCCAGGGCCTCCCCATCCTGACAGGAACAACTTTCTCTCAGTGTCTGATCTAAATCTCTCCTTTTTTTCTTGTCACAGGTACCACAACAATATCACTGTCTAATAGCTTCGATGCTATTTAATTTCATGTATATTTATACCTGAAATATTAACATTTTGCTGATGAAGTTGTGTTCATGTATTTCCCCTCAAAATTTGGAAGAGAATTTAAGTACAAAGAACTGCTTGAGACTTTTGGAAATAGTGAATGGTTTTGGTTAATATTTTTTTTTTGCCTGTTCCTTCACTGTTTGAATGAGAAAAAAAAACAAAACCAGGAGACCTGTCTGGGTTTTAGATGTGGTTTTTTATTGTTGATTTTGAGGGTAATTTATTGAGACCAGTGGCTTTCTCAGGATTTGCAGGGGAATAAACTAAAAGCCCTACTGAAGACTCTGGGAGTTATAATTTCATTTCCCCTTTTATTTTTTTAAGGCAGCATTTAATTAATTGATTTTTAACTTTGATATTTGGAGTGATTCCATCCCTTTTTAATTTTTTTTTGTTTTCCTGCAATTTTTTATTGGTTTCTATGTAAACCCAGAGGAGGATTAGTGTTTGCCTGGGGGCAAGGACAGGCTCCAGTGTTCTGGAAGCACTGAGTTTTATCTAGGGTACACGGAGTCCCTCTTCTCCTGGGCTTCAGACACATTGTCCCGCACAACTCCCATCAGCAGTGATGAATGGCTCTGAAAATAAAACACAAATCCATTTGTTACAGACCCTATTTTTAATCTGTGCACAAGTATTTTATTCTCTGGCCGAGGAGCAGGAGTTTCTCTCTGTCTGCTGCTTCTTGGTAGCCCGGACAGGACCAGGGGCTGTGGGTTTGCTGCTCAGTTCTTGTGGGGTTTCGGCCTGTTAAATAAATAAATACTGTCAGACTGTTCATATGTTCATGATGTTTATGTGGAATTTTTACAGGGTGTTTTTGTGGCCTCTGTGGGATCCTAGTGCCTCCGATTCTGTTATTTAATCGGGATTGGTTTGGGTGTGCAAAATCAGTTTGTAGCAAGTGATAAACTCTCAGTGTAAACTTTTTATTTATTTATTTATTTAAAAACATTCACTGCAGGGTTTTTCTGCCCTGCTCTTGGTAGGAACGCACCAGACCAGAGAAATGTTTCTGTCCAACCTGTTCAGAAAATCCCCAGGAAGGGAGATCTGTAGGTCTGGGACAGCTTTCAGTAGGCCAAGGATTAATAGCAAATTAAATTCAGAGAATTCCAGCTTGGAAGAGGCCTCAAATATCATCTGCTCCATTTCTGCCATAAATAACCTCAGAACAAATAATTTATTTGTAATATTCCTTTCTGCAGTAGTACTGGGTTACTTTTCCTTACCCCCATTTTGCTCTGTGAAGTTCCCAGATTCCCCTCCTTTCTTCACTGGAATATTTTGGTTTTTTGGGGTGTGACAGGGATGATGGCTCTTGTTTTCCAGAGGGGATGTGTTCCCAGATTCCCCTCCCTTCTTCACTGGAGTATTTTGGATTTTTGGGGTGTGACAGGGATGATGGCTCTTGTTTTCCACAGGGGATGTGTTCCCAGATTCCCCTCCCTTCTTCACTGGAGTATTTTGGTTTTTTGGGGTGTGACAGGGATGATGGCTCTTGTTTTCCACAGGGGATGTGTTCCCAGATTCCCCTCCCTTCTTCACTGGAGTATTTTGGATTTTTGGGGTGTGACAGGGATGATGGCTCTTGTTTTCCAGAGGGGATGTGTTTGCCTGGCCCGGGTGCATTCCCAGTCTCACAGAGCAGGAGGGTCTGAGCTGTGAAGGTGCCACACCAACACCTAAAATGTGAAACCTGTGGAGAATTCCTATTACTGTGCAGTAAGTCAACTCTGATATTTGCATATTTATTTTTGGAAGACACATTTGGGTTAATTTAAGGCAAAGGAGGGAACATGGTTTAGACTTGCTCCTTTTTGTCGTGGCTACGTTGCGCAGTGCTGAAAAATGAATTTATTTTAGGAAACAAAAGCAAAGCTTTGCTTTGCTGCCTTTCCTGCTCAC